>NC_081760.1:17381860-17981860 GCF_963082965.1 Carassius carassius | reverse complement strand
GTGCATATTGCTTGACAATTTATGTGTAAAAAAAAAAAAAAATCAGTAGAATTATTATTATAATGTACTATTTTATGTACTGTGTTATGAGTTAAGGTCAATTACAATTGTAATTTCTGTCATCATAATTTAAATAGTGTGATAATTACTGTATGATTTTCTTTGAAAACAATAGTTTCTTAAATAATAGACAATCAGTAATTACAGTACATTAACTGCCTGTAAGCAAAACCATATATAACAACATAATTAATTATTACACTTATTACGACCACTGGCACGGCACCAACAAACCAAAACTCAATGGTTAAATCTCATGTGCCCTCCAGAAGTTTGCGCTCTGCAAGTGAACGACACCTCGTGGTGCCATCCCAAAAAAGTTCTAAATCACTCTCACTGACCTTTTGCTGGACTGTGCCCAGCTGGTGGAATGACCTCCTGATCTCTATTCGTACAGCTGTGTCTTTACTCATTTTCAAGAAACATCTAAAGACTCATCTTTTTCGCCAGCACTTAACCAACTAATACTAGCACTTTCCTTTTCTTGTCTTTCATATTTAAAAATAAAAATTCTTATCACACCGGATCCATGGTGGTCAAGTCAGTCGGCAAGGCAAGCACTTCTTCCTTGTTTCATGGTGGGTACGTACTATGCTTCAAAACGTAGGTGCTGATTGGCTCCTGTGCGCCAATGAACGCTATCTATCGATCTATGCTCGATTGCTCTTCCTTCATCCTCCAACTACCCGGATGTCTGTCTCAGTAACTTGAAATTGAATTTGAGAACTGAATCTGAATTGTGTGAAGTGAATGTGAAGATATATAGAGAGTTTAATTTTAAGTGAGGATCAAATTTTATTGGACAAATTTTATTAGACTACAATTCAGATTCAGTTTTTGAATAATACAATTTCAAATTATACAATTCAGATTCAGTTTTTCAATGCAATGATTCAAATTAAACATAGAACTTTCAAATTATGTTATTCAAATTCAGTTATTCAATGCAATTATTCAAGTTTAGCAATTCAAATTCAGTTTCTGGTGGCACACATTTCAGACCATAGATTTGAGATGGAAGAATTTCCTTACCTGAACTGGTGGAATGTGTTAAACTTTTAAAAGACAATAAAACACCCGGGAATGATGGCTTAACGGGAGAATTTTATAAAGTATTCAATGATAAACTCTCTCCTTTCCTGCTGTCTGTGTTTGAAGTAGCCATTGAAAAAGGTGAAACTTCCTCCGACTATGAAATAGGGCGTGATTACTTTAATTCCTAAACCAAATATGAATAAATTACACATTGAAAACTGGAGACCCATTAGTTTACTTAACAATGATGCAAAGCTATTTGCTTTAATTTTTGCAAAAAGACTTAAACATAGCCTGAATCAAATTATAGATGAAGAACAATCTGGCTTTATGCCCAAAAGACACATAAGCAATAACATGCGTTTAATTTTAGACATGATAGATTACAGTGACCTCCTTCCGAATAATAGCTTCATACTATTCATTGACTTTTATAAAGCTTTTGACACCATCGAGCATAACTTTATATTCAAATCCATTTCCTTTTTTGGTTTTGGTAACTATTTTCATAAGGCAATTCAAACCTTATATAATGGATGTTCTAATTCTGTTAAACTGAAAATGGGAACATCAGAAAGATTTAGTATATCACGTGGTATTAGACAAGGCTGCCCGGTGTCTCCATTTTTGTTTCTCTTAGTTGCTCAAACAATGGCTACACACATAAAAATGTCTCCCTTTTCAGGAATTAATGCTGTTGGTTAAAAGTTTAAAATATGCCAACTTGCAGATGACACAGCCATCTTTTTAAGTGACCGAAACCAAATTGGGACTGCAGTAAATAGTATCAAAAAATTTAGTGATGTATCAGGGTTGGTAAGAAACATTAATAAATCAGTTTTGTTCCCCCTGAAAAATTGCAATCTGGCCAGTTTTGATGGAATACCAATTAATGAAAAAGTGACATATCTTGGAATTGTAATTTGTAAAAATAAAGAGGAACGTCATAAGTAAAATTTTGATCCAATTGTTAAAAAAAATACAATCTAAATTAAATTCATGGTTAATGTTAATGAGAGTCTCTATTTGGCAGGGTCTTAATATCAAAGGCAGAAGGTATATCACGCTCTGTATATGTTGCCTTATCACTGGATATCCCAAAAAATACAATTAAAGAATTGGATAAAATACTGTATGATTATATCTGGAGGAAAAAACCCCATTATCTAAAAAAAGATGTTATCACAGGATGTAGAGACCAAGGTGGTCTGGAAGTGCTGGATTTTCATACTATAAATAATAGTTTTAAAATTAAATGGATTATAGAATTCTTGAAAAGCCCTGACAGCATCTGGAACGCTTTTCCATCATATCTGTTCAATACTCTTGGTGGCATACATTTTCTACTGAAATGTAATATTTCTATTGATAAAATTCCCTTGAAATTAGCTGACTTCCACAAACAAGCCCTTCTATCTTGGATATTGATATATAAACACAACTTTAGTCCACATAGATACTTTTTTTGGATTAATAAAGAAATTCTTTATAAAAAGAAGTCTCTGTTTTGTCAGCCATGGTTTGATAGAGGAATTCTGTTGGTAGGACAGTTATTGAACAAAGATGGTTTGCTCATGTCATATTTAGAATTTCTTCAGAACTTTAACTTCCCAGTGACACCAAAAGAATACGCAGTTGTATTTGATGCAATCCCTACAGGTTCATTTCAAATTCTAAAACACATATCATTTACAGATATTAGTGCTGAATTTAATAGAATTTTTATTGGAGATACAGACATTACAAAGAAAGAATACACCAATAAATATATTGGAAATCAAATTTCATGCTCGGTTCCACCTGCTGCAAAGTTTTTTTGGTATTCAACCATGGGTGATTTAAATTGGGAAAAGGCAAATACTACTATTTATAAATAATGTATTAATAATAAAGTAAAAGAAAATTCATTTAAAATTTTACATCAAATTTATCCTGTTAAAGATACGCTAAGAAGATTTAAAATAAACATAGAAGAGTCTTGTGTCTTTTGCCAATCAAATAGGGAGACTATTTTTCATTTATTTTATCACTGTATGTGCACAAAAAATTTTTGGTCTGATTTGAATGAATTTATAATCACAAAATGTAATGTAAACATCAGAATCAATATTTTTGATGTCATGATATACTTTTATTTATGTGGTTTGTCCAAAAATTTAATTTTTGTTATTCAACTGTTTATTATCTTCGGAAAATACCATATTCACAAATGTAAATGGTCTAAGTCATAACCTAGCTATAATGTATTTCATCTGGACTTTAAAACATATTACAAAACAATAGAAAACATGCAAAATATGAAGGCTACAAGAACATTTCATCTCCTGAAGGAACTGAATATATTTTAATTTATTGTTATTTATTGTAATTTATTGTAATTTAGTTTATTTGTTATTATCCTCTGGTCTGTACATTTCTTTTTTGTTGTGCAGGTTGCACAGTATTTGTAGTGTTCTCTGTACCTATTGTCCTGTGCATTGTTCATAATAAAGTTTGAAAAAGAAAAAAAAAGAGAAGTTATCTGAAAACTAAGAAGTCACTGCAACATGCGAGATCACAAAACAAACTTGATAAAAGCGGCCGTTTGTTTGCATGCTTTGTTATTCAAATTCAAAAGCATCGATGTTTTAACAATAGAATAAGTGATACATTGATCATATTGATTTAATTTATCAGGACTCAAAATTAATCACACATAAAAACACTTATTTCTATTTTATTTATTTATTTATTTTTAACGCTTATGAAAATAGCCTGCTTATTCAGTCGAGTCTGTTTCTGTTTATTTGTAGCCACAGTAGCCTTTACGTCACATTTAGAATGAATGATAATCTCTCTATTTTTATAAAAGCTCACGAACAAAAAACATTATTAGGCTATATATTTTTTTATGATAGGCAACGTGAGCTAAACTCTCGAGACGAGGCTTGTAACAGATAATATAAGTTACTTAATAAATACACGATTGTGATAGAGAATAAGAAGCTGAGTCGGACTTCTTCAAGCGGTCATACTATGGTAACATGTTTAGCGTGCATATATTTTACATCGCTTATAAATATTTCTGCCTTATTAACGTGATTATAATCCACATTGGATCAAGTTATTTCAAACACTCGCCGCTGACTGAAAGTGAGTTTTGAGCTTGACTTATTTAAAAAAGTGTTTAATGCTGGTGTTAAAGCTGTTATCTTTCTGAAATGATCCTCTATTTTTATAAAAGCTCCCGAACAAAAATCATTATTATATTTTGATGATATGCAACGTGGAGCTAAACTCACGAAACGAGACGACAGATAAAATGTTACTTAATAAATACACAATTGTGATAGAGAATAAAGAGTTAGTTTTGAGCAAAACTTATTTTAAAAAGTCTTTAACACTGGAGTTAAAGCTGTTATCTTTCATGATCCGCAGCGCTGACGCTCTCCAGACACAGAGAAACTCCACCTTTGTTCATAACCACTCCTCTAGCCCCAGCTGGCCCCCTTTGGCCCAAGGTTTTGGTCAGGCCAAAAAACCCTGGCCGTTGACCCCGAGGAAGCCCCGGCGAGGCACGATCAAGCCCCGGAAACACGGCTAATGTGTATACATCAGGGTGCTGATAATTGTCACACCTTTTGCACAGTGGGTAAAACTGTAATCTGCTGATTGGTCAGTTTGAATGTCTCACATATGTTTTTTAGTCACATGGTCAAAGAGGGGCCAAAAGAAGACTAACTGCTCTGTCTTTTTTCTTTGCTAGAGCTCTCTTCTTAAGGCTCGGCCTTCTCTCCCCATTTCTCTCTCTCTCTGCCCAGCCCTTCCCTCTCAACGCAAGGTAATATTTTACATACATACTCGGTACAATTAACTGTTTATGTTTTACCATCCTTCATCTATTTTGTATCCAATTCAAGTGTAACCATATCAAAATATTGTTATTGAACAATTTCAATGATTAATTATGTGCTAACCTTTCTTAAATCAAGGTTAACATTAAAGTGCTATTGCAATACAATATATAGTCACTCATTAGCAATGCTCTCCCACATATTTAGCTATTCTACCTGCGCTTATTTCTTTCATTGGTTTAACTGGCAGTGGGTGGTAATAGACTAGAAATGTACAGTTTTATACCATCATGTTGATAATGTTTCTTTGGTCCTTCGGCAATCCTAAAGCCTCAACCACTGTAGGGAAAACGTGGGAACAGCAGAGCGATCTGCCAACATTTAAAGTCCTGTAGTGTGAACTAAGCCTCAGTGAGCCTTTTTTATTGCGTCATTGAGTTGTTCAGACAAAGATTTCCAAGCGCTGATCACCCGCTGATTTTCCCCCAATCACAGCCCGACCCGTCGGCGAGCTTGTTGCAAAACGGTTTTAAAATCCTTTAGTGTTAACTAGGCTTTAAAGGGTTGGTGCAGTAGACAACATCGGTACTGGAGTGCCGATGTCCTGCAGAGTTTATGTACATACATTTTGTATGTACATACAAAATGTACATTTGTATGTGCTGGTATATTAAAATAGACAGTTTTGTATGTACGTAAATTACAGAAAAATGTAAAGGGGCACGACACTCAGTTTTTTTAAGTTTTAGCTTGATTTTGCAGTTGTATAGATATACTTGAAGTCATTTTTTATTTAAATATTTTTTTTTATTTTCTTTTGCTTCAATTCCTGCTGCATGTGGAGCTGCAGTCGTGTGGCTGGTAGATGAGCTGCACGGGATACTTGGGTTTTTCAGAACAGAAGCTTAGGGGAGACAGCAGCAGCTCCTGACCGCTCACAGCCTCATTTCTGCCCGCTGATGACATCTGACTGTGATTAGAGCTCAACTCCACATCCTTGTCTGATCCTTGATGATCTGTCAGATATCACATACATCAGGACAGCATCACTGAACTACACACAAGAACATTTCCTTCATCAGCAGGGCAGAAAATAAAACTCAAACCTGGTCTACATATAGCCAAAACCCCGACTGATGTGATTATCACTTTCTAGTAGTAACACATGTATGATCAGATTTTATTCGAAATTCCATGGATTTCATCCTACATCAAAACTGAGGAACAAATCAGGATTTATGAAAAGTAAAAACTGAAAACTGAAAAGCATGAAAACAAATGGTTTTACACTCATATATGGGTCAAAGTCGAGATGTCCATTTTTGGTGTCTGCATTAAATTAAATTAAAAAAGTGATTTTAAATACACAGAAAGCAGTGTAATGTTAAAACAAATAAGGGTGGAAATGTTCCATCGACATTCAGTATATATATAATATATTCTCGTGTAAAAATGAAATTACATACTTGTTCTGACATATACATATTATAATATATAAATGTATTTAAAATACATATTTAAAATAATTTAAAGATATCAGTCTATAAATTAAGAAATTGTTGTAAATATTTTCTTTATTTTGGTTAAAACATAAGCATTTTGTAAAACTTTGTTCCAGTTAACTAGGCTAAAATTAGAAACTAGTAAAATAAAAACATGGCCACAATTTAGCTAAAACTAAAAGAAGGGACAGATTAATAGAACATCCTCATGTTTAAACTCACGGTTTCTCTCTTTATAATCAACAAGGTGCACATAAGGTAAAATATTAATTTTGCAGTCAGCTTCATTGGTTATAGTTAAATAATTAACAACTTTAGTGATTTAACTTTACTATTATTGACACACTATATCCTATTTAATGCTGTTCAGTTGCTTTGACACAATCTGTATTGTATAAATAAAAGTGACATGACAATCACATATGATGAAATACTATCAGGAAAAATGCAGAAGGTTTTCTGTAAGGAGTAGGTTTAGGGTTGTTGTAGGGCGATAGTAAATACATTTTGTACAGTATAAAAACCATTTTGCCTATTGGGGAGTCCCCACAAGGACAGTGTACCAGACATGCGTGCCTGTATGTGTGCGTGTTTGTACGTCTGTCAGTAGCAGTGTTATGTCTGTATTTCTTTGTGCGTTTGTGTGTGTGTGTGTTTGTGCCTCTGACAGTAGAAGTTTTGTGTCTGCATTTGCTTGTACCTCTGTTAGTAGCAGTGTTGTGTTTGTATTTGTGCATGGGTCAATGTCAAGTACAGTGGCGGGGATTGACTGGACTATAGCCCTGTGAGAAACTTACTTAGCCCCAGCACAACCCCTTCCCCCATCCCTGTTATTATAACTCCCAGTGTCGCTTTCATTAACATTGAAAAATTAACATTACAAAACTAAAAACAAATAGAATAGTGCGTAATATGTTGCCAACAAGTAAAAGATTACATTTCAGACACTTTGCAAAATAGCTCAGATGAGATCAATAACAAAAGTCGACAGTCTCAGTCTGAAGTTCAGGATGGAGAGGAAGAAATGTCATCACACAGAGTAGCTACCCTTAAAAAATAGCTTATGTGGAAATAGTTTTATGAATTTTCAGCACTTTTTTGTAAAAATTGTTTAGTTCTGCCAGTTACGCTTCAGGTTTTGTCTGTATTTGTGTGTGTGTGTGTGTGTGTGTGTGTGTGTGTACCTCTTAATGAACATCTTAAAGACATCTTCCAAACATCTATTTGACGTCTGATAGAAAACATCCTGTAAATGTATTGCAGATGAGCAAGCACGTCTAAAAAATATGTCTTACAGATGTAAATGCAGACGTCACATAGACACCTCCTTGATGTGCTATCAGGGTATCAGTGTAGTGTCTGTATTTCCGTGTTTGTACATCTGTCAGTAGCTGTGTTGTGTCTGTATTTGAGCGCGTGTGTTTGTATCTCTGTCAATCACAATGTTGTGGCAGTACTAGTACATCTTACCGGTTTCACACATCATTTCGATCAGATCCTCTTATGTGCTCATATGAGTTGCACATCGACACACAAACACTGAACGGTCAATAACAGATACAAAATTAACATTAAACAACAATATGAAGAACCAGCATCAATGTAAACAACTTTTCTAACGTTACTCACAAAGACGCTGATTAGAAATTAAGTTATGTGAAATTATGTAAAATAATAAACATCACTGAAATACAAAAAAAAAAAAAAAACCTACGCAAACTGAATGAAAATGTCACGTTTATTACTTAACCTACTTCATAAAAGTGAATGGAAGAACGCGACATCAATAAAGAATCATACATGAGTCGGTCGGAATCGAGTGAATTGTTCTTTCAAACCAATTCAGACAAACTGAAGCGTCAAGAATCACTAAGATTATTACAGAGAACCATAAACAAAACATATTTGATGCAAACGTTGCACCCTAACTGAAAATACAGTGATAAGCGTATTATCGCGGTCTTTTGTTTGAATGATGTCCCAAAATACATAGTGAGTCTTTTGTTGTTGAATCAGAACATACTGTCCGAACGAACCGATTCGGTCAAATGAATGGTTTTATGTTTTGGTTCCAGTTAAAGTCTAAACCAATCGATTATCGATAATCTCACGCTTATCGCATCTGTGGTCTTTCAATTACTGTTTTCGACACACTCGTACTACGTACGCCATCGTTTAATCGATTATATTGCTGATAATGCGTGGTTTGTGTATAGATATAGCGTTTTAAATTAATTATCCAGCCATCCATCTGTAATTCGGTGTTCGTCTGTGTATGTCTCTGTGTAACATCACATTTGAAAGTAGCCACTAGTTTATTTTATAACGTTAACACAGTAAACAGATGCCGATTTTATGTTAACGTGCATGAAGCGCACGTTCATGTGGCATCACGTGACGTCGTAGTTGTTATATGTTATGTATCATATACTTCCGGTGAGGTTTTGTAACAATGATTGTGGGCTTATGCAATTATTCACGGCTGCACAATAAAGACTGGGTTTGTTCGTGAACTGCAGCGGATCTCACTACTTACAGTAAGAAAAACATCCATCCATTCATTCGTATACATCATGTTTAGTGTATGTTTCTGTTCAGATAGATGATTCATAACTTAGTTCAGTGTTTTAAATCTGCAATGATAAACAAAGTTTATGTCAACGTACTCTAGTTAGTTTTAGTCAGGGCCCGTATATTTTTTATATATCTCAATATGTATCATTTATATATTGTTTTGTGTATTTCACTTTATTTATATTTTTATCCCAAATTTTACGCATTTTATTTAAATGCTATATTATTTTATTACAGTATTTTATTGAAAACCTTCAGATACATTGAAAACAGTATTGTCCATTGATTATGTATGTTTTGGAGCTGACACAAGTATCAACCGATGATCTCAGAACTTGTCATATGATTACCGTGGTGTGTGTGTGTGTGTGTGTGTGTGTGTGTGTGTGTGTGTGTGTGTGTGTGTGTGTGTGTTTTGTGTCCCCCGCAGATGACTGAAGTCAGGCGGGCCATCTCTGAAGCGCTGTGGGGACTGTGTGCAGCGGATGCCATGTCGATGCCCGTCCACTGGTACTACAACACCCAGGACATCAGGAGGGACTTCAGTGGCTGGATCTCTGGATTCAGTGCACCGCGGGACAGACACCCGTCCAGCATCCTAAGCCTGTCCAGCACAGGTCGTGCAGCTGTTTTTTTTTTTTTTTTTTTTCAAAAACTGTGATATGATTTTTAAACACATTTCCGATATTCCGATATACATTACCAGTAACATTCCCATACATTGATTTATTTGTGGCGTTTGACTTCGTTGAATAAACATGAGCACTGCACGTTTCAAAATCAAAACACGTCGTGGTTGTTTTGTATGGATGTATATCTGAAGGGGACTGTCTTCAGAAAAGTTTCGATGGCATTTTCATTTTATCTGATAAAGAAGCGTTCATAAGCGGAGCTGCTGTGATTACAGTCGTTACTGGAGAAACCGCTGGTTCCACAGCTCTCACAGCGCCTCCTGCTGGCGGAGAATCAAGTTTGCATTTTCAAGGCCGGCTCAAGCAACGTTTTTCTCTCTCTATAGTCTACAGCAACTCAGAGCACTTTTCATACTCGTTTTACTGTTAAATCACATTTTTCAATCTAGCTTTAAACTACCAGTAAAAAGTTTTTGAACAGTGATGTTTTTTTTCTTAAAAAGAAATGATTCTGCTCATCAAGCCTGCATTTATTTGATCCAAAGTACAGCAAAAACAGTTTAATTTTGAAATATTGAAAGAAAAAAAATGCTTTATTTTGAAATGTAGTTTATTCCTGAGATCAAAGCTACATTTTCAGCATCATTACAAAGGATTATTTGATGAATAGAAAGATCCAAAGATCAGCATTTTTCCTGAAATAAAAAGCTTTTGTAACATTATACACTATACCATTAAAAAAATTCTTTCTTTCTTTTTTTGGAAAGAAATTATATAATATTTTATTTAGCAAGGATGCTTTAAATTGATCAAAAGTGATGATAAAGAAATGTATAAGGTTACAAAAGATTTCTATTTCAGATAAATGCTGTTCTTCTGAACTTTCTATTCATTAAATAAACCTGAAATAATTCTACTCAGCTGTTTTCAACATAATAATAAATTATTTCTGACAAGAAAATCAGAATATAAGAATGATTTCTGAAGGATAATGTGACTGGAGTAATGATGCTAAAGCTCAGCTTTGAAATCACAGGAATAAATTATATTTTGAAAATATTTTCAAATAGAAAAAAGTTATTTTAAATGGTAAAAATATGTAAAAAATGTTACTGTTGTTGCTGTATTTTGGATCAAATAAATGCATGCTTGGTGAGCAGAAGATAACTCTTTAAAAACCATAAAAGATCTTACTGTTAAAATTTTTTTGACTGGTAGTGTACAGGTGCTGGTCATATAATTACAATATCATCAAAAAGTTGATTTATTTCACTAATTCCATTCAAAAAGTGAAACTTGTATTTTATATTCATTTATTATTCACAGACTGATATATTTCAAATGTTTATTTCTTTTAATTTTGATGATTATAACCGACAACTAAGGAAAATCCCAAATTCAGTATCTCAGAAAATTAGAATATTGTGAAAAGGTTCAATATTGAAGACACCTGGTGCCACAATCTAATCAGTTAATTAACTCAAAAGACCTGCAAAGCCTTTAAATGGTCTCTCAGTCTAGTTCTGTAGGCTACACAATCATGGGGAAGACTGCTATCTTAACAGTGGTCCAAAAGACGACCATTGACACCTTGCCCAAGGAGGGCAAGACACAAAAGGTCATTGTAAAGAGGCTGGCTGTTCACAGAGCTCTGTGTCCAAGCACATTAATAGAGAGGTGAAGGGAAGGAAAAGATGTGGTAGAAAAAAAGTGTACAAGCAAAATATGGATAACTGCACCCTGGAGAGGACTGTGAAACAAAACACATTAAAAAATGTGGGGGAGATTTTACAAAGAGTGGACTGCAGCTGGAGTCAGTGCTTCAAGAACCACTACACAAAGACATATGCAAGACATGGGTTTCAGTTGTCGCATTCCTTGTGTCAAGCCACTCTTGAACAACAGACAGCGTCAGAAGCTTCTCGCTTCAAAAAGGACTGGACTGCTGCCGAGTGGTCCAAAGTTACGTTCTCTGATGAAAGTAAATTTTGCATTTCCTTTGGAAATCAGGGTCCCAGAGTCTGGAGGAAGAGAGGAGAGGCACACAAT
Organism: Carassius carassius; assembly: GCF_963082965.1. Classification (NCBI taxonomy): domain Eukaryota; kingdom Metazoa; phylum Chordata; class Actinopteri; order Cypriniformes; family Cyprinidae; genus Carassius; species Carassius carassius. Next base: position 17,970,175 of record NC_081760.1, on the reverse strand, counting down.
CCATGTTGCTTGAGGTCCAGTGTAAAGTTTCCACAGTCAGTGATGGTTTGCGGTGCCATGTCATCTGCTGGTGTTGGTCCACTGTGTTTTCTGAGGTCCAATGTCAACACAGCCATATACCAGGAAGTTTTGGAGCACTTCATGCTTTCTGCTGCAAACCAACTTTATGGAGATGCAGAGTTCATTTTGCAACAGGACTTGGCACCTGCACACAGTGCCAAAGCTACCAGTACCTGGTTTAAGGACCAAGGTATCCCTGTTCTTAATTGGCCAGCAAACTCGCCAGACCTTAAACCCATAGAAAATCTATGGGGTATTTGGAAGAGGAAGATGCGATATGCCAGACCCAAGAATGCAGAAGAGCTAAAGGCCACCTGAGCAATGCCACAGACTGATCGACTCCATGCCACGCCTCATTGCTGCAGTAATTCAGGCAAAAGTAGCCCCAACTAAGTATTGAGTGCTGTACATGCTCATACTTTTCATTTTCATACTTTTTAGTCGGCCAATATTTCTAAAAATCCTTCCTTTGTATTGGTCTTAAGTTATATTCTAATTTTCTGAGATACTGAATTTCGGATTTTCCTTAGTTGTCAGTTATATCATGAAAATTAAAAAATAAACATTTGAAATATATCAGTCTGAGTGTAATGAATGAATATAATATACAAGTTTCACTTTTTGAATGGAATTAGTGAAATAAATCAACTGTTCGATGATTTTCTAATTATATGACCAGCACCTGTATGTTAGCCTACAGTTTGAAGTTAAATATATTAATATTAATTAGAGTCTGAGATGTTTATTTGACAGTGATTTCACAATTCTTGTTTGTATAATTAGTTTATATCTTGTTTGGCTAAATACAAGGAAAACGTGAATATTTATTTATTTGTGCCATTTGTAAAATATATATAGTCTTATAGGAATAGGTTTCATAGATTTGGCAAATACATTTTTCATAAGTTTGTAGGTACTGATGTCTGTTGTGGCTGTTCTTGGCAGTTTTTACAAGGCTTTTTTAATAGTGTTCATATCGATATCGGAATTATATCATATTGACCGAAATTAAGAAATATAAAATATAAATTTTGGCCATATCGCAATAAATAATGCTTGTACTGCTTTACTGAAGCTTGTATGTAATCATGATGTGTGTGATTATTGTGTAGCTGGCAGTGGACGCAGAGCTGGATCAACAGGAACCGCAGCTCCTGTGGTGGGGAACGTGATTCTGCATGATAAGCTGAAGTTCTGGACAGAACCACGTGGATCAGTGCACTACCATCAGGGTAACTGACGAAAACACGTATGAGTGACTTTACACCTGATCACCTGGCCAGTCAGTCTACTGATGATCAGCACAAAACTAAAGCAAGAGCTGTGGAAAATCACAAGAGGGAAACACAGGTTTAGTTTGAGTCATGCAGTAACTAGATCTCCAGGAACTGATTATATGGCATTTACTGCATGCATGTCAAATAGAGTTAATAAAAATGCTGCCTTGGCAGCTAACTGAAATGAATAACTTTAAGTTGAAGTACTAAAGTTAATAAAACTGAAATAAAACAAATTTAAACTAAATAGAAAATAAAAAACATGACAAAAGCAAAACATTCAAAATATTAATATAAATGTAAAAGTATATAAAGAATACTGAAAAAAAGCATGTAACCCTATACTGAAGTCTCATAACTGTAATGCAGTTGAAAGTCGAATGATGACAGACTAAAATGTATGAGTGTATGTGTGACCTGAAACCTGCTATAATGTGAAGCATGTGAAATGTGTGATTTACTGTGTAACTGTAGTTCTGAATCTCTGACTCCTGCAGGTCTTCACGCGGGTGGAAACACTCTGAACACTCTCTGTGCTCTGAGAGTTGCACGCATTCTGTCCACCGGTACTTTTGTTAGTATGGCTGACCCTGAAGCACGAGCCGCTGTTCTGTCAGATTACACTGAGTTTATGACGCGTCCCGGCTCACACAACGACACGTACGCCGAGTCCTTCCATAGAAGCTTCTTCTCTGACTGGCAGGAACTCAGACCTACGTCCTGTAGAGAGGTAAATTATTCTTAGACCACAGGTTCACTGTCAATCCAGTCAAGTCACTTTTATTTCTATATCACTTTATACAATGCAGAGTTTCAAAACAACTTCACAGTGATAAAGAAGAAAACAAAAATTCAGTGATTTAAACAGAATTCAGCTCTAAAGAGAGTAGTAAACAGTCATTGATTCAGTTCAGTTCATTTCCCATGATTCTGTCTTTCTTTCAGGTTCTGGAGTTTGCGGAGCGGCGCTCCAAAAGCATGTTGAGCACGTCCCATGCTGATAGTCAACTGAATGCTATAGGATGTCTTCCCATGGCCATTCCCTTTGTCCTGCTGTCTGCCACAGCCAATGAGGAGGAAGCAGTGAGTCACATGACACCAACATCTCATCCAATTCTCATTCAGCTACTGCATGATGTTCATAAATAAACTCTCTTTAGCTGAAAAAAAACCAGTGGATTTTTACTTTTTTTTTTTTTTTTTTTTTTTTTGTATTTCATATGATTAGAAAAGATTAAGTGGTGCTGAATAAAATAAACACACAATGACTATATTGGAAACAAGTGGGAAGCAAATTTTATCTAGTGGAAACTTTTGATTCTGCACCCAAACAAAACCTCCTGAAAGCACATTTTTGAGATATCAACCTCAGATTTGTAATACAACTTATTAAAATGTATTCTCAGTGTCTCAGTGTTCTCAGAGTTTAGAGCAAAACATGTTTTGGAAAATATTTTACATATAAAATTTGAAAAAAAAATTTGTTTATTTTTTTTAACAATAAACAAACTTTTATTATTATTTATTTATTTTTTCACTTCAGCAATAATCAGCAAGTGTCTTCTTCTGTTCAAAAAGTGGTTAACAAATAATAAATGGATTGTGATTTTGCATAAATATAAATTAGTACCTTAATATCCCCTAAAATACAAAATATTAAATTAAACCATTTTCCAACTAAAATATAATACAATAAAAAAACCACAGTTTTTGACCGTCACGCCCACAGTACCAGAGGGCTGAACATGTATTAACTGAGAATTTTAAATATTGTTCTGGTGGTGTGAATGTGTCCAGGTTTCTGCAGCAGTGGAGTTTGTGAAGCTCACTCATCCTCATCCAGCGCTGGAGCCACTGGTGTCTCTGTACATGCGAGCACTTCACGCCACACTGAACGGAGCATGTCTGAAACAGCAGGCGGAGATGGCGCTCAAATCACCCGTGCTGGACACCTGGGACGTGTGTCAACACTTTATACAGTGCGCTGAGAGGTCAGCAACTCGTATTACACCACAAAAACATTAGAGAAAAAATAAGAACCTATTTATTACAAACAGAAAACTTTAGGACCATTAAGACATTATGCATTGTGATATTATTTTCAGGACAATTAAAACATTGTTGTTATTGTTAATTAAAACTAGGGTTGGAAACTCAGAAGTGAAGACCAGGAGAATCTTGGGTATCTTTAGCAGGACACTTTATTAAGAACCGGCTGTGTAGTGCTAAGGCAAGCATACATTGTATTGTTTAGGCATTCAGTGGGTAGCCATTAAATGTGCCAAATAACACATAGCCTTAGAAGTGACTACTTAAAGATAATACAGGAAATCAACCCCCAACTGTGAGCTTCAGCAAACCTACTAACCAAAGATAGCTGTACGCTGCACCTGGCCACGAGAACTAGACGTGTAAAATTTCACACGTGGTTAACTCTCAGTATGAAGATCAGAGACTTGCAGAACCCCCTCACACTAAATATTGAATTTAATCAGTAAACAGATGCCTTTATGTTCACCTTGAATGTCTAATACAATGTAGATCACCTTAGTTTTTCATTTGATGTAATGTCAGGATGTAGAATCAGCAGATCTTAAACAGATTCTTACCTTTGTAATCCCACACTGTTTAAGATGATTCCTGATAATAAAAAAATTCAGATAATAAAAAAAAAAGATAAAAAACTTGATCATTAGAAATGCTGCCTTGGCAGCTACCTGAAATATATAACTTTGAAGTTAAAAGTACTTAAATTACTAAAACTAAAATTGCCAAGAAGTTGACTGAGCAAAGCCAGAGAAGAGCAGAAGCAGGAGACGAAGTGATGATGTTAAAAAAAAGCGAGTACAATTTTTGGGATAATCTTAGTTGTGTACGTTTCAATGCTCACACTGACAAGCTGACAAGCATAAATCCAATAAGTGTTATTATACCAAAAGCAATAGGAATGGAAAATGACTGCTTCTCAGTAATGTCTCATGATGTTAAAAACCTTGACATGAATATTACTTCTTACTCATGAAGACAAATATACATTGAAACCACACATGAGACTATACAACAATGGAATAATTATATAAAACATAAAATGTGACCTTGGACCACAAAACCAGTCTTAAGTATACATTTTCCAAAATTTAGATGTTTATCTGAAAGGTGAATAAATAAACTTTCCATTGATATATGGTTTATTAGGATCTGACAATATTTGGCCGAGATACAACTATTTGAAAATCTGGAATCTGAAGGTGCAAAAAAAATCTAAATACTGAGAAAATTACTTTTGAATTTGTCCAAATGAATTTTTATCAATGCATATTAATAATCAAAAAATATGTTTTTACATATTTAAGGTATGAAATTTACAAAATATCTTCATTAAACATTTTTACCTAATATCCTAATGATTTTTGGCATAAAAAGAAAGATGTATAATTGTGACCCATTCAATATATTTTTGGCTATTGCTACAAATATACCCCAGCGACTTAAGAGTGGTTTTGTGCTCCAGGGTCACATATGATATAAATGTCTAATCAATACATTAATTAATGAAATGAGTATATAAATTGCTTAAATGATTATATGATTAAATGGAATGACAAAATGATTAATTGAGTTATTGAATGAAGAATGAATGAATATAAAATAAAACACAACACAAATGCTGTCTTGAAGCAAAACACACAGGTTGCTACAAAGAGTCCTTAGTCCCTTCATAACATCAAAATAACACTGAATTAAACATATGTAACCATAAATTCTTATCACTATAATACATATCCTTTTTCATGATAAGCAGCTATTCAGTGAATTTGACAAATGTACTTTACAATGCACAAAATATGTTTTTTATTACATTTAGCAAGTAAAATTTATTTACATAGCACATATAAATACAGCAAAGCTAATCAAAGGTGCTTAACAGAATAAAATTACAACATAGTAAAATACATGGCATAGATTATGTAAAACATTGTAATTAATACTCAAAACACAAAGGAATAAATAAGAATATTAGATTTTTTTTCATTACATTAATGACAATTTTCAAGTTAAATTTGTTAAATTGTCATGGAAAAATGAGCAAAAAATGCTCTTAAAAATAAGATTCACTGTTTTTTTTACACTAAACATTTTGAGTTGAAATGTGAAATCTGAGATTCAATCCACAGTAACAATCTGATGAATGACTCTTAAATTGCTATGGCTTGTGTCTCTTCTGCAGGCTTCCAGGATCATCAGATGAGTGTCTGAAGGTTCATCAGAGAGCTGTGGAGTCTCTCGGACTTGCCTGCTACACACAAGGTTAGAAAACCCCAGACAATTACACACAAAACTATGATGGATCCTCTGACTGTGTGTTTTTTGTTCAGGAGCTCTCAGCAGTCTCTTCTACCTGGCCTACAATTTTCATAATGATGTGACTGGGGGAATCCTGACCAACACCAACTGTGGAGGTGCGTTTGTGAATGACTGTGTCGTGACTTACTTACTGAACGGCATGTTCAGCTGTGCTGATGATAATACGTGTGTGTTTAAAGAATAGTTCACCCGAAAATGAAAATGTGCTCACCCTCAGGCCATCCAAGATGTAGATGTGTTTGTTTCTTCATTATCTTTGATCAAATGTAGCATTACATCCCTTGCTCACCAGTGGATCCTCTGCAGTGAATGGGTGCCATCAGAATGAGAGTCCAAACAGCTGATAAATGCGTCATGATAATCCACAAGTAATCCACATGACTCCAGTCCATCAGTATCTTGTGTGTTTGTGAGAAACAAATCCATCAAAACATTTTTAACTTTAAATGGATTCTTCTGGCTAAAATACAAGTTCATAATCCATAACTCTTCCACCAGTAAAAAAATCATCAATCAGGAGAGAAATATGCACTGATCAAGCACTGTTTCCTAATCAAATCAGTCCAAAATTGTTCTAAACAAACATGTAGGACAACAGGTGATGGACCTTTATACTGGAAGTAGCATTATATTGGACTCACATTTTAGCCAGAAGCAATAGTTTGAAGTTAAAATGTCTTGATGAATGTTTAATATAAACAACCAGCTTTTAGCTTCACAAGACACTAAATGATGGACTCGAGTCATTTGGATCCATTGGTGAGCAGGTGATGCAGTGCTAAATTTCTCCAAATCTGAGGAAGAAACAAACTCATCTACATCTTGGATGGATTGAGGGTGAGGATATTTTTCTTTTGAATTTCTGTGTGAACTCCTCCTTTAACATGCTGTGCATGTCCACAGGTGAGAACTGTAACCGTGGAGCAGCATTAGGGGCTCTTCTCGGGGCCCGGGCGGTGTATCTCGGCTCAGTCGTACCACAGGAGTGGAAGGAAGGGCTGGTTGAAGCTCAGGGGCGAATCACTGACATCCTGCAGGAGCTGAACATATCCACATCAGTCTGATGTTCCTCTACTTGTGAACTTCCTCCTGCACTGCTGTGCTGTTTAGCTCTTCTTTTGACTCTTCATATGTTTTTCTCTCTGCTGTTTATACAGACACACACACTCAAGCATATGCTGCTGGCACAGGAAATGGTGCCCACAGATGTGGTTTCCAGTCTGCACTGTGGAAGACTTTCCTCTCGTCTTTATACCTTCAGTCACACTGTGACCTACTTGCATAATTCTCACATTAGAACTGCATCTGTTATAGACTGAGTACATAAAAATGTAGATAGTTGATGCTTAAAAAATTCTCATTAGAATGTGTCTGAGTCATAAACTTACAAGTTGATGAATGCAGAACATGTGACTGGAGAAGCGGAATACTAAACGCTCTTAAGGACACTATTTCAGAGTTTGAAACAAAAATATATAATATAAATCTTTTTTTGTTGTTTGTTTTTAACTATTTGATCCTAAATGCTTCCATTAAAACAGGCCATGATTTGAAATGGATAATTTGGTGATATAAATTTGGTGACTTGTGTCTGTAATTGTTTTGTTCTTAGTTTTATCTAAGGTAATTCTATAGCTTTTTAAACAATGCATCATAATAAAAAAAATTTATTTTACTAAAGTTATTTTAATAAGACACTTTAACAATTGACCTTTAATTGTGAGTATTATATGAACATTATTAGATATATTATAAATTATCTTCTAAATGATGCACTAATTCAGATTATTTGCACATTTTGTTGAAGATCATCCATTTCTGTGTACAGATGTGTTAATAATCTGGTTTGAGTTTATCTGTCCCGTTCGCGCACCTACATGAACATGCTGTTGTGTTTGTTTCTTGTTTTAATTGTATTTATATTTTTCACTTTTTAAACATAAATCAGATGAATCAGTGAGTGCTATTCTCTGAGTCTTACTGTCATTGTATATGTGTTTGCTGCTGCTCTGTATCAGAGTACATGAGCTGAATCGTGTTTGTTGGTGTGAATCAGCGCTTGATTTCTGTTTAAACCACGCGTATTTCTCTGTGGTCTCAACAAATGAGAATAGACGCTAACGTTCATTCGTTTCAGTAGCATGTGAAATTGCTCATCACACGCAGATCTGAAGTAGAGTTTACACAAGATTTCAAGATGGAAACCACAGGGCTTCTTATAGTTTTAGGTAAATGAAAAAGAGATGCTGTAAACCTGAATATGGTTATATGCGATATAGATGATTCATCATTCAAACACTACTGTGCTGTCTGACGGTGAACACTGTTTGAATGTCAAATTAAAAATCAAAGGAAAATTTACACCAAAAGCAATAGTTCACCAAGAATAGTTAATTCTGTCATTGTTTTCTCATTCTCATGTTTTTCATGTATGGCTTTCTTTCTTCTGCAGAATAAATTTATAATAATAATTTTTCACACAATAAGTAATTTGAAAGTCATTGGGAACCAAACAACATTAGACCCCTTTGACATTCACTGTATCTCCCAAATCACAACCTAAACCCTTGCAGTCTACACTTTTGTGACATAATGCCACTTTGACTGTCGGGTAGAAGTCTGCTGTGGAGCTTGCCCCAGTGCGGGCTCGACAGAAAGGTGCATAGCGGCCGCAAAGGGGGCGCTCTTGTGCACGAGACATACTACGATCTCGTAAACTTAACGGACACGTGCACACGGCGTCTATTGTAAGTCCTTAAGACCACAAGTGAACGTAAGACCACATTGCAAACAAAAAGCTATAGACCAGAATTAACTAATTTCCAATGGAGAGTATTGTGACAGCTGCAACTCCGATCATATCAAAGTCTAGAATATTTTAAAGGGACTTTGATCATATATGTATATGGAAATTTCAGATCCAATTTGAGTTTCAAAATGAATATTCATTAGTTCCCATATTGTGGCCATTTCCTTGAGACAATGCACAAACAAATCGTGTTTGAGACTCCTGTTCTAAGAGGTGGCAGTAATAACAACAGAGCTCCCAGTAATCCACGTTTGCTTGAATCTGTTGATCTGATATTTGGTTTGTTGATAGGAACGTCTTCACTAGACAAATTATTTAAAATACCTTTCCCATTTATCGTAATACAAATTAAAGCTGACAGTTCATTCTTATATTTTAAATTATTTGAACTTATTATCTGTATCCTGTAAAACAAACATGGTTAAGCTGTCCATTACTTAACACTTTTTACAATGTATTGGCATACTTGTAACACTACATTTGTCAGGAGAAAGCAGGCTGGATTCAGGTGCGGGTAAACTCAAGGCTTTATTCACAAAGCGGAGACAGAGAAGAAAGAGTCACGTTCCACAGGTTTCACTCACAGTGACAGGATGAACAGCAGATGAGTCACGTTTCACAGGTTTCACTCGCAGTGACAGGATGAACAGCAGATGAGTCACGTTTCACAGGCTTCACTCGCAGTGACAGGACGAACAGCAGAAGCTACTAGGAGCTCTGGGCTTGTAAGAACTAGAGCAGAAATGAGCTAAACACACTGGAGCCTGAGGACAAGACACGACAGGGTGAGTACAAAAAGCTGCTAGATGATCGGAGCTATTGGAACGAATAACAACAGTCTGACAATAGACAGAGAAACACAGGGAATAATAAAGGGGAAAAATTAGAAGGACATAGAGAACAGGTGGCGAGCAATTACGGTTAACCACGGGGAACAAGGGAGGCGGGGAAAACACAAACAGGCAGACGTGGTGAGCTGTCAAACCATCCCAACACACACACACACCCACACCAAAAAGACAGGTGATTAGCCCCGAGACACGACAGTACCCCCCCTCCCAGGAGCGTCACCTGGCGCTCTAGGAAGGGGCCTACCTCGATGCCGCCGGAAGTCCTCAATCAACGAGGACCAAAATCCTCCTGACTCTCTCCCAGGTGCGACGGCAGCGCTGGACGAAAGCCAGGGCAGATGGAACCGCTGCGTCGGGTTCCTGTGATGGGAACAGAGGTGGATTATAACCAACAGCACACTCAAAAGGGGACATACCTGACGCGGCCGCAGGAAGGGTGTTATGGGCATATTCTGCCCAGGAGAGCTGCTGACACCAGGAACTCGGATTGTTGGATGCTAGACAGCGGAGCATTCTTCCTAGATCCTGGTTGGCCCGCTCACACTGCCCATTGGTCTGAGGATGAAAACCAGATGACAGACTAGCAGAGGCCCCAATCTGTCTACAAAATTCCCTCCAGAACCGGGAGACGAACTGGGGACCCCTATCAGAAACCACATCCACCGGTAACCCGTGGAGACGGAAGACGTGATCCACCACCAGTTGGGCGGTCTCCCGGGCGGAGGGTAGCTTGGGCAGGGGAATAAAATGAACCGCTTTGGAAAAGCGATCCACCACCGTGAGAACTACAGTGTTTCCCTTCGACGGAGGAAGGCCAGAGACGAAATCAAGGGCAATGTGTGACCAAGGACGGGAAGGGATAGGGAGAGGATGCAGTAGACCATCAGGAGGGCGATTGACAGGCTTACTTTGGGCACATGTGGGGCAGGCCAACACAAACTGTCTAACATCTGCGGCCATAGTAGGCCACCAAAAACGCTGTCGGATGGCAGACAACGTTCTCCAAATACCTGGATGGCAGACTAACCTGGATGAGTGACCCCACTCAAGGACCTCAGAGTGCAGCGCAGCCGGCACCAGCAACCTGCCCGCCGGACACCCTCCCGGCACCTGCACCCCTCGACCGGCCTCCTCAACTCGCTGCTCGATACCCCACGAAAGAGCCCCGACCACCACCCCCTCAGGAAGGATGGCCTCGGCCGCAAACTCCCCCCCCCGGAGCACCGAACAGGCGAGAGAGGGCATCAGGCTTGGTGTTCTTAGATCCCGGCCGGTACGAAAGGGGGAAATTGAATCTGGCAAAGAAGAGCGCCCAGCGGGCCTGACGCGAGCTCAGCCTCTTGGCCGAACAGATGTATTCTTGGTTCTTGTGATCTGTCCAGACCAAGAAGGGCTGCGCTGACCCCTCCAACCAATGACGCCACTCACCCAAGGCCAATCGTACCGCCAGTAGCTCTCTGTTGCCGATGTCATAGTTACGTTCTGCAGGGCTGAGACGACGAGAGAAGAATGCACAAGGATGAACCTTCCCATCATGGAGGGAACGCTGAGATAGAACTGCGCCAACCCCAACGTCAGAAGCATCAACCTCGACAATGAACTGGGCCTCCGGATCTGGAACCATCAGAATAGGTGCAGAGACAAAACGGGACTTTAAAATGTCAAAGGCTACCTGCGCTTCCCGGTTCCACCTGAAAGACACCTTAGTGGAGGTTAAGGCTGTCAGCGGTGCAGCGATCTGACCAAAATTCCGGATGTAACGCCGGTAGAAGTTGGCAAAACCCAAGAAACGCTGCAGAGCCTTCCGGGAGTCAGGGACCGGCCACTGGGCAACAGCTTCAATCTTAGCGGGATCAGGCTTGATCCCCTCCGTAGAAATAATATGGCCAAGGAACGTAACAGACTCAGCGTGGAATTCGCACTTCTCCGCCTTGACAAACAACTGGTTCTCTAGTAACCGCTGGAGAACCCGTCTGACATGCTGGGTGTGTAATTGGAGAGAAGAAGAAAAAATCAAAATATCATCCAAATACACAAAGACAAATTGATTAATCATGTCACCCAACACGCTGTTGACGAGTCCCTGGAAAACGGCTGGAGCATTGGTCAGACCAAACGGAAGAACCAAGTACTCGTAGTGTCCCGAAGGGGTGTTAAATGCCGTCTTCCACTCATCCCCCTCCCGAATGCGCACCAAGTGGTAGGCGTTGCGCAGGTCTAACTTGGTGAAGACCCGAGCTCCCTGTAATAATTCAAAAGCAGAAGACATTAAAGGTAGGGGGTACCTGTTCTTGATAGTAATGTCATTCAAACCTCTGTAATCAATACAAGGGCGCAGGGAGCCGTCCTTCTTCTGAACAAAGAAAAACCCTGCACCAGCGGGAGAGGAGGAATGGCGGATGAGCCCAGCCTGAAGTGACTCACGTATGTACTTGTCCATGGCCTCTCTCTCAGGACCTGAAAGGGAATATAAACGACCCTTAGGTGGAGAAGAGCCCGGGAGGAGATCAATGGCACAGTCGTAGGGGCGATGCGGAGGTAGCGAGGTGGCCCGGGCCTTACTGAAGACCGCCCGAAGATCATGGTACTCCGCTCTGCCCTAACAAAACACCAGTCAGGTCAGAGGGATCCTCCTGAGGAACACAAGACACAGAGACAGGACAAAAAGCAGCACCCAAACATGACACGTGACAAGACTGACTCCAGGCTAAAACAGAATTATAGACCCAATCAATGTGGGGATTGTGCTTGTGCAACCATGGGTGTCCCAGAACTAAAGGAGCCTTAGGGGAATCAATAATAAACAGTTCAATCCGCTCATGATAACTGCCAGCAATATGGAGGTCTATCTTGGGAGTGACGTGGGTGATGGTGGTAAGGGGACGGCCAGCTAATGACCATGCTGAAACGGGACTAACTAAAGGAACAAGTGGGATTCTCCAACGTTGAGCAGAGGCAGCATCAAGGAAGTTCCCCTCAGCCCCTGAGTCCACAAGGGCGAGTCCAGTGTGTGAATGACTCTGGAAGGAGAGTTGGAACGGCAGCTGAGTGCGTGTTGCAGGAGAGCTTGAGCTGAGAACCGTGCCCACCAGGACACTCCGCCTCACTGGTGGACCCTGGCCCTTTAATGGGCACTGAAGGGCGAAGTGGCCTCCCTTGCCGCAGTATAGACACGCCCCCGACAACAGACGCTCCTGCTTCTGCCGTGGTGTAAGCCGTAGACGACCCAACTGCATGGGCTCCTCCTCCGAGGGCTGTCGGCTGGCTAAACTGGCTGAAGAGGACTCTAGGTGGCGCCACGGGGCGGATGTTTGCCGTTGTTTGCGGCGCCGGCTGAGACGACCCTCAATGCGGAGCGCGAGACTAATGAGCCTATCCAATTCCCGCGGGAGCTCTATGGCCGCGAGTTCATCCGAAATGGCGAAATCCAACCCCTCAAGAAAACGAGCGCACAGCGCGCTCTCATTCCAGCCGCATGCCGCAGCTAAAGTCTGGAACTGGATAGCATAGTCAGTGACGGAGCTCCTCCCCTGAGACAGTCGTGATAACTGGGCCTCGTCACCCTGAGCAGAGCGATCAAACAATTTGGCCATCTCTTGACTGAAATCCGCGAAGGTGGCACAACAGGGAGCCCCGCGATCTCCAAACGGCGATTCCCCATTCGTGGGCACGACCCGAGAGGAGTGTAAGGACGTAAGCCACCTTGGTCTCTTCATTAGCGTAACGCCGGGGCTGCAGAGAAAACACCAGCGAGCATTGGGAGAGAAACGCTTGACAGGCGTTAGGATCGCCATCGTAGACCGGCGGATTGTTGGCATGGGGTTCGGACTCGTGTGACATACCGGTGTGAGAAACGGGACCCCGGCTCGTTGCCTCTTGCTGAAGATCGTCCACCCGTGTGAGGAGTTCGGAGACTCGGGCACTGAGAACTTCCACATCCAGCGCGGTGGTGTTGAGCTGAGTGGCATGCTGCCCTAACAAAACTCCCTGTTGAGCGAGAGCCGAGCGAAGCGGACCAGATCTCGCTGAATCCATAATCGGGTCAGACTGTTCTGTCAGGAGAAAGCAGGCTGGATTCAGGTGCGGGTAAACTCAAGGCTTTATTCACAAAGCGGAGACAGAGAAGAAAGAGTCACGTTCCACAGGTTTCACTCGCAGTGACAGGATGAACAGCAGATGAGTCACGTTTCCCAGGTTTCACTCGCAGTGACAGGATGAACAGCAGATGAGTCACGTTTCACAGGTTTCACTCGCAGTGACAGGATGAACAGCAGATGAGTTACGTTTCACAGGCTTCACTCGCAGTGACAGGACGAACAGCAGAAGCTACTAGGAGCTCTGGGCTTGTAAGAACTAGAGCAGAGAAATGAGCTAAACACACTGGAGCCTGAGGACAAGACACGACAGGGTGAGTACAAAAAGCTGCTAGATGATCGGAGCTATTGGAACGAATAACAACAGTCTGACAATAGACAGAGAAACACAGGGAATAATAAAGGGGAAAAATTAGAAGGACATAGAGAACAGGTGGCGAGCAATTAGGGTTAACCACGGGGAACAAGGGAGGCGGGGAAAACACAAACAGGCAGACGTGGTGAGCTGTCAAACCATCCCAACACACACACACACCCACACCAAAAAGACAGGTGATTAGCCCCGAGACCCGACAACATTATATATATTATCTTAATTCTTCATAATTTAATTTAAAATATATGTTTATTTACAAGAGTAACAATTTAATATGCAACAGAAAATAATTCAAAATGTATCTGAATTCTATTCAATATCTAACCCAATTTAATTATCTTCTCTGATTATTTTAAAAGACTCCCAACCTGTTGTTCTTGTGTTTCTGGGACAACAGTGGGCAACCGTTTTTTATTTCTGCACTGTAACAGACAGCACACTATTCAGACCTGGGAATCAATGCAGTTCCTCCTTTAACTACACTGAATGGTTTAGCACCTCAGTATTTGAATGAGCTCTTGTTACATTATAATCCTCCACGTCCGCTGCATTCTCAAAACTCAGGCATTTTGATAATACCAAGAATATCAAAATCAACTGCGGGTGGCAGATCCTTTTCCTATTTGGCGCCTAAACAATGGAATAACCTACCTAACATTGTTCGGGAGGCAGACACACTCTTGCAGTTTAAATCTAGATTAAAGACCCATCTCTTTAACCTGGCTTACACATAACACACTAATGTGCTTCTAATATCCAAATCCGTTAAAGGATTTTTTTAGGCTGCATTAATTAGGTAAACCGGAACCGGGAACACTTCCCATAACACCGATGTACTTGCTACATCATTAGAAGAATGGCATCTACGCTAATATTAGTCTGTTTCTCTCTCATTCCAAGGTCACCGTAGCCACCAGATCCAGTCTGTACAGATGATTCTTCTGCACAATCTTACTTTGCTGCAGCCTGGAATTGAACTGCTACTTTCGTCTGGTCAGATGAGAACTGGGCCTGGTTTTTCCCAAGGCTTTTTCCTCCATTCTGTCACCGATGGAGTTTTGGTTCCTTGCCACTGTCGCCTCTGGCTTGCTTAGTTGGGGTCACGTAATTTACAGCGATATTGTTGACGTGATTGCAAATGAATGCACAGTCACTATTTAAACTGAACTGAGATGACAACACTGAATTCAATGATGAACTGCCTTTAACTGTCATTTTGCTTTATTGTTTTCCTAATTAATGTTGTCCAGTTGCTTTGACGCAAAGTTTTTTGTTTAAAGTGCTATATAAATAAAGGTGACTTGACTTGACATTGCTGTGAGTATTGAGCTCCCGTTGGATCCCGGCAAGAGCCTCTTTTTCCATTCTATGTCGTCAAGGCTTACCTATCCGATGCCGTGAGTATCAAGCCCCCATTAAATGCTGGCGAGAGCCCCACGGCCACACAAACGTACCTTTTCCATTCTATGGTCTGCAAGGCTTACCCATCCGATGCATTGAGAACTGAGTTCCCGTCGGATGCCGGCGAAAGCCTCCTGACCACACAACTTTACCTTTCGGTCTTACGTCTGGAGAGGCTTACCCATTCAATGCTGTAAGTATTGAGCTCTCGTCAGACGTCTGCGAGAGTCTTCCGACTAAATAACCTTACCTTTACCATTTCTACGGTCAGCGAGGCTTACCTGTTAGATGCTGTGTGCTCCAGTCAAATGTTGAGCAAAAGTCTCCCGGCCACACAACTTTACATTTCTGTTCGACGGTATGCAAGGCTTAGTCATCCGACGCCATGAGTCTCGACCTCCCACAGAACACTGTCCAAGCTCTCTCACCTATTCTAATCTCATCTATGTTCTTTTGCATAGACTTGAACACTTTGTTGGCATTAATGGAAGTGCATTATTAGCATGGTTTAAATCGTACTTATATGACCGCCATCAGTTCGTAGCAATGAATGAAGATGTATCATATCGATCACAAGTGCAGTATGGAATACCTCAAGGCTCAGTACTAGGGCCGCTACTCTTCATGCTTTATATGTTACCCTTGGGAGATATCATCAGAAAACATGCTGTTAGCTTTCACTGTTATGCTGATGATACTCAGCTCCATATTTCTTCGCGGCCCGGTGAAACACACCAATTTGAAAAACTAATGGAATGCATAGTCGATATAAAAAACTGGATGACGAGTAATTTCTTACTGCTAAATTCTGAAAAAAACAGAGGTGTTAATTATAGGACCTAAAAACTCTCTTGTAATAACCTAGAAAACTGTCTAAAGACTTCTTTGTCATCAGTTAGGAACCTAGGTGTGCTATTTGATCGCAATCTTTCCTTAAAAAGCCACGTTTCTAGCATTTGTAAAACTGCATTTTTCCATCTCAAAAAGATATCTAAATTACGGCCTATGCTCTCAATGTCAAATGCAGAAATGTTAATCCATGCATTTATGACCTCAAGGTTAGATTATTGTAACGCTTTATTGGGTGGTTGTTCTGCACGCTTAGTAAACAAACTACAGCTAGTCCAAAATAAAGCAGCAAGAGTTCTTACTAGAACCAGGAAGTATGACCATTATAGCCCGGTCCTGTCAACACTGCACTGGCTCCCTATCAAACATCGTATAGATTTTAAAATATTTCTAAAATATTGAGCTTTGGAAGGCTGAACCCTACAGGATAAAATTCCTGATCCAGGCGGTCTATGATGCGTTGCCAAGTCCATCCAACCTCTTCTCCTGGGGAAAGGTGGAGACACCAGCATGCCCCCTCTGCCAGAGGAGAGGAATGTTGGAACACATCCTGAGCTGCTGTCCAAAAGCCCTGGGCGAAGGGCGTTACCGCTGGCACCATGACCAGGTCCTAAAAGCCGTAGCGGATTCTATCTGCAGTGGAATTAGCCACAACAAGAGCCTCCGCCCAGTGAAGACCACAGCTTTTGTCAGAGCTGGGGAGAAGTCAACACCAGCTGCCCGGGGCACCTCCTCTGGCCTGTTGGCAACGGCGCGTGACTGGGAGCTGTCAGTTGATCTGGGCAAGCAGCTGAAGTTCCCTGAGGCAGTTGCCATAACAACATTAAGGCCAGACATTGTGCTCACCTCAGAGGCCTCCAAGCAGGTAATTCTCTTGGAGCTCACAATGCCTTGGGAGGACCGTATGGAGGAGGCCAATGAAAGAAAGAGGGCAAAGGACTCCCAGCTTGTGGAGGGTTGCCGGAGCAATGGGTGGCGGGCAATATGCCAGCCCGTCGAAGTGGGATGGCGAGGGTTTGTGGGCCAATCCCTTTGCAGGGCCTACAAAATGCTTGGCATCACAGGGGCGAGCCAGCGAAGGGCCATCAAGTTGGCCACTGATGCTGTAGAAGTAGCATCAAGGTGGCTGTAGATCAGGAGAGGAGAAGTATGGCGTGTAGGGTAGTAGCGCTACCTGGACATATGCTGGGACTTGATCACCCCGGCTAAGTCGCCTGGGGGAGGGGGTCTGATTGTGGAAAGACCCTAAACCCCCTATGATCCTAGGTTACATCACTGATATGTCCAGGTGCACCAGACGGTGTATCTAAAATCGTATTACTTATAAAGCCCTGATTGGTTTAGCACCTCAGTATTTGAATGAGCCCCTTTTACATTATAATCCTCTACGTCCGCTACGTTTTCAAAACTCAGGCAATTTGATAATACCTAGAATATCAAAATCAACTGCGGGCGGCAGATCCTTTTCCTATTTGGCGCCTAAACTCTGGAATAACCTACCTAACATTGTTCGGGAGGCAGACACACTCTTGCAGTTTAAATCTAGATTAAAGACCCATCTCTTTAACCTGGCTTACACATAACATACTAATATGCTTTTAATATCCAAATCCGTTAAAGGACTTTTAGGCTGCATTAATTAGGTAAATCGGAACCGGGAACACTTCCAATAACACCCTATGTACTTGCTACATCATTAGAAGAATGGCATCTACGCTAATATTTGTCTGTTTCTCTCTTATTCCGAGGTCACCGTAGCCACCAGATCCAGTCTGTATCCAGATCAGAGGGTCACTGCAGTCACCCGGATTCAGTACATATCCAGACCAGATGGTGGATCGGCACCTAGAAAGGACCTCTACATCCCTGAAAAACAGCGGAGACCAGGACAACTAGAGCCCCAGATACAGATCCCCTGTAAAGACCTTGTCTCAGATGACCACCAGGACAAGACCACAGGAAACAGATGATTCTTCTGCACAGTCTGACTTTGCTGAAGCCTGGAATTGAACTAATGGTTTCGTCTGGTCAGAGGAGAACTGGCCCCCCAACTGAGCCTGGTTTCTCCCAAGGTTTTTTTCTCCATTCTGTCACCGATGGAGGGACGGTTCCTTGCCGCTGTCGCCTCTGGCTTGCTTAGTTGGGATCACTTCATCTACAGCGAAATCATTGACTTGATTGCAAATAAATGCACAGACACTATTTAAACTGAACAGAGATGACATCACTGAATTAAATGATGAACTGCCTTTAACTGTCATTTTGCATTATTGACACACTTTTTCCTAATGAATGTTGTTCAGTTGCTTTGACGATATGTATTTTGATTAAAGCGCTATATAAATAAACGTGACTTGACTTGGCTTATTACAGTAAATGTACACTTTTATTAGAACACTGTAACACCATAAGGCCTTACACTGAAATTTTAACACCACCGAATTTGCTGTGAGGGGTTTCTAAATTTTATAAGGACCCATTTGGCTAACAGCATACTCTCTTGATTGGGCAACATGACAAGTACCTTTTTCCCGATCTCCAGATTTTTTTCCCAAGCCCGCAGATCATACTAGGTCTTTTGCTGTTTCCCGGCTTCTGCCAGATGATTCTGAGCCAAAGTAGTCATCTTCTGCAAACATTCCCTCATTTGTAGAACAGAGGAGACAACACTGATGGGCTCTTTTCTTTCAGGACTTCCTCCCCACATCTCCTGGAGCAGAGCCAATGGGCCCCTGACATCCTGGCCATACAACAGCTCAAAAAGAGAGAAGCCCGTGGAAGCCTGAGGAACTTCCCGATATGCAAATAGAAGATAGGGCAACCATTGATCCCAGTCTCGACCAGTCTCACTGACAAACTTTCGTAGCATTCGTTTCAAAGTCTGGTTAAATCGCTCAGTCAGCCCACCCGTTTGGGGATGATAGGGGTAGTACGCAGACTCTTAATTTCTAAGAGCTGGTAGACCAGCTTCAACAAGGTAGACATCAAATTTGTTCCCTGATCGGTTATAATTTCTACGGGAAATCCGACCCTGGAAAATAACTGGACCAAGGAAGTAGCTACAGGATGTGCTTTCAGAGATCTTAGTGGAAATACCTATGGGTATCTAACGGCAATATAGTGTTCCTGTAGCTCAAGTGGTAGAGCATTGTGTTTTCAAGCGCTGGGGTTTTATGCTGGCTACAGGAACACTTATTTTTCCCCAGGTGGCCAGCCCAAGAAATCGAATGGCTCAGATGTAACACCATCTCTCGAACGCACTGTGGAACCACCAGTTGTTTCTGACCATTTATCTCTACATTTGTAGCTCTCTAAGAGCTTGGTGATTTAATTACTTCCTTCCTTGGTACAAATCATAGCTGTGTAAGCTGAGCTGATACCTTTGGACAGTTCGGTTTAGTGTACGCTTCTTGACCACACAGGTAAC
Organism: Carassius carassius; assembly: GCF_963082965.1. Classification (NCBI taxonomy): domain Eukaryota; kingdom Metazoa; phylum Chordata; class Actinopteri; order Cypriniformes; family Cyprinidae; genus Carassius; species Carassius carassius. The sequence continues at coordinate 17,950,666 of NC_081760.1, read as the reverse complement.
ATATGAGAGGCTGTTTAGGAGCAAAATGTAACTTCGCTGAAGTATGCTTTCCCATATAGGGCTTACCAGATCCCTCCACCTTTCTTTGCTGAAACTGAAGAATGTCAGGGAAACGGCAGTCATTAACAGGTCTCCAAGCCCATGGCTTATTCTTTTCTCTGGTTGCAACAAACACATCCGTCAAGGATGCTACCTCCTCTGCCGTTCTGGGATTTCTTTCTCGAATCCACTCCAGGAGTTCGGGAGACAGCATTTTAAGATATTGCTCCAGAATGATGATTTCGCTCACCTCCTCCACAGTCTTCCTCTTAGGCTGGATACACTTCCCAAAGAGTTCTTTGAGACGACTATAAAGCTCCTTTGGACTCTCAGTTGGATCTACTGTTAAGGAACGGAACTTTTGTTGGTAAGTTTTAGCATTGACATCATATTTCTCTAAAATGGCATACTTCACTTTATCATAGTCAATAGACTGTCAGCAAAGAGATTAAATGCCAAACCCAATCAGTTTTAGTCCACCTACCAGCAACAGCAATCCTTTCAAAAGGAACAAGGAAGTGCTGATTAAAACTTGAGATGAAACCATGGAGTGTCCATCAGAACCAGGAGGATTCATATCATGCCTTTCCCGGCCAACATCAGGTAACTGAGGATAAGGAGAGGTACGTGCTTGGACCTCCATTTGTAAAAGACCAAACTGGTGCTGGAGAGTTTTAAACCGTCGTTCCTGATCTGCCTGCTCCTGTTTTCTGGCAGACTCCGGGCCTTCCATCCTGGCTATATGGGCTTGAAGCATATTTGCCAATTAGGTCACTGAAATTTCTCTGTCTCCTGTTGCCCCGCTTCCTTCAACCACATCCTGATCCTCCTCACCCCTATCTTCATCTTGCTGAGAGGGTGGAGCTTTAGTCATTTTTTATACTTTTCTTTAAGACATGACTCATAATAACAGAAAACAAACACAGCCATGAGAGGCAAAAGAAAAACAAACCAGCTTAGCGTCCTTGACTGGCTGGAAACAGCCCACTGCTGCCATATGTGAGAGACCGAGAAGTCAAGAACAAGGAACACAAGCTTTCCACTGAAAGATGGGACTTTTTTTGAACCCACCCAACAAAACATCTTTACAAACTCAAATCTTATCACACAAAAAATTAAACCAACAACAAAAAGACAATAAAGTTAAACATTCCAACGGAAACCAAACCAACAAAAAAAAACCTAACCTCATATGAACGAAGCAACAGTTTATAAAGGAAAAGATGGGCCAATTACAATTAAGAGGGAAACCAATAAAACATTGCAATCAACATATAAAATTAAATAAATCTAAATCAAATCAAATAGAAACATTAAATCAAGATATAAGAAAAAAAAAATCTAAATTAAGTACCATAAATGTACAAACAACAAAATCAACTAATCAAAAGACATCAACTTTTCCTCATCCACCGGGCAACAACAGCGAATGGTATATCTGGGCATAACCATTATTGCTTAAATTCTCTGCTCTAGATTGGACTCTAATTATGTCACACCAGGATGCAGCTGCAGTGGACCATGCCGGAAGATCCTCACCACACACATCACCGATAAACTTAAACTCAAAGTAGAAACAAGTGTAAGGAACAGATACAAAGTAACTAATTTCTGTGCACTCCAAAATCAGCAACAACGTATATAAAGAGGAGTTTATAAATTTGGACTTCTCTGTGCATGTTCTTTGAGGTGGTGACCATAGACCTCCATTATATGAGTCACAGACAAGAATGGTTTGACCTAAAGATATCAAAATGGGAAATACTGCGGAAACAAAGAAACCTACATCTTGGATGTCCTTGAGGTAAGCTAAAACATAACAAAATTTAATTTGAAAGTGAACTATCCCTTTAAGTACAAAAAACTGACAAATCCCTTTAAATATATCATCTGATCAATTTCTTGAGGTGTGGTAACAGTAGTATAAGTTGAATAACTGACTCTGGGCCATTGAATTATTAGAAAAATAATGCACACCCAAGGTGTAACGGCCACTCCACTTCGCATTTGTGTTTTTGACTTTCACTGTATGGTACGTGACATGAGAGCATGTCGCTATTTAGGTTTGTATGCTAACGTTAGTTAGTTTTTGTGACGAGTTGGGCGGGGCTGAGAGTGTTTTTAATGGATGGGTGCTTTTTATTTAACCTCTTTTGGACTGATGCATGCAACACCCACTGAGTGCCTTGAAACGTCTTGAAACATCAAAGACTATTTTTAATATGACTCCAACTGGATTCGTCTGAAAGAAGAAAGTCATATACACCTTGGATGACTTGAGGGTGAGTTATTTATGGACTAATTTTCATTTTTGGGTGAACTAACCATGTAATGAATATATGACAACCGGATAAAGAACGTATTTGTCTTCATTGTGATTGGGTTAAATGCTTAGGGACACTTTTGCTCTGCTTATGTTGGATTTAGGAAATGAAATGAAATATAATAAATTAAACTGCTTTCATGATAACTGGAATTAGTGTTACAAGTAGTGATGGGACAATTGATACCACTGCTCCGATGCCCAGACACAGGTTTCAAAGCACTATTGTATGACACACTGTGCTGATGCTTGTATTTAAAGGGAAACAGGTCAATTTAGCTCAAAGCGAATCATCTAAGATTTTAAAGGGAATTTGAACAGAATCACTGTTTTACGGCTGATCAATGAGACGGCCAGCGATTCATTGAACAAGTCATTTAACATCAACTCTGCACTGGATATTAATATCCAAAGTATAGTGAAAACACTATTAATTAGCACAGTAACAAGATCGGCAGTTTAAGACATTAACTTGTAAGCACAAAACACAAGATACTTATCTTTTCAATATGAATAAAGCTTTATTAGATAAATCTAAGACATATAAACTAATCTAACACATAAGCACATGCACTTACACATTCACAAGTTGCAGGAAGATAGAAAGTTAGGAAATAATGAGTTTAACAGAATGAAAATGTGAAATCCCAAGTTTACAGCAATACGTGAAATTGCATAGACATGAACAGAAAGGTACTTTTGTAACTTTTTATTAAGGCTAGCAGACGAGCGGCAAACAGGGCAAATTAATCGTCCATGAGCTCCATCACAGAATTTGCAGATGTAGAAGAAGCAGAATTGTTGTCTGATGCAGCCTGATGTATTAAAATTGTTAAACACAAATTGTCTGAAATTGAAGCAAGATCTGGTCACGATCACTTCTTGAGCGAGGGGTGTATGAAGTGGATTTTGGAGCTTGACACGTCACTGTTATCAAGAAAAGAATTGAAAAGAGGTGGATTTAACACAGTTGCTTTAGGAATCAGTTTATTTAGTGTTTTATTTTTATATTTCATTCAATTTCTTGAATGTTCCTGTTAAATTTGACTATATGTCATTCTTTTATCTTTGTTATTAAATTATTTTTATCGTGCTCCTTTTTGGCTTAAATATCTGCCTTTTTTTTACATCGAAAGGCTTTGTCTTTATAATAGGGAAATTAGTTTGGCTGTAATGCTCAACAAACCAACATGGCAAAGAATTATGATAAAGTCGTGGATCATTATATTTCTAAAAAAGAAACGTGATATTATATTTTTTCCATATCGCCCACCCCAAGTGTGTTATCAGTATTCGTGGGGAAGGACAAGGCTCATGGGGTTTTAGTTTCTGCACCAAATGGGCAAACTCTGGCTGGTTTGAAGAGCCGAAGATGGGTAATCTGGAAAGGGAGTGTCTTGAGGAGAAGTGTTCATATGAGAATGCGCGGGAGGTGTTTGAACACACTGAAGCTAGTCAGTATTACATGTGAAAAATACACATTCAGTGACTGACAGTATTGTACTAGGTCTGATATATAGTAAATGATGTCTAGAAAACTAGACATCACTCTCTATTTGAATGCAATGGTAAACTTGAACTTAAAATGCACAAGTCTTTGTATTTTATTGTGCTGTCAAACCGATTAATCACGATTAATCACATCCAAAATAAAAGTTTGTGTTTACATAATATATATATACTGTATGTTCATGAATGTGTGTGTATTTATATATAGATATGCATAACACACACACATTATGTAAACAAACTTTTATTTTGGATGCAATTAATGGTGATCGATTTGACAGCACAAATATTTTATTAAAGTAATACAAGCAACTAGTTATGTCAGACGTCTAACTAGTGTCTCCATACAGAATGAGTTCTGGAAGAGACTACGATGGTGAGATTTTGAAATTGTTTTTGAAAAAGCAACATCTTCATGACATTGTCCTTCATTCTGCATTGTTTAAGATGAATCCTTGTGTTTGTATGCAGTTAAAGATCACTGCGAATCAAATCCATGTGAGAATAACGGGCTCTGCAGAACCTAGAACACAGAATCCTACATGTGTCTGTGTGTGCCCGGCTTCAGCGGACGCAACTGTGAGCAGGGTAAGAGCATCAGTGCAAATGCAGCATTTCTGGAACTTAACACACAATAGTACTGCAATTTAGTAAGTTCAGCTATATATATTTTTTTATTAATTACATTTTTCATAGTAGTGCCTACCATGAACAAAGTTTAACATTCAGAAAGAGTATCATGATAACCAGGTCATTGAAATTAAGGAACAAAGGATCAAGAACATTTTCTGGCTTTTACTCCTCAACGATTAAAGACATTCCTGACTCCTGCTTGCATGATAACGGTCAGTGTGAGCACTTCTGCATGGAGGAGGTTGGTCAGCGTAACCTTTCCTGTGTTGATGGCTATTTCTTAGGGTCAAATGGTCAGAGCTGCCTGACAATTGGTGAAAGCTAGCTAGTCACAGTAATTCAACATTAATATAGGCAAAATTTCTGTTTACCATTCGTAATGTAGTCAGATAATGTCTTTGGCATTTATTCTGTATGCTAAGTGATTCCAGCTCTCTGTTATAGAGGCTTTTCCATCTGGGAAGGTTCCTCTTCTTCAGGGTGGAGGTGCTGCTACGAACCCTCAGGTTGATGTTAGATCTTGTATCGTTGGTGGAGCAGAATGTCCTAAAGGACACTGTCCCTGGCAGGTATTAGCAGTCACCATCACAGAATCCATGTTCCCGGGATTCTGGATTTTACTGTCATATTCTAGTCATAGTCATTATCTGTATGTGTGTGTGTGTGTGTTGATGGACAGGTGTTGTTGAAGTATGCTCAGAAGGATTTCTGTGGAGTTGTGATCTACAAACCCACCTTGTTCCTCACATATGCAAACAACATGAGCAGCTTCAAGGTGTGCCAAATTTAATGTGAACAAAATTCATTGTAATACTTTGTTTTGATAGTCTACTTTAGAAGTTCTACTAACTATATGTAACTCTGCAAGTGCATCAGCTTATTCTACTAGCATTAACCATAACCTAAAGGTCTACTAATACTCTGATGAGAGTTAGTTGACAGTTAGTTAATTGTAATAAGTAGCATGTCTAAATTGGGCTATCAAAATAAAGTGTAACCAAATTAGGGCTTCATGGTTTTGGAAAAAAAAGCCTCACATTGTGATTTTTTGTTGTTGTTCTGCAATATATATTGCAGTATATTTAATATCTTCTGCAATATTAAAATTTAAAAAATAATAATAATAAAAAATCACCAGATTACTTAAAATAGCTGTATTTGAAAAATGACAAATGATAAGGGGGATTTTGTAGGTGACTAAATCAGCATAGAAAATAACAAACAAATTACAAGCATGGACAATATATAATATTATATAATAAATATATAATAAAACAAAGATACAAATGATTAAACAGTGCTTTATATTTTTCAGGTAAGTCTAACAGTATTCAATTCAGGTACAGTAATGTAACAATTAATTTAAAATAACTCAGCATATTCAAGGATTCAAATTGTTTATTGGCATATACTGTACCAGTTGAGGAAAACAAGTTTCCCTGAGCAATAAGATTCTTACTTTGCTGTCCACAATATATGCCAAGTGCAAAAACTATACACACACATTCACAAACTATACACACATACATACATACAATGTAAGAAACATAATAATAAAACTATGCTGCAGTAGTGGGAATATAGACTTATGAAAATAGAAAATATAGACTATGTATATCTATATATGCGAGGATAGAATAGGAATATAGAATGTGAAAAATAGAAATATAGATAATGTATATGATATCTATATGTGCAAATGTACGGTATTAACTTATTGTCAGAGCTTTTGTTTTGCAATATGTTATTTTGGCCACTAGAGGTCCCCAATGTGCCCTCATGTCAACATTGTCCTGACACTTATGTTCAACGAATAGTGCAAAAACGTGCAAATTGAATGCAACTACATGATAACAATAGCAGCAGAAACAGTTACAGATGTGCAAATTGAGATGAGGCTATATGAGTAATATTAACAAATATACAATGGTAGTAATAACAGCAATAACATTAGAAATGTTCAATGAGATTAAACAATTCGAACCGATTCTGCACTGTATAAATTAAATCTAATAAATCATGCATTCTGACATAATTTTGTTCATAAGTGTCATTTCAGGCACAAACAGACGGAGTAAAGAATTTGTTGTTCATGTGCATCTGCTTGGCTCTGAGTGTGAGCACAGAAAACAGCACGTGTTCATAACTGAGCTCCATTTTGCACCTTTTCTTGCTCAAGTGGATTAATATCACTTGAATGTTTAAACCGACAGGACCTAAAACACATACAAATGATGAACCTTCATTGTATAATGGTTAAACTTTGCAATTAATCTGAGAATCACCTGGCTGTTACCTGGTCCATATGGATTAACGATCACTATACTAGCGCACATCGTGATATCGATGCTGATACAATATATATTGTGCAGCACTAAACCAAATTCACTTCTTAGCCAAATCGCTGACAATCAGTTATATGTGAATTGTCACAGCTGCAGCACTCATATTTAGTGACAGCTCTACATGTGTAGCTCTGTTGTGTATTGTCTGTTGTCCTGTGATTCAGGTGAGCATGACATCGAGGTGCATGAAGTCGTGGCCTAATGGTTAGAGAGTCGGACTCCCAATCGAAAGGTTGTGAGTTCGAGTCCCGGGCTGGCAGGAATTGTGGGTGGGGGGAGTGCATGTACAGTTCTCTCTCCACCTTCAATACCACGACTTAGGTGCCCTTGAGCAAGGCATCGAACCCCCAACTGCTCCCCGGGCGCCGCAGCATAAATGGCTGCCCACTGCTCCGGGTGTGTGTTCACAGTGTGTGTGTGTTCACTGCTCTGTGTGTGTGCATTTCGGATGGGTTAAATGCAGAGCACAAATTCTGAGTATGGGTCACCATACTTGGCTGAATGTCACTTCACTTCTTCTGAAGGCACAGGTCATCCAGGTGGAACAGATACTCATGCACGCCGGCTACGTCTCTGAGACCTCAGACAATGACATTGCCCTACTGTATCTTCGCAAGCCCATCGTCTATAGTGCCTATGCTGTTCCTGTTTGTTTGCCAGTGCGAGACATGGCTGAGCACGAGCTGTGGGCGGTTAACAAGCACACGGTGAGTGGTTGGAGCAAACACATCGAGGACGGGCCTACATCACGCTTATTGCAACGGTGCCCCCCCATCCGCATGCAGGAGCGCAACGTGACGCTCACCAACAACATGTTCAGTGCCGGTTACATCGAGGGTAAGCAGGACTAATGTAAAGGTGACAGCGGTGGGCCAGGGGTGACCCATTACTGGGACACCACCTTCCTGCTATTGTGAACTAGGGGAAAGGCTGTGCCCGCCTGGGATCCTATGGCATCTACACACGTGTCTCAAACTACCTGCAATCAATGGATCTATGAACTAACGGCCAATTCTACAGCTGCAACACAATGACGTGTCAAAGCACATCAAATCCTCTATTTATGTCTGATTTTTATATGTGTTTAACATTTTTATCCATCATTTCCTCATTAACAAATAAATAATTCTGTATTAATTGATATATGCTTATTTGGTTTATATTCTTGTGTTTAAAGGTGCAACTGTATTTACTGCTGCTCTACAAAATTGTTTAGCTGAAATTCAGATTCAAATAGGAATCTATGAAATAAGTTTTTCATTATGGCAGAAATGTTTCCCATGCATATTTCGCTCATGTTCATGTTGGTCATGCTAATTCACTGCAGCAACTGACAAAAAGCCCCCCCTCCCCCCAATCATAATGCTTTACTGGAGAAATGTATTTAGTGCTGTACATGGTCCACACGCAAATAGTATGGTGTGGACTGGCATACACACAAACATTAAGACAGCCATTCCTAAAGTGTTTTTCTCATTCCCAGTGTCCCAGAATTTTGTGAGACTGGGATGGGTGTACAGTGGTTCCTCTAGTCAAAGGGATTCTGTGGGTATAAGAACATTTTGTTCATTTAAAATTTAAATGTATAAATCTGTTGCATCAATGAAGATCAATGAAGAAATATGTACTCTTTCTTAATATTTGTAATTTATTTATTAATTGCATAGATGGGAATGTGCACTGAAAAAAGTGTTTCATTCATCCAATAAAAAAAAAAAATAGGGTAATGATTCTCTTTAACTTGAGCCAATGAAAAATAAATAACTTGCCCTAAGTGCAAGTTATTTATTTTTAATAGTAAAAAATATACATGTGAATTATTACCATAAATAAAATTCAGTGTGATGGAACAATTTACACTATAGAAATTCTAATAAAAATCTACAAATGCCTACAAAAGGGATATGTCACAGTGTCTGGGTTGTGTTCCCTGGGTTTCCACTAGGTGTCCTCTTTTTCCACGGTGTCTGTCACCTTATCACTTCCTGTTCCCTTATTTGGTCACTTTCCTCCTTGTTTCAGTTAATTGATTGTTCCCCACCTGTCTCCTGTTCCCTCATCATCCTTCTGTGTATTTATACCCGGTCTGTCTGAGTCTGTGTCACGGAGTCCTTGTCTATGTTTCATGCTTTCCGTAGTCTTGCCCTTGCCGTGTGTTATTGTCTGTTTTCATGTTGTTTGGATATTCTGGTTTTGACCCTGCCTGGACTGTTTACCCCTTTGGATTTGCCCTGAAATAAACATCATACCTGCAATTGGATCTCTCCTTGTTTCCTATATCACCGTACGTGACAGAAGGACTCCGTCACACGAGATCCAGCGGTATGTCGATGAATGTTTCCTCCCCAGCTACCGAGCGGGAGAGAAGCAATCGGTTTGAGGGATCCCGCCTGGTCGTGTTTCACGGGACCAGGGGAGGTCGCCAAGGAGGAGGTGGGCGAGAGGAGGCTCAACATCGCTCTCCACCATGGCCCCCCTTCGACTCAGGGCTCATGTGGGAGGGACCAGAGCCGCCGTCTCACCATGACGGATGGAGAAAGCCAGCGCCACTGCCCATGATGGCCGCAGGTCCAGCACCTCAGCACAGGATGGCCGCCAACCCAGCGCCGCTGCGGTGCATGGCCACCAACCCCGCACCACAAGGCAAGATGGAAGCCAGCCTCACACCACAGTGCAAGATGGCAGCCAGCTCAGCACCAACGCCCAAGATGGCCGCTGACACCTTTCTCGATTACTTCGAGACATTATCTAAGATCCTAGAGATTCCCAAGACGGTTCACGTCATGGCTGCTGAGCCAGCGCCTCAGCACAAGATGGCCGCCAGCCCAGCGCCACAGCACAAGATGGCCGCCAGCCCGGCGCCACAGCACAAGATGGCCGCCAGCCCGGCACCACAGCACAAGATGGCGGACTCAACGCCTGAGTCTCCAGACAAGATGCCATCGACTCACAATCATAGAGGGCGGATGAAGGGGAGACAGGCGTCTACCATTCCTCAAAACCCGGAGAACGTTCCCAAGCAGGCCGCTGCCGTCCAGGAGGATGTTCCCGAGCGGACCACTGCCGTCCAGGAGGACGTTCCCGAGCGGACCGCTGCCGTCCAGGAGGACGTTCCCGAGCGGGCCGCTGTCGTCCAGGAGGACGCTCCCGAGCAAGCCGCTGCCATCCAGGAGGACGTTCCCGAGGCGGTGCCCGAGGCCGTTCCGGAGGCTGAGGTGGTGCCCAATGCTGAGGCAGTGTCCGTTGCTGTTCTGGAGGCTGAGGTGGTGCCCAATGCCGAGGCAGTGTCCGTTGCTGTTCTGGAGGCCGAGGCGGTGCCCGATGCTGTTCCGCTCCAGAGTCGAGTCAGGTTCCAGTTGACCCTCCAGAGTCGAGTCAGGTTCCAGTTGACCCTCCAGAGTCGAGTCAGGTTCCAGTTGACCCTCCAGAGTCGAGTCAGGTTCCAGTTGACCCTCCAGAGTCGAGTCAGGTTCCAGTTGACCCTCCAGAGTCGAGTCAGGTTCAAGTTGACCCTCCAGAGTCGAGTCAGGTTCCAGTTGACCCTCCCGAATCAAGTCAGGTTCCAGTGAACTCTCCCGAGTCGAGCCAGGTTCCAGTGAACTCTCCAGAGTCGAGCCAGGTTCCAGTGAACTCTCCAGAGTCAAGCCAGGTTCCAGTGAACTCTCCAGAGTCGAGCCAGGTTCCAGTGAACTCTCCAGAGTCGAGCCAGGTTCCAGTGAACTCTCCAGAGTTGAGCCAGGTTCCAGTGAACTCTCCAGAGTCGAGTCAGGTTCCAGTTGACCCTCCAGAGTCGAGTCAGGTTCCAGTTGACCCTCCCGAGTCGAGTCAGGTTCCAGTTGACCCTCCCGAGTCGAGTCAGGTTCCAGTTGACCCTCCCGAGTCGAGTCAGGTTCCAGTTGACCCTCCCGAGTCGAGTCAGGTTCCAGTGAACTCTCCAGAGTCGAGTCAGGTTCCAGTGAACTCTCCAGAGTCGAGTCAGGTTCCAGTGAACTCTCCAGAGTCGAGTCAGGTGTTTGTGGACCCTTCAGAGTCAGGGCTAGTCACCGATGATCTTCCTGAGTCAGGGCTAGGTACCATGGACTTTCCAGAGACAAGGCTGGTCACCGTTGACCTTTCAGAGTCAAGTCAAGTCACCGGTGATCTTCAAGGACTGTGTCAAGTCACGGGTGATCTTCAAGGACTGAGTCAAGTCACGGGTGATCTTCAAGGACTGAGTCAAGTCACGGGCGATCTTCTCGGACTGAGTCAAGTCACGGGCGATCTTCTCGGACTGAGTCAAGTCACGGGTGATCTTCTAGGACTGAGTCAAGTCACGGGTGATCTTCAAGGACTGAGTCAAGTCACCGGTGATCTTCTAGGACTGAGTCAAGTCACCGGTGATCTTCTAGGACTGAGTCAAGTCACCGGTGATCTTCTAGGACTGAGTCAAGTCACCGGTGATCTTCTAGGACTGAGTCAAGTCACCGGTGATCTTCTAGGACTGAGTCAAGTCACCGGTGATCTTCATGAACAAAGGCAAGTCACCGGTGATCTTCATGAACAAAGGCAAGTCACCATTGATCTTCATGAACAAAGGCAAGTCACCATTGATCTACATGAGCAAATACAAGTCACCAATGATCTTCAGGAGCAGAGTCAAGTCAGCATTGATCTTCTGGAGTCCAGTCCTAACACCATGGAACTACTAGAGCTTCTCCTCGTCTCAGCTGGATTACCAAAGTCTCTTCAGGCCTCTGGGGAACTTCCAAAGTCTCGTCACGTCTTGGCTGACCGACCAGAGTCTTTCCTCGCCTCTGCGGAACTCCCAGGGTGCCCGACTGATCCTGTCATGGCCACGGAGGCTACTCTTAACTTGTTCAGATTCTTTGTTTCAGACTTAACCAACCAGACTCGTCCTCCTGTTGACCCGACCACACGGTTATGGTGGTCTTCTGCTCCACCCTGGGGGACTCCAGTCTCCACCACACGGACGTGGTGGTCTTCTGCTCCGCCCTGGAGGGCTCCCGCCCTGACCACACGATTGTGGTGGTCTTCCGCTCCGCCCTGGAGGGCTCCCGCCTTGACCACACGATTGGGGTGGTCTTCTGCTCCGCCCTGGAGGGCTCCTGCCTTGACCACACGGTTGGGGTGGTCTTCTGCTCCGCCCTGGGGGGCTCTCGCCCTGACTACACGGTTGTGGTGGTCTTCTGCCCCGCCCTGGAGGACTCTGGCCTCGACCACAAGGACGTGGTGGTCTTCTGCCCCGCCCTGGGGGGCTTCATGTTGTTTTTTGTTTGTTGTTTTTGTATTTACACTTGTCCCTGTTCCTCTCTGTAGTCTGGCCCTCCATCCCTCCCCCTGAACCTCCTCCGGTCCTCCTCCCTCCTGGTCTTCCTGTTTTGTGTTTACTTTCTGGTGCCTGTTCCCAATGTCTTTCTTTTCTGGCCCTCCGTCCCTCCCCCTGAGCCTCCACCTGTCCGCCTCCCTCCTGTTCTCTGTTTTGTGTCTGTCTTGGAGTGTCTGGGAGCCGCTCCGTAGAGGGGGGGTACTGTCACAGTGTCTGGGTTGTGTTCCCTGGGTTTCCACAAGGTGTCCTCTTTTTCCACGGTGTCTGTCACCTTATCACTTCCTGTTCCCTTATTTGGTCACTTTCCTCCTTGTTTCAGTTAATTGATTGTTCCCCACCTGTCTCCTGTTCCCTCATCATCCTTCTGTGTATTTATACCCGGTCTGTCTGAGTCTGTGTCACGGAGTCCTTGTCTATGTTTCATGCTTTCCGTAGTCTTGCCCTTGCCGTGTGTTATTGTCTGTTTTCATGTTGTTTGGATATTCTGGTTTTGACCCTGCCTGGACTTTTTACCCCTTTGGATTTGCCCTGAAATAAACATCATACCTGCAATTGGATCTCTCCTTGTTTCCTATATCACCGTACGTGACAGGATAGTTCACCCAAAAATGAAAACTATGTCATTAATGACTCACCCTCATGTTGTTCAAAACCAGTAAGACCTCCGTCCATCTTTGGAACACAGTTTAAGATATTTTAGATTTAGTCCGAGCGCTTTCTGTCCCTCCATTGAAAATGTATGTACGGTCTACTGTCCATGGTAAGAAAGGCAATAAAAACATCTTCAAAGTACAACCCGAATTCCGGAAAAGTTGGGACGTTTTTTAAATTTTAATAAAATGAAAACTAAAGGAATTTCAAATCACATGAGCCAATATTTTATTCACAATAGAACATAGATAACGTAGCAAATGTTTAAACTGAGAAATTCTACACTTTTATCCACTTAATTAGCTCATTTAAAATTTAATGCCTGCTACAGGTCTCAAAAAAGTTGGCACGGGGGCAACAAATGGCTAAAAAAGCAAGCGGTTTTGAAAAGATTCAGCTGGGAGAACATCTAGTGATTAATTAAGTTAATTGATATCAGGTCTGTAACATGATTAGCTATAAAAGCTTTGTCTTAGAGAAGCAGAGTCTCTCAGAAGTAAAGATGGGCAGAGGCTCTCCAATCTGTGAAAGACTGCGTAAAAAAATTGTGGAAAACTTTAAAAACAATGTTCCTCAACGTCAAATTGCAAAGGCTTTGCAAATCTCATTTTCTACAGTGCATAACATCATCAAAAGATTCAGAGAAACTGGAGAAATCTCTGTGCGTAAGGGACAAGGCCGGAGACCTTTATTGGATGCCCGTGGTCTTCGGGCTCTCAGGCGACACTGCATCACTCATCGGCATGATTGTGTCAATGACATTACTAAATGGGCCCAGGAATACTTTCAGAAACCACTGTCGGTAAACACAATCCGCCGTGCCATCAGCAGATGCCAACTAAAGCTCTATCAAGCAAAAAGGAAGCCATATGTGAACATGGTCCAGAAGCGCCGTCGTGTCCTGTGGGCCAAGGCTCATTTAAAATGGACTATTTCAAAGTGGAATAGTGTTTTATGGTCAGACGAGTCCAAATTTGACATTCTTGTTGGAAATCACGGACGCCGTGTCCTCCGGGCTAAAGAGGAGGGAAACCTTCCAGCATGTTATCAGCGTTCAGTTCAAAAGCCAGCATCTCTGATGGTATGGGGGTGCATAAGTGCATACGGTATGGGCAGCTTGCATGTTTTGGAAGGCTCTGTGAATGCTGAAAGGTATATAAAGGTTTTAGAGCAACATATGCTTCCCTCCAAACAACGTCTATTTCAGGGAAGGCCTTGTTTATTTCAGCAGGACAATGCAAAACCACATACTGCAGCTATAACAACAACATGGCTTCGTCGTAGAAGAGTCCGGGTGCTAACCTGGCCTGCCTGCAGTCCAGATCTTTCACCTATAGAGAACATTTGGCGCATCATTAAATGAAAAATACGTCAAAGACGACCACGAACTCTTCAGCAGCTGGAAATCTATATAAGGCAAGAATGGGACCAAATTCCAACAGCAAAACTCCAGCAACTCATAGCCTCAATGCCCAGACGTCTTCAAACTGTTTTGAAAAGAAAAGGAGATGCTACACCATGGTAAACATGCCCCGTCCCAACTATTTTGAGACCTGTAGCAGAAATCAAAATTGAAATGAGCTCATTTTGTGCATAAAATTGTAAACTTTCTCAGTTTAAACATTTGCTATGTTATCTATGTTCTATTGTGAATAAAATATTGGCTCATGTGATTTGAAAGTCTTTTAGTTTTCATTTTATTAAAATTTAAAAAACGTCCCAACTTTTCCGGAATTCGGGTTGTAGTCCATGTGACATCAGAGGGTCAGTTAGAATTTTCTGAAGCATCGAAAATACATTTTGGTCCAAAAATAGCAAAAACTATGACTTTCGTGTCTGTTGTGAGAAAGTAAAAAACACTACAGTTTACCATTTTCTTCACGGAAAAGAACCGAACTTCCCATCACTACTGATGATCCGAAAACCGATGCAACCGGATCTTGACTTGAGAACGAGTCAATCATGCGTTCGTTAACTGGCTCGGCTCTGTGTTCATCTTCAGTTCTCTCGTCATAGCAGTTCAGTCAGTGTACTGTTTGAGTAAATGAATTACTCCGGGACATCATGGCTTCTCTACTGTATGATTTCGTGTGAGTCTCTTCAGATCTTAGAACTGTACAGGAATTAAGATCTTCAAGAACGTTTTCACAAATTGAAGAGAAATAAAAACAGTATAAATAAAAAATTATTATTCTTTATTAGTCATATTAAGTGCCATCAGTAAGTGCTCTCTCTATATTCAAAGTGCAAAAAGAGACCAATTTTTTTCAAGCAAGATGCAGAGCTATAGACAGCTACAAAACCAATAACAGCCTCGATGTTATGGGATTTAAATCCTGCCATGATTCAAAACTGAAAATAAAGTTCTGAAAGGTCGAAACTAAGTGTTCGAAAACTCAAAATCTTACAAAAAAAAGTTTTGCAAGATCGAAAAATAAGATTTGCAAGCTTGCAAAATGTAAAAAAAAAAAATAATCTCTTCAAACGTAATTTTGTTTTTGAGATTTCCTCCTTCAGAACTGCAACATTTTTTTTACGATTACGAGTTTCAAATTTGTCACTGTTCTCCCACTGTATTAGATTGTTTTCCAGGTTTGAAACCTTGTAAATGGTGATCTGAAAACTGGTGTGCGAATGTGTAAAAAAAATTTTGAAACTCTGAAAACTGACGTTCGAAAGGGCGAAACGTATTACATTACATTTGCACTCCTATTGCAGACACACAGCTCTGCTCTGAAACTCTGAAACTCAGACTGAGCGAAAATGAAGCTTCGCAACCTCGCAACTAAAAAAAAAGCCTGGAGAGATGGCCTTCTGCTCTTACCCAATGCTTTGCTGTCTGCTGACGTACAGTCCAATCACAAGTCGTATTTACTGGAAAGGTGGGATTGACCGACTGCTCCGCCAATGACAAAAGCGCACAGGATACACAAAATAAACGGTCCTAAAATGTTAAAAAGGTTACCGACTTGTCGCTGGAATTCACCATACAATTGCCAGTAGCCACTGAGTTTACCACTGATAGGCCGGCGCTGCATCAGTATACACACTCACCTCACTTTCCTCAGCTGGCGACTCACTTACCTCAGCGAACGATTCACTTTCTTCACGACTCACTTTCCTCACGCAGTGGACCACTGACTCTCTCTTCATGTAGAGACCGAATATTACAATTAAAGTGACTTCTATAGTGCATCCAAAAGAATATTTAGATATTATATTTAAATATTCAGAAAGGTGTACAGTGTATTCTTTACTTTTATTAAAATATTTCAGTAAAATTATAAATAATTGCCTATTACAAATTTATGAATGCATGGTTAACTTTTTTTCTGCAATCACTATAGGCTATATGTATTGAGACATTTTAAAATCTATATTTTGTAAGAATAATAAAAAATAAACCTGAATAATAATCTAAACATCTGTATTTTCATATATTATATAAGTAGTATATATATAAAATATAAGTATATATATAACATAAATAAGTAGGCTAATAAATATATATAATGTTTAAAACGTGATAAACTATTTGTTCTCCACCACATGACTAAAATTGATACTGTGTGTGTGTGAAAGAGAGTGCTTTGCTCTGAAGGAGCAGAGAACAACGCGGAAGCACTTGTATATCATTGCTCTTTTGTTGTTTTTTATTGCTTCCATTGTACTCATACGCTGTTTGTGACGGATTGAGAGACGATAGAGCTGACATTTTGAGTCACCGACTTTGCAAAAACCCAACAAAAACACGTCCTAAGAGTCCAAAAGCATTCACTGCGCAATGAAGCCTGTTAGAATTAATAAATACAGTTAGAATGCCCTTATAATTTAAGCCATTAAAAAAAATGTTTTACCTTTTTATATTCATTGAACATAAGCAATTCTTGAGTATCAGCACATGTGCTTGAGCACAAATGTGCTATTAATTTGGTAGCTACAACAGTGCATAGTAAGGGGCACAGACGTTGGAACAGGGGGGCCGCCCCTCCACCCCCACCCCTTTTCCCCACCCCTCTAGGGGTCAGCCAGCTGTTTTTTTTTCATTCTTTTGGTTTTCCGTTTTTATATATATATATATATATATATTAGGGGTGTAACGGTTCACAAAATTCACGGTTCGGTTCGATACGATACACTGGTGTCATGGTTCGGTACGTTTTAGATACAGCAAAAAGAAAAAATTGGCAGATAAATTTCCTTGATTTTTAAAAAATGTTTTATTTATTAAAACTAACAAAGTATGTTTTTTTTTTACATTGAACAATGATGGAGCTATTCTTTACCCATCTTCTATGGTGTTTTCTTAGCAGCATACTGTATAAAACAAAATACGCTCCTTTAAAAAAAAAATGAAAATGTTATATTAGTTATGAACAAATACAAAGATGTAACGTTTTATATGGAACTCTATACCTCGTTATGTTGAGTGTGTTTTTACTCTATTGGTTCTCTATAGGGCTTATGTTTTTTGGAACAAAGCAGGAATTACGGTCTATCTGAAATGGGCTCGTGAAGGAATATTGTAACGGGGCTCAATTACATTAAGCATGTTCTTAAAACCTACGTTTTCCACTACAGAGTAAGGAGCTCGCTCACTCAGTACACGCTGAAGGCTCGTTGCAAAATGGCTAATGCGTTTAACAGACCAGAAATAGAAGATCCTCCAATAACCAACAGGTCTGGTGTTTGGGTGCACTTTGGATTCCCTGTAAGCTATAATGGTGATGATAGAATGAATGGTTAATAGTAAGGTCTCATATCCGTGGCTATAACGTAAATGTAGCCTACCAATCGCCGTGGTGATGTCTTTTGCCCTGTTTGAATCCGTTGGAAATGTCTGTCTAAATGCTGCGGGGATAGTTTTGTTGCGTGTATGTTTCTCTTTTTTTCCATCTTTTCCCAGATACTGACACACTAAGGTGATGTCGGCGTAAATTAGTTGACATGTTTCAAGTATTCCCGCTGGTGTTTTTTTTTTTTGTATTCCCGCTGGTGTACCCTAGATGCGACATATCGTTGTTTTTTTATCCACCACTCTCTTGCCATCACCATTATAGCTTACAGGGAATCCAAAGTGCACCCAAACACCAGGGGTCTCATTTATAAAACTATGCGTAGGATCTTTACTAAAAGTTTACGTGCGCCCAAAAGCCAAAAATGGCGTACGCCAAAAAATATTCCGATTTATAAAACCGTGCGTACGCACACCTGTAAGCAATGTTCCCTTTATAAATCACAGATCACCCGCAGATGTGCGTACGTGAACCAGCCTCATATCCCGCCCTGTACACGCCCATTTTTAACCATAAATAGTCAATGCAAATCACCTCATGATTGCTGATCAGCATGTAAATGAGAGTGGAATCCCATATATACCTGGAAAACTGGCATGCGACCCGCCAATTAATTAATCCAAGAAAGTGAAAACGTGCATTTCTGTTAGCCTACTTTTAATAATGGCGACAGGTGAGAAAAGAGGAAAAAAACGTAATTTCTCAGATACTGAGATTGAAACACTTGTAGGGGAGGTGGAGGCTCGGAAAACTGTGTTATTTGGTGGCCACAGCAGTGGGGTCACTAATAAAAAGAAGCAGTGCGAGTGGCAAAGTATTGCTTCTGCCGTCAATTGTGTCAGTGGGACAGAACGGACAGTTGCAGAATTAAAGAAAAAATGGTCCGACCTGAAGGTATACAAATTTTTTTTTTACCAACATATTACATTTGTGTTTTATTAGGCTATATACCTATATAAATAGCAATATTGATTTTCAAACAGTTTTATTTACATGTGCTTACAGTATGCAAAATATGTGAAATAAAGATTCTCATTCATTCAAGGTGGAGGCAAAGAGAAAACTGTCCTCCCACCACCAGAGCGTGGCTGCAACTGGTGGGGGCCCATGTACAGCTGATCTCACATCAGTGGACAGCAAAATCGCGGCTATAATTGGGGAGGTCAGCGTGTGTGGTATTGTGTCGGAAAAGGAGGGAGACACTGACGTGACTGAAACCACAGAGGAGCAAGGTTAAACCGATTTTTAATCATTAACGCTGTACATTTGAGTGTGTGGGGTGATAAATGGATAAATGTTGCCAATTGTTTGTCCTCCAGTCCTTCCGGAGTCTGAAGCTGTAAATGAACAGGAGGTTCAGGGTGAGGGGTTCTCAGATGCAGATGCACAGCGTCCGGCTCAAAGCAGTGCCCCTTCTGCGTCTGGCACGTCCAAAAGTGGTCGGGTACTCACTGACGCAGTCCTGCAGTTACAGCGAGAGACAATAAACGCTGTCAACAGGGTTGCAGATGAGCTACGGCAGATGAGAGAAGTGATGCAAGAAATTGCACAATCATTAAAAGATGCAGTTAAAACATGAACCTTGAGTTTTGTCTTTCTTTACAAACGCCGCATGACATCCTCACGGATTCTTGCACCTCGTTGATATCCCTCTTGTCGGCCAGGGGGCTGTGGCTCGGGGTCGTAATGCTGGGGTAGAGGGAGATCAGGAGGGAGAGGAATACCGTTTCTCAGTGCTATATTGTGCAAAACACCACACGCCCTGACAATCTTGCACACTTTTGCTGGATGGTATAAAAGTCTGCCACCCGAGGCATCCAGAGCACGCCATCTGCATTTCAGGATGCCGATGGCACGCTCCACAACTGCGCGGGCACGAGAGTGGACCTCGTTATAATGAGTTTCCTCTGCGCTCTGCGGGTTTAAAAATGGGGTGAGGAGCCAGCGTCTCAGGGGGTAGCCACTGTCGCCTGCAGGTTATAATTATATTAAAAACAAAATTGTTACAGTTTCTACTTTTTAATATTGTTAAACTCACCAAGAAGCCAGCCATCACGTACTGCGCCTGCATTTAGTCTGTTCCCTACACTGCTATGTGTCAAGATAAAGGAATCATGTGTTGAACCAGGCCAGCGTGCCACAATGTTTGTGAGGGTCATGTTGGAGTCACATATGATTTGCACATTAATAGAATGCACATGCTTTCTATTAACATAAGCAAATTCATTTTCAGATGGTGCCCTTATAGCAACATGAGTGCAGTCAATTGCGCCGATTACATTTGGGAAACCAGACATTGCTGCAAATTGCGTTTTAATTTCGGCCTGTTCTCGCACAGTGTAGGGGAACCTGATGTATCGACTAACCATATTAAGTATACCATTTAAAACGACAGATATTATGGCACTCAGGGACGGCTGTGATATACCAGACCTATAGGGTGAGATGATAGATTCCAATAGAATTATTTCATATACAAAAAGGTCTTAGAGACAAATTTGAGGATTACTTATAGTTTTTTTATATTATTAATTTACCTGTCTGCCAATTCCCGCTGGAAACAGCCGGTTGCCAAGAACCCCAGAGTGGTGAGGACTTGTATTTGGACTGGGATGGCATGGTTCCGGCGTGTTGCCCTCTCTAATACTGGACCCAATTCAGCACATAGATCCAAGAGCACAGCTCTAGGGAATCTAAATCGGCTTATTAGCCAGTCATCATCATGGGCCAGGAAATCATCATGGTCCCTGAAAACTCGTTCTCTCCTTATTCTGCCATTAGCGTAATCCTCCAACAGTGCCAGGAGTGCCATCATGAAGCATTACATACCCGGGTCACCGGAGAATTTATATGTTTCTAGCAAATAGACTGATCGTTAACACCTTGACAAAATCACTTAATTAATTTGTGGGCGAAAATTTAAGACGAAAATGTTATAGTGAACACATGCTTCTTGACGGTTTTGTAATGAACACCGTAATAGTTAGGACCGATGATGAGTAGCGATTGTGCTTCATGACTGTATTTGCAGACTTTGACATTTTATGATATAGGCTATGTACATTAAGGAAAATATTTCCTTTTTACACTGTGTTCTGCAGTTCTCTAATAAAAGGGTATTTCATGCTATTCTGTAGGCTATCACATGTATCGCGCCATGTCCTCCTGTGCTCCCGTTGTGGACAATGTGACTGTAAGGCAGCGCTGATTATTATTTTATTTTACTTTTAATACATTTTGAATTACGTTTGGATTTTACTAGATGTATATAGCCTAAAACAATCGGCACAAATAACACTGTTGGATTTAATCTTCATGATAATGTGGATATAACGTATGAAATGGAGTGAAAATTAAATGTCATTCATTCTTATAATCGTTCTTCTCACATTTATTTTCTACAATCTAACTTCAGTTCACGACCTCACCATCGGTGTCGCCAATTCCCTTTGTCTCCAGAATGTGCGTACGCACGGCTCAAAGTTTGCTTAAAGGTGCGCACATTCTCCCGTCAAGTTTGTTTTTTATAGATCACAACCTTTGCGTGGGAACTGGCGTACGTACGTTTCCAGCCCCGTTTTGTGCGTACGCACGCTTTATAAATGAGGCCCCAGACCTGTTGGTTATTGGAGGATCTTCTATTTCTGGCCTGTTAAACGCATTGGCCATTTTGCAACGAGCCTTCAGTGTGTATTACTGAGTGAGCGAGCGCCTGACTGAGTAGCCTAACATAAACATATAAGTTGGTGTTTTTTTCTTCTTCGGGGGTGTCAGGGTTGTGCCTGTTACGTCGTTTGGGTTATTGGGCTACCTTGTTGAACGCATATCATTATAGGCCTATTTAATTTTTTTTTTTATTTTCCAAATATAATTAATTAGTCCAACGAACCGTTCGGTCCATAATGCGTACCGCGTACCGAACCGAAAGCCTTGCACCGAACGGTTCAATACAAATACGCGTATCGTTACACCCCTAATATATATATATATATATATATATATATATACACAGAATCTGAATGAAAATTTATGTATTATTTAAGCCTACAAATTTTGTGTCATAAAATGATCTCGCACATACAGCTCAACTAACGCGATCATTATAAAGGTGTTTAAACAACAATACACTTCCACTTGCATGTATTTGACAATCGAAATATCAGATATTTCATGCCATAGCTAACACATTTGTGAATATTCTGAATAAAAAAGGAAAAATTACATAAAAGCAGATCATTAGTTCACAGATTGTATCACAGATTCATTGTTGTGTGTAGCAGCACCACCGGCAGAAAGCCGCCGGGATGAGCAGCGACAGCTGACCCAAGTGAGTGAACCCACCACTGCCACCCTCACTATGAGCCACCCTCATCCCTCATCGCCACACGCGGATAGTCAAAAAGCAGATGCAGGTACACAGTCCTTCAGGCCTCCGCCTGATTATAATTTTCCAGTTAAAAAAAAAAAGTGGGGAGAGCTTCGCATGCATCTGTAGGGCATCGTTTGAAAAACACTCCAATAAATGCACTACTCTCTGACGCCAAGGCAAAGGAGCAGAGAACAGCGCGGAAAATCCTCAAACTTATTTTCAGCTGCGTAAGATTCTTGGTGCGCCATGGGCTTCCAATGAGAGGGGTTGCCAATTGGGATGGAGTCTTATGGCAGCTAATGCAGGAGCGAGTGCGCGGTGATCCTGACCTTAATAAGTGGCTGAAAAGGAGAGAAAACTGGATGTCAAACAACATCCAAAATGAGATTCTGGAACTATTTGCGCATGACATATTGAGAACAATTGGAGCAAAAGCATCAAAAACTGACTTTTTTGGGTTAACTGCGGATGGGATAACAGATATCAGTGGCAAAGAACAATTTTCAATCAGTCTGCAGCTTAGCAATGACCACCTAGAAGTACAAAATTTCTGTCTTGGCTTTTACAACGCCCCTGACACAACGGCTGAAATCTTATTTCTGTGCATAAAGGATGTCCTGGTGCGCCTCCATTTGCCACTGGAGCGACTGAAGGGCTACTGCTTTGATGTAGCCAGTAACATGTCAGGGAGGTTCAATGGGGTGCAAGCTAAACTGAAGGAAGTATGTCCCGACTCTGTTTTTGTCCACTGCGCAAATCACTCACTGGATCTGGTGCTGCAAGAAGTGGCTTGTGAAGTGCGTCTTGTTGCTGATACGTTAACGATTCAGCAAAGAGAAAAGCGTTGTATCAGTCCCTATTTGGAGCCGGAGACGTTGTGAACTTGCTTGGCCTCTGCCCAACTCGGTGGTGCGTCAGAGTTGAGTCACTGTCACGTTTGCTGACCTGCTACGGAGAGATGATACAGACTTTCAGATCCTTGGAGAGTGACAAAACTGTGAAAGGGAACACCCGTGCCAAAATTGCACGATTGCTAACAAAGGCCACAAATATGCGCACAGTGTTTGGTTTGTTTGCCTGCGTAACCATATTTACCCCATGTGAAGCAGTGGCATGATCACTTCAAGGAACCAAAGTCAAAGCTCTAGGATCCATGGAAGCTGTTTGCAAACAACTGGGCACACTGCGACAGGATGAAACTATCACTGACCTTGTGGCCAAGACCAAGCAATATGCAGAGCGTTACGGCCTGAAGCCGCCACATCCAGTCCGCAGCAGCAAGACACCTGCACGCTTTTGCTATACACAAGAGGAGGAGGCCAATGACCAAGAGTGCAGCGAAGTGGAGGGTAAATGTTTGTAATAAAAAATAGACAATTGGTCTTTTCGGTTGTAGTAGGCTAAGGTTATTTATGTTATATTTCTGTATTCAGTGTATCCGAACGTGTGGAAAAGGGAGATGTTTGAGGCGCTGGACCTGGTGCGCTCAGAAGTGGAGAGGCGTTTTGACCAGGTCGGAATCCAAGTTGCTGCAGGGCGAGAGCAGGCGATCATTGAGGCAGCGCAAGGAAAAAAGTTAATGTGACTTCTCTGAAACTCACCAGTTTTACAAGAGAGCGACTAAGTCATGAGTTGGACATACTGCGGGATATCTGTACAGGGCATGAAGTTAACACAATTCGGCATGTTGTGTCCATTCTTCAAACCATGCAACCCCAAACTTGTTCCATGATGTCAGAGGTGGAAAAGCTCATCAAGCTATGTCTGTGCCTGCCCATATCTGTCCCTGCATCAGAGTGCTCCTTCTCGACTTTGCGCAGGTTGAAAACCTGGCTGCGTAACACAATCTCTCACAGGAGTCTCACAGGAGAGACTAACGCACTTAGCCATTATGAATGCCCACAGTGATCCCCTGGATGAAATCGATGTCTCGACTCTGATAAAAAAATGTATAAGTTGAACAACTGAAAGAAGATCCACCTTTGGAAATGCATGAATTAATTTTTTTTTTGTTTAATGCACTTTTTCAGCAGCGTATGTGTGTACTAGCATGTTCATAGCTTTAAATGTTTTGACTGTCAATGCTATTTCAATATAGGGCTCTATATGTTCATTCAGTGGCTTGATATTACCGGTATGAATTTTCATGTTCCAAAATGTTGTGAAAATAAAACAGCTCGCCCTCGTTCAGTTCAGGGGTTCTATTTAAATAACATTTGTGCATTTCATAAATTTCAAAAATGAGTCCCAAAAGTCCGCGTAAGAAGCATAACACGTACAGAGTCCATGTAGGCCCATGATTCGCTCTTTTGTTGTTCTGTTTTCTTTCAGGATCAAAAATACAACAAATGAAAGCGTTTATCTGTGTGTCTGACTGATGAGAACTATGCATATATTCATAAATCAGTCAATTTTGAATTTTATTATGAGATATTTTATTCTAATGTGATCAGTGACTCAAGCACTGATGGACCAAAGAGCGCGCATTTCGACATTTGCAGTAAAAACTTGATATATAAATTCTCAGAAAATGCATTTAATACCAATATATTGAAACGTCTTGTTATATACTACATTAATAAAGGAGTCCAGACATTGGAAAAATATCAGTCCACATGCATTTTATATTTAATATGAGGGAAATAGAAATGCATGCATGCGTGACACAAAAAAATCTTTAACTTTTAGGTAGCAAAATATTTTTTAGTAATTCTGTCAATTACACTAAGGTTATTACATTGTCTGCTATATATTTTCTTCTTATTTATTAAATACGGGCAATTGATTGATAAAACATTGATAAAAATTAAGATACAATTTATACAAAACGAATATCCTTTAAAAAGAATTTTCTATAAAACAAAACTTAATGAAAGTCGTCAAAATCATGTTTTACCAAAAACAGCGCCGTTGCTATGAGGGCGCCAGCGCCTCTGCCTCGCGAGTGGATGATAGCCCTGAAGACGCCTAGCAATGATATAACTTTAGTGGTAGTATACCTTTAGTTAAGTTATACCTTAAGAGTCTTCGTAGCACGCTAAGAGACAATGTTATCGGGAAACGCAGCCCAGGTATGATGCGTTTCATGCATAATGGAGATTCCAAAGTGCTCTTATTTGGTCAGAACCATGGAGAGCGATCGCGTCTATATGCACCGAAACTTTTAACAATGCAACAAAATATTTAAAGAGCATCAAGCTATTAAAATCTATATTATGTACACGCATAGATAATATAACAGTAGGCTATATTAGTCAATATTTTTTTATTAGGTTAAGCAGTGATTGGATAACGTTTTTTTATTTATTTTTTTATTTAACATTTTTAATTTAAGGCCCACCCACAATTGGTCTGACCCATCCAAAACTGTAATCCTGGCGCCGTGCCTGGATCACACTGAACTGTGCGTAGGGTTGGGAATCGTTAGAAATTTTCAGGTTCCGGTTCCACCTAACGGTTCCTGTTCTGATTCCGGTTCCATTAAAATCATTAAACAATTATTAAGAAATAGTGGTAAGGAAAAATGCACAATACTCAACGCTCAATACTGTTTATTACTTACTGTCAACTTAATTTAAAGGTTGGCAATGTCAAAATGCAAAATATATTACAATGTACAGATCTTAATAAGTAGGGTGGGGTAGTTTTTGAATTTTTCTGGAAGCTTCTGGTTTCATTTAAATGAACTATGTTTTTTACTATTTTACCTTCACTGAATGTAGCGTTGCTGGAAGGTAGTAAGTAATGCTGAGTAATGCTAGTCCATCAATCAGAATGTTGTTATGTGGATGGTGGCGGATGAACCCAAAAGCAGACAGAATGCTCTCACAAGGATTTATTGGAGACAAAAACAGAAAACAAAACCCACGAGGGGGCAAAACAAGGGCTAGACAGACGAAGGATGACTAAACTAGACTAACACTGCACAAACTAGAGTATGACTAAAACAGGATCAAACAACTACTTAGACAAGACAATATATGACCATATTAAACATTTGACAATATTAAACAATGAACCGACAAAGGGACAGAGAAACACACGAGGTTATAAAGGGAGGCTACTAATGAACACAACAGGTGGAACAGGTAAATCAATGATGACAAAACTAGGGTAACAAGGGGGGTGGGGCAAGGAAACGAGACAACACAAGCACATGGCCCAAAGACAAGGCCATGTGCTTGTACACAAAACACGGGTCTGTCAAGATCCTGCCTCAAGACTAGAGAAAAATCAGGACATGAAGGCAGAATCATGACAGAACCCCTCCCTTAAGGAGCGGCTTCCAGACGCTCCTCAAGGGGACATCAAACACGGGACACGACTGACTGGGACAGAGACACAAACCAACAAGACATGACAAATAACACTAATGGCAAACATGAAAAAACAAATCACAGGGTTAGGGTGCAAAATCAAAAACAATAAACAAGGCAGAGGAGGTGGGGGAAGTACAAAGTTCTTAGAGGGCAGTCCAGGGTGGATGGGAGGACTGGGGGTCTTGGGTCTCCGGGACGAGGACTGGGAATCCGGGGGAACTTGGCTGGAGACATATGAGGGGGTGACTTGGGGGAAACAGTAGGCAGTTTGACAGGGGAGAAAGGAGGCGACTCAACAGGAGACACTGCGGGTGACCTTGGAGCAGAAACAAGAATAGAGCTCCCCATCTCTGAATCGGGGAGATCCTCGTCTGCAGCAGACTGGGGTACTGCGCTCCTGGCAGCTGACAGGGGTTCGGCGCTCACGGCAGCTGACTGGGGTTCGGCGCTCACGGCAGCTGACTGGGGTTCGGCGCTCACGGCAGCTGACTGGGGTTCGGCGCTCACGGCGCTCGTAGAATCTGTGGACTCAGTACAAGACTTGACTGACTTGCCAGGGGCTTCCAGAATCTGGGCAAGACGCCTGAAGTATTCAGCCATAATGTCAGCAGCGACGAGGACAGGCATCTCTTGATGCGCGGAAACAGCCCGCAAGACAGCTTCAGCAGCTGAATCGGCCGCGACTCTCTCGGCGGTACTCACGATAGCGGGCTCTGGGACAGCACCTGGGACAGCGCTTTCAGTAGCGGGCTCTGGGACAGCACCTGGGAGAGCTTTTGCTTGCAGTAGCGGGCTCTGGGACAGCGCTTAGGACAGCGCTTGCAGTAGCGGGCTCTGGGACCGGCTGAGATGAAGGGCGAGAGTCTCCCTTTCTCCTCCTCTTCCTCTTTGGTCGCGGTGTGGAAGACAGAGCCGGACATGTGGCCGGTTGGTGAGGCTCAGCGGGATCTGTGACTTGCGTTGGACGGGCAATCTCAGACAGCGCTGACTCAGCCGAGGATGACTCCGACGAAGAATCCCACGAAATCCGTCTCCCTCGTTTGCCACGGAGACCTTTGGGGAAGACTGAAGCCTCTGGGGTGGAAGTGGAGCCAGACTGATTCCCCTGGGTAACCACAGCCAGGACATGACCCTCCGGGATCACTGATAGCTTGGGTGATGGTGACAACAAGGTGGAACCCCACGACTCCCTCCGCGACAAACTATCCACCATGTCACCAAACGAGCAGCAGATCAGCCTCTCCCGTTCTGCCAGGGGTGGAGGAGCGTTGAGGCCCGCTATGAGGTAGCAGTTGAGGAGGCTATCCGGTAGAAACAATCTCCTCTCGTTTGCGACCCGAGCGTACTCTCTCAGGGACCACTCTCCCTGGGGAGGAATTGGCAGCTTGCCATTCCTTGCATCGTCGATAGCCCGGTGCCACCATTGTGCAAGGTCGTCTGAGTTGTGCTCAACAAAGGAGGACATACTGTCTGCTGGGTTCCTTGTTGTTCGGTTCATTCTGTTATGTGGATGGTGGCGGATGAACCCAAAAGCAGACAGAATGCTCTCACAAGGATTTATTGGAGACAAAAACAGAAAACAAAACCCACGAGGGGGCAAAACAAGGGCTAGACAGACGAAGGATGACTAAACTAGACTAACACTGCACAAACTAGACTATGACTAAACAGGATCAAACAACTACTTAGACAAGACTTGACAATATATGACCATATTAAACATTTGACAATATTAAACAATGAACCGACAAAGGGACAGAGAAACACACGAAGTTATAAAGGGAGGCTACTAATGAACACAACAGGTGGAACAGGTAAATCAATGATGACAAATCTAGGGTAACAAGGGGGGCGGGGCAAGGAAACGAGACAACACAAGCACATGGCCCAAAGACAAGGCCATGTGCTTGTACACAAAACACGGGTCTGTCATGATCCTGCCTCAAGACTAGAGAAAAATCAGGACATGAAGGCAGAATCATGACAAATGTGTTTCAAAGTTGATGTTTTTTACACTATCAATAACGTTTTGCTTTTCAAGCAGGAATAAGCTTGTTGGCCAAATAGTCCCTTGAGGGCTGAGACACTTGTTAATTTGCCTTAATTAATGAAATATAAACGGTTAAACGTATACACACTCTCCATAAAGTCCCTATTTTACAAATAATAATGCAGTCAGGAGATGATGTGATGAAATGAGTGGTTTCCACATTTTTAAACATTTAAAATGCATTAAAATAAATATTTTCTATCACTTTGCTTATCACTCTTGAAATGACCTGTACACTAAATAATCTAACCCTCATACTTGCGTAACAATAGCAGTCTATTTATTTAGTGGTCCAAGTTGAAGCCACTATGTATATTAATGATAATATGGGACAAAATTTAATGTCATTTAGTGGCGGCAGGTGCAGCGCGCTGCTGTTAGGTGTACAGTCAGACAAAATGATGTGCACAGTTATCAAAGCCGCGAGTGCACATACAGTCGTGAGAAACAATGTGTTCGGCAATTAAAGACGGGACAACGCAACGAGTCTGTGGAATGCACGTTATTGGAATCAATGTGCTCAGTAAATAAAGAGGCAGGGAGGCGTGTCTGTTATTCGGTTCGTGACATTCACGGCAGCGGTTCTCAATTCCAGTCCTCGCGCCCCACTGCTCTGCATATTTTGCACGTTTCTCTATGTTAACAAACCTGATTCAGATAATCAGCTCGTTAGAAATTAACTCCAATTGTTCCAATTGTTCATTGCTCGCTACTCCCTGAGCTGGGGAAATCTGTTGAAGTTTACCTCACATCGAAACATTCATTCACTGATTTGTGCTGTGCAGCGTCTTTAAACATGGACAACTTTGACATCATATACCTCTGTAAATCAATACAATTTAAATTCACGTCTTGCACACTTCAATGCACTTTGATTAGAACATATAGCTATGTTCGCTTCGAACTGGAATAATGGCTGAATATCCTGTGATGTCCACTTCGCAGGGCACTTATGTTCGAATAGAACAAATGTCTGAAGCGCCAAGAGAAACGTTCAAAATGTGCAGAGCAGTGCGGCGCGAGGACTGCAATTGAGAACCGCTGCTTTACGGGAAACGCCGAATATTCAGAACACCAGAGCAAGGCTGCTCACAGCGCTTGGTCACATGTTGCACCAGAACCGTTTTCGGAACCGAAACTTAGAAATTGCTCACGGTTCCGGTTCTTTTCAAAGAACAAAACCGGTTCTGAATAAGAACCGGTTTTCGGTTCCCATCCCTAACTGTGCGTAGTGCCCACAGACGTGAAGTGAACGAGACAGAGGCTGTCCTGTACTGTCTGAAATGGTTAACTCTGTGGCGATGCATGTGCAAAACAGATTTAACTAATCATAAAGTCAATCAGGAGACATAACACAGCCTACTATAGGCCTACCTACACTAACACCCCCCCCCCCCAAGAATCCCGCCCCCCCTCTCACAATATAGTTCCCACGTCCCTTGTAAGGGGCCGTTCACAAATCGCATCTTTTGCGCGCTCAAGCTCGTTATTTCCAATGTAGGCGTTCCAATGTAAAATTTTAGGACCGTTTATTTTGCATATCCTGTGCGCTTTTGTCATTGGCGGAGAAGTCGGTCAATCCCACCTTTCCAGTAAATACATGATTGGACTGTACGTCAGCAGACAGCAAAGCATTGGCCAAGAGCATAAGGCCATCCCTCCAGGCTTTTTTTTTTTTGTTGCGAGGTTGCGAAGCTTAATTTTCGCTCAGTCTGAGTTTCAGAGTTTCAGAGCAGAAAAATTCTTTGCGCAACATCGTAAAAAATTTTTTTCAGTTCTGAAGAAGGAATTTCTACACAGAAGGAATTTTCTTACATTTTGCAAGCTTGCAAATCTTTATTTTCGATCTTGCAAAACTTTTTTTTTTGTAAGATTTTGAGTTTTCGAACACTTAGTTTCAACCTTTCAGAACTTTATTTTCAGTTTTGAATCATGGCAGGATTTAAATCCCATAGGATGTTAATTTGTGCGCCGCGCATCAGGGAGTTGCTCTCAAAGCGCGGGATATTAAAATCGCTTTTGAATGAGCGTTTTACTATAGACTAGGTGCCAAGTGTGCATTATACAATACAAAACGTTAATTTTGTCACGTCTGGAAATGATAACATGTTTATCAGTAACACGGCGCAGGGGTGTGAATAACGTGATATCTACCTTTGATCTCGTAGGGGTCTGTTCTTTGAGAGGTCAGGACTCGTCTTGACTGCGCTTATTTCACTCCTCCCCTCACTGCAGACGCCTATCCTTCTCTTAAATATTTGAGAAAACTTTTAGACACTCGCGCGTCCACTGGTGAACATGAAGACTCGTGTTGTGCTGGTGGTGTGTGTCCTGATATTTCACGGATCAAGCGGCGGTAAGAAGACAAAACAATATAAGAACTTCGAGCGACGCGGCACGAACTAAAATGCTCCTGATATAACCAATTCGCTTGAGAGCACTGCTGACAGCCTGCTAAATAATGTGCGTGTCAAATTATCTTTGGCTCTGGTTTTTTTCAGTGTTTCTTGATAAAGATGATGCCAGCTCTGTGCTGCAGCGCGCCAAGCGCGCAAACTCCGGCTTCTTTGAGGAGTTGAAGAGCGGGAATCTCGAGCGCGAGTGCCTCGAAGAAATCTGCGACTATGAGGAAGCGCGTGAGGTGTTCGAGGATGACACGAAGGCGGTACGACAATCTCAATCTTATTATTCATTTGATATTTTATTTTATTTTTAAACGTTGTATATGTTCCGTTTCTCTTTTGCAGAAACAGTTTTGGCTGAGTTACTCCGGTGAGTTTATGTGTCAAGTTAAATATGACCCCAATAGTCAGATGTATTTCTGACATTGTATTTTTCTTATTACTGTTTTCATGACAGTGGCGACGATATTAAATTAATATAGTAGTAAAACCCTTTCCCCCTTAGAACAATATGTAATCAGTGCTGTGCTTGGATGCACATTCCAAGGGCAGGCGTGTCAACGTGGAGCCACTGACTGTAGGCTAATGACACCAACACACAGTTATATTCTGTTTATTAAAAGTGCTTTCGTTTGTCGAAATGCTAAAGCTCTTTAAAGTCAGATTCTGATGTCAGTTTTTTTTTACTGGCTTTTATTGTAACAGTGACTATGGCAAATATGGTACTGTAACAGTGACACTCTTGTATGAGTATGTAAGAGTGTTTTGATTTCATTGCAGGTGATTACAGGTACTACCTAACTGTACTGACATGAAAACATTTATTGACCTAAAGTCAAAGTTTCTGTATCTTCAAAACATTTTCGAAATGTAGTTATTTCCATGTCAAAAGTTTTTACTTGATTTTATGCTTGTCATTATGTTTAAATAAGCTAAGGAGCCCTGCTTGACCAATCCATGCAAGCACAATGGCACATGCATCTATCTAGCCAACACCTACTACTGCCTGTGTCTGGAGAGCTTTGAGGGCAAATACTGTGAAAAGGGTAAGTGAACATAATGAAACGTGTGAAATAAGCAGCATTTCATATAACGTTGCTGTTTTGAATAGGATTTGAGGAGACGCTTAAGTGTCAGTATGTGAATGGAGGCTGTGAGCAGTTCTGTGATGCTTCCGGACCCAGACGTGCATGCAGATGCACCACAGGATATGCTCTGGGAACTGATGGGATGTCTTGTGTTGCCGAAGGTGGGAAAAGTCCTGTGTTTATGAGGTGAAGAATAAAAATGACAAAAACTTTACAGACTTTCAGATCTCTCCAAACTTTCAAAGTATTCAAAATACTTTACACAGGGGGTATAGAAATTTCAACAGGCACTCCAACAGTCAATCATTTGTCCTGAGAACATTCAACGTTTCTCTTGCCAAACATTCTATTTCTATTTGAAATATGTTGTGTTATCATCTGCAGTTGAATATCCATGTGGAAAGGTTCCACTTCAGAACAACAACAGTTATTCCCAAAAACAGTTTGTGGGTGGAATTCAGTGTCCCAGAGGTCATTGTCCTTGGCAGGTAAATGTAAACGTGCACAGCACATTGCAGTGTCATGACAATGAGTTACTGAATGATTGATGAGTGTATTATTTGTCTCAGGTGTTGATAGATTATAATGGTGAGAGTCTGTGTGGAGGGGCTCTTCTGGATGATAACTGGGTCATAACTGCTGCTCACTGCGTTCATCAGAAAGACACGGATCGTTTTAAGGTTATTACAGGTATATGAAGTGTTTCTGTCATTGTGGGTTGTAAAGTCAAGTCACATTTATTTCTGTTGTGCTTTATACCAGTGGTTCTCAATTCCGGTCCTGGGGACTTTATTTCTCTTATCTGATACACTAGGTTCAGTTCATGGATCTCTTTTCTGATGAGCTGATGTTCTTAATCAGATGTGTTTAACAAGGGAGACATGCAAAATGTGCATAGAAGGGGGTCCAGAGGATTGGAATTCAGAACCAGTGCTTTATACAATACCAGTGTTTCAATGCACTTTACAGAAATAAACAGGAAAATAACAGTGAAACAAATTCATTTTCAGTTGTAAAAATGTAAAGCTGGTTTGTCCTCAGGTGATCATGACCTGGATGTTATGGATGGCTCGGAAGAGGCGTATAATGTCGCTCGTGTGGTTGTCCATGAGAACTATGACCCTGTGTCAATGGATAGCGACTTGGCCCTTCTACAGCTCCGTGAAGAGCCCAAGCGTTCAGTGTACACCGTGCCTGTTTGCCTGCCCACACCACATCTGGCAGAGAGCGAGCTTGCAGCCATCCGCTTCCACATGCTCAGCGGATGGGGCAAGCGGACTCCAGGGGACAACATCTATCCGTCCAAAGGCCTAAAAGCCCCATCATCTGCCACACTGCAGCGGCTGGCTGTACCTCTTTTTCCCACAGTACAGTGTGAAGTGAAGAGTGGTGTTAACATCACTGCAAACATGTTCTGTGCAGGTTACACTGAGGGCAGCCAAGAGTCTTGCAGAGGACATGATGGCAGTCCGCTCGTCACACGCTTCGAGGGAATGTACTTCCTGACGGGCATCATGTCATGGGGTAAAGGCTGCAATCAGCCTGGGAACTATGGGATTTACACCAAAGTGGCCAACTTTTTGAAATGGCTTGAGATGGTTATGAAAACAAACACTGAGCCACTGAATATCAGTGGATTTCCATCCACTTACAAATAATGTCTCTACCAGAGGTTAATGTAATGAGCTTTGAAATAAAACAATCACTCTGAGTTTGTTTACGTGTGCTTTTGTCATTCATGCATTTGATCTTCATGTGTTTAGGTTTTAGGGATCATTCAGGCATGTTTGAAGGAGAGTTAGGCAGTCATTAACTAAAACCGTATTGATTTTCTTGTGCAGACGTTCCTCTGGTCTAATCATACATCAGACGTGACCCTGTGTAGGGTCAGATGTGAGAAGTTCTGCACATTTTGTGTATTTTATATTAGTCTCTATCCAACTTATTTTACCTGTAAGAATGCACACAGTCATTTGTAAATTAAATGTGTCTGCCTTCCAGTGTAATCTGCTTCCAGCTATTTTTAGCATTACAAAACAGCCCATTTTGCTGCTTAATGCTGCAAACTGGTGTGTCTTACCATATTATTTTAATGTGTTTTCTTAATGATAAACACACTTTATTCTAGCACAAACAGGTTTACCATTTATTGCACTTTTTTATTCTTCTCGTTATTTCCCACGGCTAATGAAGCGGAAGTCTGACAGAAAACAGCTTACTTCCGCACTGACAAATAAGGTGAATAAAATACAGATAAAGTTCAGATATTACAATAAAAGAAAATTAACAACTCATTTTAATCTCTTTGACCTTTAAAGAGGAAAGAAAATCTTTAGATGATTAAACTGCCGACAAAGAGGCAGTTGTTGTATTCCTCATTTGTAAGTTATTTTGCATAAAAATATCTGGTAAATAAATATAAATCCATTAACATTAGAAACTTTATGAATCACTGACATTACTGAAATGTTTTAATGAGGACTGCACTCACATCTTCTGTCTTCTGTACTGTAATAATGTCTTCTGACATTCTGTGTAAGAAACAGAGTCAAATTTATTCCCTGATAAGCTTCTGCTTGGCTGCGCTTTTCAAATCTCTGTGTTGGTGTAGAGAACCTCATGAATTCATCAAAGAGGATTCATGCAGTTTAATGAGCTCTAAACTGTAATATCACGTGTCATGAGTGTAAACAATGTCACATATGCCTCTTTATTTGTGTAAATGTTGGTGCTTTTTATTTTGTCCTCTTGTCATTTTCTCCTCCCCCTGTTCCTGTGTCTCTCTTTCCCAGCATTCAGTTCATTGACCTTCTGTTTGTTTTCTGAACGATCTTCTAATGTGAAAGAGCTGAACGCTGACAAACGACAATGTCTTGGGTCTTCTGGAATTTTCTTTTCTTGTTTCTAATACACTGTGTGAACTCAGAAGGTGAGTGTTGTCTTAAACATACAGACTACAGATTCAGAATGACTCAGAGTTCTTTGTTTCTGACCCAAAGGTTTGTTATTTATGGTTTAATCAATGTCAGACTGAGTTCAACTGTATTAATGGGTTTGGTTTATTTCTCAACACTCAGCTCTTCTGCTGCTGTCAGTCTCTGGTAGAAGAAGGCTTTGATGATAATGATGATCTCGTTTTTATCTAGTCTTCCTCCACACTCGAGATGCCACTCAGGTCCTGAGCCGGCGCAGGCGTGCCAACACCATGTTCGAGGAGTTGAAAAAGGGAAACATGGAGCGTGAGTGTGTCGAGGAGCGCTGCAGTTATGAGGAAGCCAGAGAAATCTTTGAGGATGTTAAAAAGACGGTCAGTGGTTTGCTTATTCAGTATTATATTTTATTGAAAAAAAATTAAGGAAATTATATATACCACTTTAGGACCCAAATACCAGTCAAAATGGTCGCAGACATTAGCTGTTGCCATCCACCTATTTTAATGCAAATTTTGGGATATATATATATATATATATATATATCCCAAAATGTGAGAATAATGTCAAGCACAGGGCTGGAGATCATTATGTCAGGCTGATTGGGTTAGAATGGCAGACTTGACATGTTAAAAGGAGGGTGATGCTTGAAATCATTGTTCTTCCATTGTTAACCATGGTGACCTGCAAAGAAACGCGTGCAGCCATCATTGCATTGCATAAAAATGGCTTCACAGGCAAGGATATCGTGGCTACTAAGATTGCACCTAAATCAACTATTTATAGGATCATCAAGAACTTCAAGGAAAGAGGTTAAATTCTTGTAAAGAAGGCTTCAGGGCATCCAGAAAGTCCAGCAAGCGCCAGGATCGTCTCCTAAAGAGGATTAAGCTGCGGGATCGGAGTGCCACCAGTGCAGAGCTTGCTCAGGAATGGCAGCAGGCAGGTGTGAATGCATCTGCATGCACAGTGAGGCGAAGAATTCTGGAAGATGGCCTGGTGTCAAGAAGGGCAGCAAAGCCACTTCTCTCCAAAAAAACATCAGGGACAGATTGATCTTCTGCAGAAAGTATAGTGAATGGACTGCCGAGGCCTGGGGCAAAGTCATATTCTCCGATGAAGCCCGTTTCCGATTGTTTGGGGCATCTAGAAAAAGGCTTGTCCGGAGAAGAAAAGGTGAGCGCTACCATCAGTCCTGTGTCATGCCAACAGTAAAGCATCCTGAAACCATTCATGTGTGGGGTTGCTTCTCATCCAAGGGAGTGGGCTTACTCACAATTCTGCCCAAAAACACAGCCATGAATAAAGAATGGTACCAAAACACCCTCCAACAGCAACTTCTTCCAACAATCCAACAACAGTTTGGTGAAGAACAATACATTTTCCAGCACGATGGAGCACCGTGCCATAAGGCAAAAGTGATAACTAAGTGGCTCGGGGACCAGAATGTTGAAATTTTGGGTCCATGGCCTGGAAACTCCCCAGATCTTAATCCCATTGAGAACTTGTGGTCAATCATCAAGAGGAGGGTGGACAAACAAAAACCCACTAATTCTGACAAACTCCAAGAAGTGATTATGAAAGAATGGATTGCTATCAGTCAGGATTTGGCCCAGAAGTTGATTGAAATCATGACCAGTCGAATTGCAGAGGTCCTGAAAAAGAAGGGGCAACACTGCAAATACTGAATCTTTGCATAAATGTCATGTAATTGTCGATAAAAGCCTTTGAAACGTATGAAGTGCTTGTAATTATATTTCAGTACATCACAGAAACAACTGAAACAAAGATCTAAAAGCAGTTTAGCAGCAAACTTTTTGAAAACTAATATTTATGTAATTCTCAAAACTTTTGGATAGTGGGTATAGTGGATTGAAATGCCGGAAAAAAAAGTTATAGTAAAGTAGTAATTAGTTAAAAAAATGTATCCAGTAAGAAGTTGTGCATAAACTGATGGAAACAAATTTATCTAATAAATTCCTTGATGTGCATCAAAGAACTCTTGACTTTGACGAAACAGATAATGTGATTGGATAATTGGACTAACCAGAGCAGAGGTTGAGAGAGAGTCGGTCATCAAAATGATTTGGTATAATCACCTCAAGAACTGTATCACGTGATCTAAACGCAAGATAACACTCTGACTAATGGCACTCTAGCCCACCAGAATGGGCAGAACAGACCTCTTTATAAGTCGTCTCGGAGCGCCATTTCAATAGAATCACTCAACTGAAGCAACAGTTATCGTTTCTCATGCAGCATGACAAGTTATGCAATGATCATTCCCTTATCTCAAGGAACTGAACTTACGTTAGTAACCGAAGCGTTCCCTTTTGAATGTTCACATCATGTTGCGTTGCCTTCATGCTGAACACCAGTCATAGACTGACCACCTGA
Source organism: Carassius carassius (assembly GCF_963082965.1). Taxonomy (NCBI): domain Eukaryota; kingdom Metazoa; phylum Chordata; class Actinopteri; order Cypriniformes; family Cyprinidae; genus Carassius; species Carassius carassius. The sequence continues at coordinate 17,913,489 of NC_081760.1, read as the reverse complement.
GGGCGTAAAGACATCTTGTAGATGGAGCCCGAGCCTCTAAAATGGTATTGGTGACTCTCGCAGGAAGCTGGCTAGACTTGGAAGCTCCACAGTTCTGGCTCGGGATGCCAAATTTTGCCCTGCGCTTGCGAGAGAAGGTATCTCCTTAGCTTGGTTCCTCTTTAGTGAGAGGAGTTTTCTATGTGCCCAAAAGTCATCCTGTAAAGGGTGACATGACCTGAGGCTGCCTTGGCAGTTGATATAGGCTACCACTTTCGTGTTGTCCGAACGAACCAGGATGTGGTGCCCCTTTAAGACTGGCCGGAAGGTGTTTAGAGCCAGACAAATAACCATCATTTCGAGGCAGCTGATGCGTAGGCATTGCTTGTGGATCGACCAGGATTGCCCTCATAAGCCCCTTTCACACTGCCATTCCGGCAAATACACAGGTAAAGTGTTCCGGCAATTGTTCCCGGGTCGCTAGATTTTGCACTTTCACACTATCAGTGATTACCCTGGATTTATTTTATTTATTTTGTTTATTTATTTTGTTTATTTGGCAGGGACAGTGCACAATTTAGACAATTGCACCAGAGTTAGCTAGCAGCTAATTTGCATCTGTTGTCCCTGGGCAGGTAGACAAAACAAAACAAAAAAACTAACCACTAAACAACAAATACACTACATAAATTTACAAAAATACATATCCATCAATTCAAAATTGATAAAAACGGTTTGATATACAGTATACACCAAAATACAGAAAATACAATGCAATCATTAGTGGTGACACTCTTGTGCTGATTTTAGCCAAATTTTGAGGCTGGTTTTAAATACTGCAAAACTTCCTGAGTTTCTAATCTTTGTGGGTATTGAATTCCACTTCTCCACGTATGGATATTTGTGTGCTTTCACACACAAACCGTTAAGGTCCCGCAACGACACGTGACATCAGGGCGTGAAGTGTAATGTACGAGTCGAAAATGTTAGGCACATTATACTTTCACTGAAGCTGGTGAACGATCTCAGCGTCAGCGTGGAAAGTGAGGAACTAACTGATCTCTGCTTCATTACAGTTTTCACATATTTTTTCGGCGCAAACGTTGATCTTCCTTCAAAACAGCCGGTAAAAGAGTCGCGTGATAACGTCATCACTACGACACGGCATTAGATCTGGCTTTGTTCACACAGCGCTCATTCCGGGACTGAACCCGGCAATGTTACTAGGTCCCTGACCCGGGTTCAATGCCGGAATCAATCCCGGGACGTGTTTGCTTTCGTCCCGCGACCCGGCAATGTTCTGGCAATTTGCCGGGTCCGACGTGCAGTGTGAAAGGGGCAATACAAAGCTCCCCATCCCCACACTGGAGGCATCTGTCATGAATAGTTGTCTGGGAGTAAGAAAACCTTTGGTTAAATTGATTCTCAACCCAAGATGCTGCAGATGGTTGAGCAACAACAACCTGTAAGCAATAAGTTCCTGTTCTGACTGGCTAGTACTAACCAGTCGTTGAGGTAGTTCAAAATGCAGATTCCCATCTGTCTTATTGGGGAAAGAGCTGTTTCCACATACTTAGAAATATGGGACTATATATTGATAGGCCATTCACTTGAACCCAAATTTCAAGAATGGTCTGTGATGGTAGGGGCTCTCTAGACAAGAAAGTACTCGTATTTCAAATCCAGAGTCTGAAACCAGTCCTCCCATTTTACCCATTTTATGGCGCCCTTGACAATCAATGTGTTTACTTCAGACCTTCGGATTAAGAACATGTGCTTCATTATCCAGTACCGAAGTACCAACAATGCCTCTGAAGTGAGGTGGCCTGCGAGTGAACTGAAGTGAGTACCCTCATTCTAAGACTGTTAGAATCCTACTTGACATACCGGGAAGGGCTTTCTAAGCCATAAGCTGGGTGGCAAGCGGTTCTATTTTTACTAGTGGCAGATTGTTGTGTGAGGACAGGGAGATTATTGGGAGAGGAGAAATGCTCTTTTAAGTATGTGGGTCTGTAATCACAGCGGTAGTTTGTTGAGACACATACTGAGCATACAAGGAGCATCCTGTGTGAAGCACACCTGCGAGACGAGGTGTTTTAGGGAGAGCCAAGCACATGGTTGATGTGAGTTCATTCGAGCCCGATGGATGAGATCCGCTGTTCTGTGGTTTCTTTCTCTTCAGGGAGAAAGGAAATCGGAGAGCAGAGCGGGGAGGACCACCTTTGTCAAAGAAGGTGATCCACGAGCAAAGACAGCAAACACAGCCTCTGCATGGGCACTGCCCATGTGACTGGCGCAAGAGGTCCTTACACAAACTACACTCATTGCATGACATTTGAAAATACTCTTTTGGAAATTAGCTCTTGCTCCGGAGGTTGCCGGATGGCTGCGGGGGATGATACCAGGCCTCTTCAGGTGAGCGCTTTCCTTCTTCATTGGCGTAAGGTCAGTGAAGAGATGGTCTCATCGCTGAAGGAAAAGATTCTGATGAAATGACGCTCTGAGTAGACTTAAATAGAGGTCGACTCCCCCATTGGTTTTTGCAGCTACACAAACTTGAATAAATCAGGCTTCAGTACCAGGGTAAACAGGAGTTGTCCCCCATACACAACGTGAAGTGAACTTTCGAAAGGGAACATGACAGAGTTTATTAATGTGTTTTGTCTGGAGCAAGTAATTTATAATGTAGGAAATTAAAAACATGTGCTTCACCAGTTGCAGCAACTTTCATTTTTGTTATTGATACTTTGTGCTTGTTTCCCAGGAAGTGACTATTTTGTTCCCTTAAACACATGGGATGGAAACAGTGATTTATTTGCAAATGTTTTATACAATATTCAAATTTTGCACATACAAGTTAATTTGCAACTTTGGATGGAAACATAGCTAGTGATGTGTACAATTTTCCGAAAAAAGTGAAAAAAACTTTTGAAAACAGTTTTGAAAGTTACATGATCTATGACCTTTATACAGCGTGTACCATTATAAGTACTGTAAATCTATACCTAACAGCCTTGTTTTCATCTGTTAAATTCAAAATGGCATCTAAGCTTACTAAGGTCTACTCCAATTTAAAAAATAACTAAATAAATAAATGCAATTCAAATAAATTAAAGTGCAAGAGTATGTTTTAATGTGCTTATTTTATCTGATGGATGTGTTTTTCTGTTTTATCTCAGGATGAGTTCTGGCATGTGTATGTTGGTGAGTTTGTAACAATCCTTTGGTTTAGTTCTGTTTTAATGGTAAAGTCAGTCTTGATATGAGTGCTTGTCTGTTTGTTCAGATGGAGATGCGTGTTTGTCCCACCCATGTCACAATGGTGGCGAGTGTAAAGATACGATCGGGGCATACACTTGTTTCTGTCAACAAGGGTTTAAGGGCTACAATTGTGAGACTGGTAAAGACCCTACTGTTGTTCAGTAATCACACAACAGATCATCAAACCATTAATGCTGTTGAGTTTATCTCCGGTGTGTCTTGTTGCAGCTATTCTTGCACTCTGTGAGAATAAAAATGGAGGCTGTGATCATTTCTGCAAGGTGGAGAAGAATAATGTCGCCTGTTCATGTGCTGAAGGCTACCAGCTGGACTCTAATGCGAAGTCATGTCTTTCTAATGGTAAATGATGTTATGATGTAGGACAGATGTTTATCCACTAATTATCCTCAGTTCAAAAAATAAATTCTGTTTTAGATCCTTTCAAATGTGGCACCGTCCATCTTCATAAGACCAGAAGCATCTTATACCACGTACACATAAACAACACTGAGAATGAAGAGGAGATGCATATAGAGACCACCGTTGAGCCTGTCGTAGATTTCACAAACCCTCCCAGCAACGAGACAAACAGCATGTTCGGCCTCTTTGAGCAGGAGATTGTGAATCAAGTGGAGGAGGAACCAATTCTACCTGTATCATCTGGGGGGGACACGCGAATCGTGAATGGTGTGGACTGTCTTCCTGGAGAATGTCCATGGCAGGTAGATACTTATAATTGGGTTCGTCTTAGGTTTATTCTTCTTTTGCTTGAAAGTTTACTTGAATTTTCAGAAATATGAAAAATGCCAGTTCGTGTGTGTTATCCTTGACATCTAACTTTCTCTTAGGCACTTCTTATTAATGAAGACAACATTGGCTTCTGTGGTGGCACCATCTTAAATGAGTACTTTGTCTTGTCAGCCGCTCATTGCATGAATCAGTCACTCTCCACCCGCGTGGTTGTAGGTACGACTTTTATGAATGTGTCCTTAAAACTTCAAAATTTGTGACAAATTCAAAAATGAGTTGTTTTTCCATCTTGGTTTCGATAAAGCTGTGAAACTAACTAGAAAGTTTGGAGTTCTGAAACTTACAGGATGTTTTTATGGTATATTGACCTGTTATGTGTCAAAAGATCAAAGGACATTTTATTTCTCAGTTCATGACTCCTTTAAATACTACTATTAGTATCCCAATGATATGAAATTAATGTTGTTGTTTTTTATTTATCCACGTATAAAGAAAAAGAAAGAAAGAAAGACATACCCAAAATGAGTCACAAAACATCATCCAGTAAAAGTGTAGAGCCATAAATCAATCTCTCCTCAAACTCTAGAGGAGGCACGTATGAGATTTCAGGGTTCTTTTTTTCTCAGGAGAAACATCATGCAGAATGCAGTGAAAGTCTACTCTTACATTTATCTAGGATAAACAAATGAGATATTCCTCTTTGTGTTTTCCTATCAGGTGAGTTTGACACGCTGGTCAACGAGGGTCGAGAGGTCACACACGATGTAGACGAGATTCTGATTCACAAGAACTACATGGCTGACAGCTACCACAATGACATCGCTCTCATCAAGCTGAGCAAGCCCATCAAATTCACCAAATTCATCATCCCTGCCTGCCTGCCAGAGCGCGAATTCGCTGAGCGCATACTGATGAATCAGGAGGATGGCATGGTGAGTGGTTTTGGTCGTGTGCGTGAGGGCGGCCTTCAGTCCACAGTGCTCCAGAAGTTAACGGTGCCGTACGTCGACCGCAGCAAGTGTATTGAGTCCAGTAAATTTAAAATTTCCACCCGCATGTTTTGTGCCGGATACGACCAAGAGGAGAAAGATGCATGTCAGGGTGATAGCGGTGGGCCGCATGTGACACGCTACCAAAACACATGGTTCGTCACAGGCGTGGTGAGCTGGGGTGAAGGATGTGCACGGAAGGGCAAGTATGGCGTCTACACGCAGGTCTCCAAGTACATCACATGGATCCATAACGCCATGTCCAAAGTGATGCCACAGATGGGAGCTTCTCTAAAACCCAAAGCAAAGCGAGAGCTGCTTCAGAAGACACCAATACGAAGAGTCTGAAGTAAAAATCAACACTATTTACTATCCTAATTCAATTTGATTCATCAATGTCATTATTCTGTTTGTCTTAATCTTTTATATGCATGTATTGATGGTGCATTCAAGTCATGTTGAAAAGTTTGTATTTATTGATTGCACACAAAAATTGTAATTATGAGTGGAAAACTCAAAACTTTCTTTGATCTGAGTTGGGTCGTCAGTGAGAAAATTTTTAGGATGCATTGGATGCAGCATCTGTATTAATGGAAATTTTGTTAAAATGAATTAAATTTTATATATGTTTTCAATGAAACTAAGTTAAAATACCATTGTCTTGTACAATGAAGATAGAAAATATATTACTATTTTAATTTACAGAGCCTTCATAAATCAGATGACAACTTACAAAAGAAAAACATTCATAATGTTTTAGAAGCTTAATAAATATGAATTTTATTTGGTACATCATTTTTCTTTGACCAAAGTGAAATGAATGCAGCTGATGACATAATTACAACTTTCCAACTCATTTATACAAATTTTCCAGGACTTGAAGGCACCATAACTTGAACGCACTAAAATCCTCATTGATGAAGAAATGTTATCACCTGATGAGATTTCAGTTTTAATAAAGATGACACTTGATTTTATAAACTGTTTTTAGCCTATTGTATTTGTATCATATAAAGTCAAATGTGTTTCCTGGCAAGAAATAACAGTGTCTATAAAACTCAGAGAAAGGCAAAAGCTAGTTCAGAAGAGTCTGACATCAATGTAAATCAACACTATTTTATGTCGTAATTCTTGTTAATTATTCATCTTTCAAATTGCTTTATACACCAGTCTAACCAAACTTGTTTATCAATGCTGTTTCATGATGACTATAATCCAATTTAGATGTTTCACAGTTTTAATTAATACAATGCTTGCTTTGATAAGCTGTTTCTATCATATTCATATCATATAAAGTAAAATGTGTTTCCTGATGAGAAATTAAGCTCAATAAGCTACCAGCTGTATGTGGTTTTCAAAAACACGGATGGAGAGTTCAGAGGTCGTGTTGACATACCAGATACCAGAGTCCAGATACACAGTGCTAAGCACACGGAGTCTCTCAAACACAGAAAATTTCACAATTTACCATTTAGACATCAAATAGAAACACAATGATTAAATATTAATGATTAATTGTTAAATTTGACTCGCTAATTTAACAGTGTTTAATCACAGCATGTTAATGGGCTGAAAGCATCAATGTGCCGACGTCATATTCTGAAACATCCTGCGTGTGTTAAATTTTGTAGTCATGTACAGGAGAGAGAGACATGTATCCTGAGGGAGATGCTCTTTTGAGAGGAGTTTATATAATTTACCATGTTGATTGTGGGTGGGACTAGAGACAAGCAGCTGATCATTGTGATCAGAGACTGACTGGCATTGGGATCTTCTGCTGATTGATCGCGATGGAATCACTCATTTGTCGGCTGCTGTTCTTCATGCTGATCGCTCATCATGTATTATTTGCAGATCAACACACAGGTGAGTGATCGTTTGTCAACTGAATGTCACATTGGACTTATTGTTCCTGTCCTAGTTTTGCTCTGTTATACTAGTTTGATTTGGACATTCACTGCTAGTGTTCCTCAAACCACAGAGATAAGTGTAAATATTTTTCCAGTGTGCACAATGTGATGTTTGTTGAAGTCCATGGTGTGTTTCAGTGTTTCAGTCCCGACAGCTGGCCAATGTGCTACTGCTGCGCTCTAAACGGGCAAATGCATTTCTGCTGGAGGAAATTCTGCAGGGGAATCTGGAGCGCGAGTGCTTTGAGGAGAGATGCAATAAAGAAGAGGCCAGAGAATACTTTGAGAATGACCAGAAGACAGTATGGCATCTGATGATCATCACACACACATCACTGATCAGTGTATATATAATCAGGGCATGGGGGGATTGGCCATCTGGCAATTCTGACAAATGCCAGAGGGGCCGGTGAGATTTTTATTATTAATATTATTTAATTTTTGTATTTATTATTATTTTCTTTTGATAAATTGTTTTTTTAGGCCAACAGCCCATAAGACGGGTTTTTATCGCTTGCACGATTTGGCAGACTGAACATTTGGAGCAACAGGAATTTTCCCGTGGGCCACTGTACAATGTGGGCCGACCCATTGTTTAAATAAATATAAAGATAGTAAATGTACGTACCCTACATGGCCAAAAGTTTTAGCAGTGACATAAATTTTATGTTTTAGAAAGTTTGCTGCTTCAGTATTTGTAGACTATTTCTCGTTTCTATGGTATACTGAAAAAAAATTAAAAGCATATCAAAAGAGCATTTAAATTAGGATAATAGCATTTGGCAAAAAAAAAAAAAAAAAAAAAAAATATATATATATATATATATATATATATATATATATATATATATATATATATATATAATGAGTCAATATTTACAGTGTTGGCCCTTGTTCTTCATAACCTCTGCAATTCACTCTGGCATGCTGGATATTAGCTTCTGGGTCAAATTGGGCTGAGTTGATCATGTGGGCTTCTGCTTGTCCACTCACCTTTTGAGAACTGACCACAGGTTCTTTATGGGATTGAGATGGATCCAAAATTTTAATGTAATGATCTTCGAGCCATTTCTTTATCACTCTTGCTTTGTGACATGGTGCTCCATCATTCTGGAAAATGCACGGATCGTCACCAATCGGTTCAAGAAATCGCTCTTAAAGGACATTTTGATAACACTTTATTCATGGCAGTGTTTTTGGGGAGAGTTATGATAGAGCCCACTCCCTTGGTTGAAAAGGAACCCCACACATGGATGGTCTCAGGATGCTTAACTGTTGGCATGTCACAGGACTCAAGGTAGCTTTCACCTTTTCTTCTCCGAACAATCGATTTTCCAGATGTCCCAAACAGTCGGAAGGGAACTTCATCAGAGAAATAACTTTGCACCAGTTTTCTGCTGTCCATTCCTTTTACTTCCTGCAGAATTTCAGTCTGTATTGATGTTTTTCTTAGAGATAAGTGTCTTCTTTGCTGCTCTTCTTGACACCAGGCCATAGTCCAAAAGTCTTGGCCTCACAGTGCATGCAGATGCTCCCAAACCATCTGCTGCAATTCCTGAGCAAGCTCTACACTGGTGGTGACATGATTCCATTGCTGACTCCTCTGAAGGAGACTGTCCTGGCACTTGCTGGACACTCTGGGACGCACTGAAAACTTCTTCACTGCAGTCGAACCTCTATCTTTAAAGTTCTTTGATGAGCCGGTAAATGGTTCTTTTAGGTGCAAATAAATTTTGTATCAATTTTTTCCTTTCATGTGAGGCCATTATGATGCAAAGCGATGATGGCTACATGTGTATCTTTGGATAGATTTATCTCTATCCAGGCTTTCTTCTGCAATTTCATGAGTATCACTTAATAATAAAGTTCAGTTGTAAGTAATTTATAAGTGATTAGTTGAACTAATTAATGAACTAATCATTTACAAAACATAACTGTGTTCATGGATGATTAAAAAGTCATATGTTCATATTTTTATGTTATTTACAAGTGATTAGATAATGATGAACTAATCATTTGAAAAAACATGACTTTATGTTCAAAAATTATTAAGTAATATGCCAACGATTTACAAATCTGTCGTAAGTAATCTTAAAATATAGAAAATCAAGAAACAGATCCTTAGTAGATGGTTAATAAGTTACTAGTTAATATATTATTAATTACTTATAAATTATGAAAATGTAAAAATTTTACTATTATTTCACAGCATTAAAATATTCCATGTGTGTCAGAGAAGACATCTGTCTACGCCCTCACCAGTCAGCCCTTACATTGGTGTGCACTACAAAGTATTCAAAACATGTTGTGTAAACATATAAATAAATAATTTACAAAGCTTTTTGCATTCTGCAAGTGTAAACTGCTCATCTGCTGTAAATGTTTTACTCATTATTCATAGATCTTTCACCCCAGTGTGTACGCACACACAACCTGTAACCGGCAGGTTTGTAAAACATTTATTCATGCATTTACACAACATGTTTTGAATACTTTGTAGAGTGTACTGCAATATAAATGCCGACTGGTGAGGGTGTAGACAGATGTATTCTCTGATAAAAAAGAATAATGTATTATTCTTTTAAAAGCAAAAATTTGTTTTAGCATAACTGCATTTTTTGCGCTTTTTATCAGACCAGCTTACAACTTTAACGAAACATAAATTATATACAGATCATTTACAAATGGTTTAATCATAATTTGTTTATGATTAATAAATATTCATTGAGAAACAATGTTGTAGTACAATGTTGACATTTCAATGATTTATAAGTGATTAATAATATATTAACTAGTAACTTAACTAGTAGCTTGTCACGCTGTCTGGTCTCTGTTTCCCTGGGTGTCCACTAGTGGTCTCACTTCCCCATAGGCACCTCAGCGCAGGCACTAATATTCCCAAAAAGCCTTGTCCCTTCATCACAGTAATTGCACTCCTGTTAATTGCACTCAGGTGTCTTCACTTGATAGTCATTACCCTGCCTATATTAACCGGTCTTTTCTGTTTGTCTTCATGGAGTCCTTTCATTCCGTCACCCAGTTTCCTCGCCTTCCGAGTGTCCTCGTCTTCCGAGTTTCCTGTTCCCTTTCATGTTCGTTCCCTGTTTGTTTGTTTTTTTATGGAGGGATTTATGGTTTTGACCCCTGCTCGTTGGATGCTGATTTGGATTACCCATTAAAACCCACACTGCAATTGGATCTCTCGTCTCCTGTGTTTCCCTGGGTTCCGATCATAACAGAAGGACTCCATCAATGTCGAGATCCAGTGGACTTCATTCCCGTTCCCCAGCCAGCATGCTGGAGCGGAGGGCGAAATATTTAAAATTAACCACCCTCCGCCAAGAGGGCAATGAGGTGGGTGCCATGGCACATGTGTTCTGGACCTTAGTCCAGTGTTGCAGGAACAGTAATAGATGAATTTATGACAAGAGCGCACCTCAAAAAATCTACATCGTAACAGGCGTTTCTGGTGTTTGTCATAAAAAGTCGATGCACACACTTTTAATAATTGAAACTTTGGTTTTCATGCTAAAAGTTCATAATAAAACATTAAACCTAGTATTTTTCAATTAAAATTTTTTTAAAAATAATATTATCCTCTAAAAAGTATAATATACATATTATCCTCTAAAATATTATATTATTTTTTTGATTGCGTTTTTTATTACATCACATATTTTAGTAGTTATCATAAATTAGGTATCATTTGAAAGCTTATGATCTCAGAATTCATCCTGTGAAAACTGTTTTGAAATTGGACATTGTGTTACCATAGAAACGGTACTCTAAATTATTTTATCAGGCTCCTCCCCTTTTGGGCGTCGCCATGTTTCATAATTTATGATCAAAATATTTTCGAATCTTGACAAAACACATATTGTCAGAAAGGTCTGAGTCTCAAGGTTCCATATTTTGTGACAGAAGTGATATTTGGACAGAAATTTATTAATTTGTTATGGTAGAATGCATACAGTTAAATTCAATGGAATTCTGTGACACCCGGTGGCTATTTTTGGTAATACGCCTAAACAAAATCTCATAGGAACTTCAATTTTTGTGATATCAACTTCAAATTTGGAACACAACTTGGTTAGATATATGGCTTTGATTTTATAGTAATTTTTTTGTAAAACATATTTTGTAAAATATATACTTTATATAACCCCCTTATGAGAAGAATAAATCAAAGGACCGTGACGTCGCCCAGTATGGCGCAGCCGGGGCCCCACCCTGGAGCCAGGCCCGGGGTTGGGGCTCGTATGCGAGCGTCTGGTGGCCGGGGGCCTCGACAGCCCGATCCCTGGACACGGAAACTAGCTCTAGGGACGTGGAACGTCACCTCACTGGCGGGGAAGGAGCCCGAGATTGTGCGTGAGGTAGAAAGGTTCCGACTAGCGATAGTCGGACTCACCTCTACGCACAGCTTGGGCTCTGGAACCACACTCCTCGAGAGAGGATGGACTCTTCACCACTCTGGAATTGCCCATGGTGAGAGGCAGCGGGCTGGTGTGGGTTTGCTTATAGCTCCCCAGCTCAGCTGCCATGTGTTGGAGTTTACCCCGGTGAACGAGAGGGTCGCTTCCCTGCGCCTTCGGGTCGGGGATAGGTCTCTCAATGTCGTTTGTGCCTACGGGCCGAACGGCAGTGCAGAGTACCCAGCATTCTTGGAGTCTCTGGGAGGGGTGCTGGAAAGTGCTCCGACTGGGGACTCCGTCGTTTTACTGGGGGACTGTCCAAGTGTCTTCTCAGTTGCTTTGGTAGACATGCTACCACTTTACTCCTTGGCCTGCATAAAGCTCATACAGGGTTGAAAATTTTTTATGGCAACCACTTTCCAGCATGTTGGTCTTGAATGTGTTGACCGTTGGCCTATGTACATTACTTAGGCACACCTCTCCATTTACTTTAGCCCAGGTCCAGCAAATAGGGCATTGTTTGGTCCATTGACCTGCTACCTGATTTTGTGTGCCCTAATAGCATCTCTTCCGAGTAGAAAAATTATTTCTGCTTCTGGTTCTATAGTTCTGGAATGTGCTTGACAATGTGATGGAGATGTGGCTGGTGAAGAACTGTACTTGGCGTTAGAATCTCAGATCGATTGTTCATGTTTGCATGACACTCAATGAGTGATGGAAGGGAGATGAGAACTCTTTCGCCCAGGGACTTGATCTGGAACCCTTCTGCTTTCTTGCCAGATGTTTCTGTGATTCCAGAGTAAGTTCTGAGATGGTATGAGACGTGTTCACTCTCCACATTGAACGGCTCAAAGAATTCTGGTCTGGCTAATGAAAGATTGCTCTGGTTGTCCAGAATTACGTAGGCTTTGAATATAAATAAATACTGTGCTAAAGGCTCTGCCTGAGGTGGCAAACAAGCTGGATGAATTAATTGAATAACGTAAGGCTTAGCAGATGCATTCATGATGGGACTGGTCCTCCCAACTTCAGACCTAATCACATCTGCAGACAGATCAGATAGATTTTTTGCAGGAAAGTGCATACTATCAGCTTTCTCAGACTTTGGCTTGTTTTTAAATGTGTATGTGAAGTGTTTTTCGCAGCTGGACTCCATGATACGAAGCTGTTATGGGAGTCATTATGAATTGGAGGAGCGATTGGTAAGGCTGATAAGTGTGGAGAGGAAGAATGACTCTGAAAGTTAATTTGAGAATTGATATATTCACTGGTACATTAAATTTTAACTTTCACTGATTCAGATCCTCCTCTTTCTCTAATGCAGCATGCATTGCTCATTCCACATCTTCCAGCATCAACTTCTCGTTGTAGCGTTAACTAGAGCTGTAATCAAGGACCCGAGCCAAGTACAAGTACATTTTGATTGACAGCTTTTTAAAAGCCAGTTTACTGTTTACTGAAGATCTTTGCCCGAACCCATAGGGTCCCGTCGGGTTCGGGCAAAGATCTTCAGCTCTAGCGTTAACACTTGCAACTCAGTGTCTGTTCTTATTGTTTCCAGCTGATTTTGGGCTTCTCTTGTGGTCTTTTCCATTTTTAGATTAGCCTCTTGGCTGGCATATGATGCTCTCACTTTAACGGCTTCAGCCCTGGCCCAGACATGGGCCGCACTCACAGATGACGTGGATGACTTGCCACTTCTTGCACTGCACACAGACAACTTGCTGCTTATGGCCATCTTAACCACTTTAACATCAGATGTTGCCTTTTCACTGTAGTGTTCTCGTGCAGTGTGTTGAAACTCTGACAAAACACCAAGTTAAACCAGCCAATGAAGACAGAGTCGCAGTAAGGTTGATCATTTACCGTCACTCTTCCTTAACATTTGCAGTGAAAACTGATAAAACAATACAGCAATATTCAGTGTCCAATGTCTTGACTAACATAGCATTATAAATGACTTAAACAAGCATAAACTACTGTTCTTTTTGTAGCAGCAATTACAATGGCTATTAGCATCGCTGAAAGCTTGTACACAACAAGCGTTTTAAGAAACTTATCAAACAATCTTTTTAACAAAATCATCATTAATATATGATCTTTAACATGTCTAATGTTATATTAATGGCAGTTATTGCCTCTATGATGCTTTTTAGTGGATGCAATAGATTATCATAGAGAGCACACCATGGGCCCATTCTTCGTATGTCGTTAACTTGGAAGCTCATGCTGGAGTTGCTGTCATAGCAAAAGGTCCGTAAGCTTAAACCTGCTCAGCAGCAGGCTTATTTCATGTAAACAGGATTAGATCGCATCTTTTTAACCAGAACTGATCCTTAGAATCTTTTCGCTACCACTGCTTTTTTATTACAAGAGTATTCTACTGATCCAGGGACAATAATTTAAAATAATAATAATTAAAAAATTAATTTAAAGATAATATAATAATGTTGTGTAGTCCATAATAGCATACTTAAGACTGCCAGTTTTACTCACTGAAATATTTATTTGTCATAAAATTATTACTTCATAATTTTATTTGAGTCTTACATACATGCTATAAAGATAATGTAGAGTTGTGCATTAATTTGAGTGATGACGGCTTTTATGGGAGTTTCTTGATGATGCGCAGGAGATGCAGATAACATGATCTTGACCCTTAAGAAACTTTCATTAATGCTGTCCAAAATATAAAACATATTAAATTTACATTTAATCATTTAGCAGACTCTTTTATCCAAAGTGATTTACAAATGAGAACAATAGAAGCAATCAGATCAACAAGAAAACAACAACAGTATACAAGTACCATGACAAGTCTCAGTCTAGTACAGAACGCATTGCCAGGTTTTATATATAAATACACAGTACAGACAAAGTTTTGACACACCTTCTCATTCAAAGAGTTTTCTTTATTTTCATGACTATGAAAATTGTAGAGTCACACTCAAGGCATCAAGGGCTATTTGACCAAGAAGGAGAGTGATGGGGTGCTGCGCCAGATGACCTGGCCTCCACAGTCACCGGACCTGAACCCAATCGAGATGGTTTAGGGGTGAGCTGGACCGCAGACAGAAGCCAAAAGGGCCAACAAGTGCTAAGCATCTCTCAGGGAACTCCTTCAAGACTGTTGGAAGACCATTTCAGGTGACTACCTCTTGAAGCTCATCAAGAGAATGCCAAGAGTGTGCAAAGCAGTAATCAAAGCAAAAGTGTTACAGATTGTGGTGTAGTGCTAAACGTAAAACAAAGTGCAAGAGGAGGTTAAGGAATAAATGAGGAGTTTACTGACGATAACGAAGAATACAGACAATATTAACAAGATAACATTTAGCATACAAGTCACATATATCAACAACGATAAACATCGACAACGATCAACAATAATCACGGACAAGGGAGAACTAAACAGACCAGGTATTTAAACACACAGGTGATGAGGGAACTGGGGACAGGTGAGGATCAATCAATTAACTAAAACAAGAAAAGGAAGATGACCAAATAAGGAAACCAAAAGTTCATAAACGTGACAGATCGCCCCCTCCCGGAAAGGTGCGTCCTCGCACTGCAAGAGGAATACCAGCGGAGGGAGGGTGGGGGTTCTGGAGGCAGGCGAGGAGCAGGTGAAGAGGGAGCATGGAGGTAGGTACCAGGGCGGAGTGGATGGAGGGAGGAGCCAGGGAGGAGCCTGGAGCAGGAGGAGCCAGATGGTCCACCAGAGACCAGCCAGGACGGAGATCCACGGTGGAGTCGACGGCGGGAGGAGCCACGGTGGAGAAGCGGCCGACGACACCAGGGGGCCGACAGGAGGAGACTGCACCGGTGGGTGAGGAGCCCAAGATGGAGCAGCACAGCCGCAGAGCCAGGGTGACGTCGAGGATCCGGAGGGCCTAGGTGAAGCAGAAGGCTCTGGCGACCAAGGCGGAGGCGGGGTCCTGAAAGACCGCTGTGGAGCCGGAGTGACGGAGGATGATGGTGGAACCAGAGGGAAGGAGGAGCCTGACAGAGCCGGAGGGATGGAGTGACGAGGTGGAACCAGAGGAGTGGAGTCCCGAGGCAGCGGATGGTCGACGACTGACCAAGGTGGAGCCGGAGGGACGAGGGAGCCCGGTGGAGCAGGTGGGATGACAGGCCACGGTGGAGCCGAGGGAGCTAAGAGCCAAGGCGGAGCCGCTGGGTCGAAGGACCGAGGAGGAGTCCAGGGCTCGGAGGCTGGAGGCGGAGACAGGGCCTTAACATGCCAAGGCGGAGCTGGAGACTAGCAGTCCAGCGGCGAACCATCGCAGATGGCGCGGACTGAGGGTGAGCTGCGGGACTGACTGGCACCAGCAGGGATGACGAGGAACTGGCTGGTCTAGGAGGAGGAGAGAGAGGAAGGATGGGAGGAAACACAGGAGGATCAGGGCTGGACGGAACCAGCGGTAGTGGAGCAGAGGGACTGGCAGGTTTAGGAGGAAGTGGGAGAGGGAGGCTGGGAGGGAGTACAGGAGACACAGAAAATTCAGAGCTGGGTGGAACCAGCGGAGACATAGGAAATTCAGAGCTGGGCGGAACCAGCGGAGACATAGGAAATTCAGAGCTGGGCGGAACCAGCGGAGAGACAGAAAATTCAGAGCTGGACGGAACCAGCGGAGAGACAGAAAATTCAGAGCTGGGCGGAACCAGCGGAGAAACAGAAAATTCAGGGCTGGGCGGAACCAGCGGAGAAACAAAAAATTCAGGGCTGGGCGGAACCAGCGGAGAAACAGAAAATTCAGGGCTGGGCGGAACCAGCGAAGAGACAGAAAATTCAGAGCTGGGCGGAACCAGCGGAGACATAGGAAATTCAGAGCTGGACGGAACCAGCGGAGAGACAGAAAATTCAGAGCTGGACGGAACCAGCGGAGAGACAGAAAATTCAGAGCTGGGCGGAACCAGCGGAGAAACAGAAAATTCAGGGCTGGGCGGAACCAGCGGAGAAACAAAAAAAATTCAGGGCTGGGCGGAACCAGCGGAGAAACAGAAAATTCAGGGCTCGGCGGAACCAGCAGAGAAACAGAAAATTCAGGGCTGGGCGGAACCAGCGGAGAAACAGAAAATTCATAGCTGGGCGGAACCAGCGGAGAAACAGAAAATTCAGGGCTGGACGGAACCAGCGGAGAGACAGAAAATTCAGAGCTGGACGGAACCAGCGGAGAGACAGAAAATTCATAGCTGGGCGGAACCAGCGGAGAAACAGAAAATTCAGGGCTGGGCGGAACAAGCGGAGAAACAAAAAATTCAGGGCTGGGCGGAACCAGCGGAGAAACAGAAAATTCAGGGCTGGGCGGAACCAGCGGAGCAACAGAAAATTCAGGGCTGGGCGGAACCAGCGGAGAAACAGAAAATTCATAGCTGGGTGGAACCAGCGGAGAAACAGAAAATTCAGGGCTGGACGGAACCAGCGGAAATGGAGCAGAGGAGCTGACTGGAGGAGGTAGGAGTGGGAGACTGAGAGGGTATACAAGGGGATCAGGGCTGGATGG
The DNA here is from genome assembly GCF_963082965.1 of Carassius carassius. Taxonomy (NCBI): domain Eukaryota; kingdom Metazoa; phylum Chordata; class Actinopteri; order Cypriniformes; family Cyprinidae; genus Carassius; species Carassius carassius. The sequence continues at coordinate 17,896,681 of NC_081760.1, read as the reverse complement.
AACCAGCGGAAAAACAGGGGATACAGGAATTACCTCCATAGACCAGTCCATTAGATCCATACGTTGCTCCATATTTCCCAAGACCGGATACAGCTCACCCTCAGTCGCAGGAGTGTGGGCAGGGCTTTCCTCCACGCCCTCAATCTCCACGAGGACTCCCACGATGCACGGTGTTGCCGGCTCACACACCTGGTCAGTCGCGCTCTCGAGGTCCTGGTTTGGCTCGGGCTCTGCGGCTGCGTTTGGCTCTGGCTCCGTGTGGCTTGATGGGCGCTGGCTGGTCTCTGGGTCGGGAGTGGGGCTGGAGATATCCTCTTCGGCGGTGCTGATGGTCCACGAAGATCCATTCTTCTCCAGCACCCATTCCACAAAAGCGGCGAAATCCTCTCGGGGACCGTTCTCTGGTAGGCGTGCCTTACTCCGCTCGCTCAGGCCGGTGTAGAAAAAGTTAGAGAGCGAGCGGTCGGGGAAGTGAGTAAGGCATGCCAGATCTAGAAATTCCCTGGTGTGGTCCTCCAGCGAACGGTCCAGTTGCTCCAGGCACAGGAGACGGACTGCTGGCATGGCCATTCCGGGAGAGGAGAAAAACAAAGCAAAAAATAAACAAAAGAAAAAACGCCGCTAAAATAAACTATACTGTTTAGGTCCGTGATTCTGTTACAGATTGTGGTGTAGTGCTAAATGTAAAACAAAGTGCAAGAGGAGGATAAGGAATAAATTAGGAGTTTACTGACGATAACGAAGAATACAGACAATATTAACAAGAAAACATTTAGCATACAAGTCACATATATCAACAACGATAAACATCGACAACGATCAACAATAATCACGGACAAGGGAGAACTAAACAGACCAGGTATTTAAACACACAGGTGATGAGGGAACTGGGGACAGGTGAGGATCAATCAATTAACTAAAACAAGAAAAGGAAGATGACCAAATAAGGAAACCAAAAGTTCATAAACGTGACAAAAAGGTGGCTACTTTGAAGAACCTAGAATATGACATATTTTCAGTTGTTTCACACTTTTTTGTTATGTATATAATTCCATATATAATTCCACATGTGTTAATTCATAGTTTTGATGCCTTCAATGTGAATCTACCATTTTCATAGTCATGAAAATAAAGAAAACTCTTTGAATGAGAAGGTGTGTCCAAACTTTTGGTCTGTACTGTATATATATATATATTTTTTTTTTTTTTTTTTTTTTTTTTTATAGATTTTATCTATTGTAAGTCACTTCGAATGAAAGTGTCTGTCTGCCAAATGATTATGTAAATATTAGGGTGAAACAGTTAAACTTTTTCACAGGTCGGTTTGTTTCACGGTTTTAGAGTCACGGTTTCGGTACCATGGTATGTGCTATGTTTATGGAAAAACTATACTTAAAAAAATATACTTTATAAATATATATAGTTTTTAGGTACAGAAATTAAAGTAATCAAATGTAAAACAGCATTGCATTTTGGACTATAAATTAAAGATTCTTCTTTAATAAAGTAAAAAAAAGAAGCTTTTTAATCAAGAGCAGTGAGTGATTTCTTTGTTGTTGCTGTTCGATTAATATTAAGACTGTCACTTTAAGAGAATGCACTGATACAGTGTTCGTATTAGTATTTAACAAAAGTGAATGAGTTTTTTTTTTTTTCATCGCTGTTGTTGTAATGTCTGGGAATCCAGAACATGCATCCATCAACAGAAACATATATTATCTGAACCCTGTTGGTTTTATGTGTTATCTATAGTAAACCATATTACAGATGCTTTGTCAGATTTAAGTTGAACAGCGGTCTCAGCGCGTGCCAAACCGTGTGTGGAGAACTGAACGGTTCTTTTTTTCAGTGAACCATTGTAAATATAAATGTAATTCTGACCGACCTGCTCCCTTAAGCCGCGTTCAGACTGCACGATTTTAGCCCAGTTTTTGGCTCGCCGACATGTTTTGAGAAATCGCCGACAAATGCCCGAAATCACAGGCAAATCTGAGCTCGTTCAAGCGAGTGACAATCACACAGTGTGAATGAGCAAAGACGCGATCTGAGAGAATCGCCGATGAGTCGCCGATGCCCGTGAGATATTTGGCATGCTAAATATTTGGACCTGTCGGCGATTCAAAATCATGCTGTCTGAAAAGTGTTCTGACTGAAAACTACATAGGCAATGACCGACAGCCAATGAGAGAGCAAGATACAGAGCAGCGGGGAGTTCGGGGAGGAGTTATAGACCTCAATATCAGCAAGTATGGCTTCATTTCAGAAAAAGGCTTTCTTCTCTGTCTATTTGGACCCATAAAATGGAAGATAAATTAGTATAAATTTAGCAGGAGCACCCGTGTCTGTTTGACGTTTCATCTGAGCTATATCCGGAGCTAACTCCGGTCTTGCACGTGTGATATCACGTTGTTTCCTTGTCACATCTCGCGTGTGTTTGGTTGTGAAACATAGTTTGCGTGCCAGACAGAGCTGTCTGCGATTCTTCCTATTGTAAAGTCATGCAGTGTGAAACCTTCTGTCGACGATCAATCGTGCAGTGTGAACACAGCAGTGACTGAATGCTGGCCAAGATAGTCATGCAGTGTGAAAAGAACAGTGACCCGACTACTTTGAAAATCGTGCAGTCTGAACTCGGCTTTACTGGCAAACATGGCTGGGATTTTGCAGCAACTCTGCTCCTCCTTTGTGTTTAATCTCCATTTTTTTTTTTTGCGCGATTTTCTAAGATAAAGCCTGCCTTTGGATATAGCCAATTAGGCAGTGTTTCGCTGATGTTTGGTCATGTGGTGGTGTCATTTTCACTCCGTGATCGCCTGATTCGTACATTCATAAGACCTTCAATTAATTCGCAGTAGCATACCAGCCTATTGCACGTCAGCCTAATCGACTACACAGCGGCAGCCTGCAGGCCAGAATGACTGTCAGGCCACCGGGAAATGTCCCGGTGATCCCGATGGCCAGTCCGCCCCTGTATATAAGAATATGAAAGACAAGAAAAGAAAAGAAAAGAAAACTTAAGTGCTAGTATTAGTTGGTTAAGTGCTGGTGACAAAACATCTGTCTAAATCTAAAATTAAATTAATATCTAATTACTAAATTGAAATAAAAAAGTCAAGACTGTACAAATATTATAAATAATAAATATAAATACAGAATCTAAATAATTGGGAATCATGAAAAAAAAAAAAACATTGCACATTTAATTTATATATACTGTATATATATATATTTATGTAGTTTTGTCGCTATAAAAGTCTAGAAATTTGTCAAGTTTTTCATCAGGTGTCTTTTTAATTATGTGATCTCTTTATGTTGCTGTCATGCCGCCAGCCAATCATTGCATTGCTGATCATGGTTTCTAGTATCAATACATAGATAGTCCCTTTTAAACCAAACCATAAACACACAATTATCTCATATAACTCAATCCAGCCATACTAATCATCAACAAAAGGTACTTTCATAGAACCAAATTAGCCAGATCCTGATTAGCGCGAAGATAGCATCTTGGATGTGACATTTCATATTGGATGTAATAAGCGACATGCAAAAAACAGGCCCCATGCCTGTCTCATTGTTTCCATGTGGAAACGGCAGCACTAACAGAAAGTGACTAAAAAGGGAGTGACTTCATCACATGAAACAAATAATAAAAACAAACGAGGTATATAAAAGAAAAGTAATTATAAACTTGAGAATATTCACCCCAATTTTTATTTTTATAAAGCAGATATTTGAAACTTACATTTCTTAAAGGGCAACACAGTCATACAAATCCACGGACCTGGTCGTTCCCATCATTGTTTCCATCCCGAGGAATTCCTCTTTTTTTTTTCAAAAATTGTATTATTCCTCTGACAAAATTGTTTTAAGTTGAGCAGTGTCTCTGATGTCCGTACTTTCATCAAGTGCAGTAGAAAAAAGACTAAAGCCGTTTGTTTTGTTTTTTTAGTTCGGAGAGCAGCTCCTCAGCAATTACTTCGACGTGCCTGTAAATGCGGGATTCAGTTTTAAAATAGCTTGTTTGCAATCAGGGTTAGTTCTGGTAAGCAATTGCTTAGCCTATATCCACTGCCTTGATGGCAGACAAGCATTTCAATTTAGTTGAAAAATCGCTCCTCTTCATAACATATGGAAGGCATCCAAAATATGTTGTGATTTTCTGTGTGTACCTTTCTCTTGTAATAGTGTCTAAACCACTACAGTACGGACTTTCCTACATCTCATTCTGTTCAGGACTAATAGATCGGTTGGGTTGCTGATGCTAATCCACCGCGGGACTCGGGTAAGAAGTAGTGGTCGACCGATATATCGGCCGATATTTGGCATTTTTCAAATATCGCCATCAGCTGATAACTGATAAAATTGATAACCGATTTTCTGATTGACCGATGTGTTCAAGGCGCAATCACTGTTTATTTTTTGTATAGCCTATTTACTTTATTCTATAAATTTGTGCTGTCGCTTGTTGTTGGATAGAATATTCATTTTTTCCATAAACATAGCACATACAGAACTGTACCGAAACTGTGATTCTAAAACTGTGAAACAAACTGAACCATGAAAAAGCTGAACTGTGCCACCCCTAATTATTAGTTATAGAAATGCAAACATTATAATGTTTTATTGTTTGTCTATCAGCATTAAGTAAATATGCATTTATCATACAAACAAATCTTTGAATTACTAATGAACATTTAATTTCTCAAACCTTGCAAACTTAGTTGAATCCAGATGATCGCAAGTTCTCTGTGTGATGGTCGGCCCGTGTGAATTGAATGCTTTAAACTTTAAACTTGTGATTTCAAATTATGCTGTGCTTTATGCATTTGCCCACTGTCATGTTCATGTCATTTTCTCTGTGTGCTGTATGTACAATGAATGTTAACCTGGCTTTATATGAAAAATATGATTCCCAAATCTTCCCAGAATACCAAGTGCCCTGTTGGTTACAGTATTGACTTCCTTTTTAATTATATTTTTATTAAATGTTTATTTATTTGTGAAAAATACTTTGTCATCTAAAGTATGTTTATTTTACAGTTATTTTATTTTACAGTTATTTTTTAAGCCGTTGTCAAATGATTTCAAATTTCTTAAATATTAATTAAAATAAAAAGAAAAAATATATCGGCCTTCGGCCCTCCTGCTTTCCAAGATATAGGCATCGCATTGGCTGTCTAAAAAACCAATATCAGTCAACCACTAGTAAGAAGTACGACAGATTTGTTTGTCTGAATACTTTAGTGCTCACACAGATATGATAAATCTCATAACCACAGACTGTCAAAGGTAGTCTTCAGACATTAATTGTGGCTTACAAATGCAGAAATGGGGCATGAATGGGCAATATGCCAGGTTCACAATGTGATACAGATGTAGAAATGTGGTTTTATCTGAAATAAACAGAATAAAATATACATCAGCTTACTTACTAGGCAACCAAATAAATAACACACGTAGCAGCTTTAAAAAAAAACCTAGCAAACATACGCAAATCAGATCATTAAAATGATTACAGACAAATTAAAACATTATGCACGTTTGAACCTTATTGATATTTTTTTTTAAGTTTTAAATTATTTTTTATTTGTAATGAAAGCAACATTTAGATTAAAAAACAAACAAAAAATAATTAGGAAATATTTGGGGCCACAGAAAGCCCCTCTGTCTCATCGATAATGAATGAGTATTTATGAACACTGTTAGATCAATTTATCACATGCGTTTCTTCTGTGAATATTTGACCTTTTCACCATTTAAATATATTTAACTAAATGCGACTGATCTCACTCATTAATTTTTTTTTTTTTTCTTTAAAGAATGAGTTCTGGACCAAATACTATGGTAAGTGACCTTCAGAAAGACTGATTATACTTTGACTGAATTTATTGAAATTATCATATAAATTAAGTGATAAATAATTACAAATCTTTTCATATTATTTATTATTATAAGCTCATATTTTTTAATCTTTTTTTGTACACTATTTTGAATGTCTAATCCTTAACTTGTACATGTAGGCTATATCATTGCATTTTTTTCTTTTACTACTCTTAGTTTACTCATTTTTACATGTATTTTATCATTCTCTTTTCTATGTTTCTGGAGCTGCTGTATTATTGTAGTTGTAATAAATATGAATATTTATTTTTGTTGTCAGATGGAGATCAGTGCCGTTCAAACCCATGTAAACACGGCGGCACATGCAAGGATGGGATCGGTGGTTACACATGCACATGTGCTGAGATGTACAGTGGCACCAACTGTCAAACTGGTGAATGTGATTTTTTTTTTTTTTTTTTACAAGCGATAGTAATGAACATGAGATGTGATGTGAGATGTGCTGTGTTTGACACATTCACTGTGTTTGAGGGGCATCACGTTTATCAGATGCTTTGTGATGATGTTTTGCAGATAAATCCCAGTGTCCATCAGCTGGGCCTTTAGCATGTGAGCATTTCTGCAAAACGATGACTGATTCATACCGCTGCTTCTGTGCACGGGGATATAAACTTAACAGTGACAGCAGGAGCTGCTCACCTCACGGTACCTGACAATTATTGCACAGACATTCACTGCTCCTGCTCAATCACTGACAGCTGCTAAATCACTGGAGCTCACAGACTCACTGCACTCTTGACTGATGCAAAATCACTGAAGCTCACACACTCATTGCACCCAAGACAGCTGCTAAATCACTGAAACTCACTCACTGTACTCATGATGGTTGGAAATCATTGAAGCTCAAACACTCATGATGGCTGCTAAATCACTGAAGCTCACACACTCACTGCACTCATTATGGCTATTTAATCGCTCACTGGACTCTTCACTGCATAGTTCTTCTATGCATTTCTCCTCTTCTCTAGCTTGTTTCATAATAGTTCAATAATAAATCTGTCTTTGTTAATTACAAATATTGTTGGTTCTTTGATGAATTGCTTATATTCCCTTCTTTTTTTATGTCACGTTGATAAAATTGTTTGTTAAATGCATAAATGTACATGTAAACATCATCCACACTCTCAGTTCAGAATCCATGTGGGACAACAGAGATGTCCAGCTTCTGTCCTGATGAACACTGCCCATGGGAGGTGAGCACCAACCTGATTACCATCATATCTACAGCAGGAGTTTCACTGAAATGGTTCTGCAGATCATAAATGAGTTCATGCACATTGATCAGTAAACTGAAACTGCATTTAGACGAGCCACTGATGAATATTCCACTCTGCTGAGCAGTATTTCAGCAACTGATGACAATGATCATGTTATTGTGTGCTGTAGGTGAAGTTTGTGAACACCAGCGGTGATGTCGTCTGTCACGGTGTGGTTCTAGGCAGCAAGTCTGTGCTGACATCAGCCACGTGCATGTCTGCGCTAAAGGACCTCCATGTCACTCTCGGTGAGCATGTGACTGCAGCTTTACACAACAGACTCTAGACCATAAGACCTACAATTATACTTTATAGTTCAGATTGTTTTAGTAGTCACAGTCCAGTAGAATTCACTCTTGTTAGCATCAGGTGGTATTTTTACACTGCCCAGAGAACATTGTATTTGAAATATTTTTGGTAATTTTGAACTAAAACTGAAATTAGAAACCAGTCCAACTTTTAGGACGAGACAGTTGTTTTTAAAATATACTATTTTTTTATATTTCTTTTTTGAATTTGTCAGTTTTAATTTTTCAGTTTTAGTTTTAGTAATTCTTCAACATAAAACTTATTTTATTCCTGTGATTAATCGCAATTAATCGCAATAAAAAAAGAAATGTTTTTGTACGTTTTTAATATATTTTTTAATATAATAATTTCACAGTTAATCAAATTAATGTAGAAACAACATAAAGACAGTATATTTTAAATACTTGTTTAAATGGCATCTTTTTATGAATGAAGGCCAGTATTACTGATATTAATACAGCTACTGATTTTTTTAAATTTTTTTACATTTATTATTAGGCTTCAAAAATATAACAGTTTTTAATTTAAGTAAACTTAAAACAATGCTAACATAAACCCATAATAAATGTCATGTTTACTCCTGCCCTTCCTGTCTTAACAGTTAGGAAATATACAGAAATTTAATAAAGTTATCAAAGTTATATGCAGTCTGCACTGCATAAACTATAAATTAAATAGTTAATCCTTATTAAAGCTACAAAAGTTATTTAGTCAAGAGCAGCGAGTCATTTTCTTTTTTCCATTTGTTCTTTAACTTTACTGAGAGGAAGCTTTATTGGCTGCTGTCCTTTTAAGAGCAGACAGACACGCGGATCTCACCGTTTATATACTGTCTATGGATCTCGCCTCATTCTCTCACAACTCTTTTTGTTCATTTTAGACTTTATATAAATCATTTAAGATTGCTCTTATGAGGATAATCGACAAAACTGGCACTTTGGGATGTTTATTGTTAGTTCAAGCGCTTAAGAGAACTGGATTCTGGCGCCCTGTCTATGCATTGTGTGTGTGTGTGTGTGTGTGTGTATGTGTGTATATGTCACATAAGGGCATTCACAGACAGCGCATTCTCTTTTGTCTTGCCGCGCTTGAAATGTTTAAAAGCATTTAAATGAATAAGAGCGTGATCATATAATGTAAAGCTAGCCAACGGATGGCAGAAAATACGGATGCTGCGTTAATTGCGTTAAAAATTTTGACACGTTAAACCAGACAAAAATTAATCGCATGCATTAACGCGTTAACGTTGACAGCACTAATTTCAACTGATGAAATTGTTTTTTAATAGTTTTACATTAACAATTACAACATTGCTTCTGGTTTTGAAATGAAAATAAATTTTTAATGCATACAACTTGCTTCAACCTAAGTGACAAATAAACTTGAATTAAAGTATTTTAGAGTTTGACAGAAGTGCTATTTTAGCATAATTGATACAGTTATACATTTTTTATGTTTTTAATAAGATTTAAATTTTATATTCAGATTTATTTTGATTTTATACTATATTGTGTTTTGTCATTTTTTTATGTCTATACAGTTTTTATTTATTTTTATTTATTAGTTCTAATTTGTTATTTAAGTTTTTAACTTTTAAAATGAGAAGTGTTGCCTTGGCAGCTAGCTAAAATAAAATGACTAAGTTTTATTCACAGTTTGTTTAAAGTTCCTGCTTATTTTCTTTTAAGTATTGAATATTTAATGGTAACTTTTATGTTTTTAGTTTTAATTAACAATAACCCTGCAAATGAACACAAAACCGTTGACATCAGCGAAAAATGGAAAGTGCTTCTGCTTTTTATTACACTGTCCTTAATATGCATGATTACATATTTACAGTTTTTCTCAGTTGCTTTGGTGCATTTCTTAGAACAAAGCTACTTGTTCAACCTCGACATCTAGTCAATTGTGCACATCATAAAAACAGTTTCTCATCCTTTTGAACAAGTAAATATTGCTTTGGTACATTCATGCAATTGATTATGTACATTTGTCTGCGGTTTCCTACATTATGTCATGTTGCTCAAAATCTGGAGGGATGTTGTGATTTAAACTATGGCTACAGTTTTGATGACAATTATTGTAAATTGTGGGTTAAACAGTGTATGTGGGAGTTTGATTGCAAGAGACTGGGCAAAATTCACATTCACATTTACACAGCACTGCATAGCAGAAGGAAAAAAAGTAGAAAGGTGAACATAGGAGAATCTCCTTAGGGAAAACTGTACATGCAGTGCTGTAGGAATTACACTGCAGTCTAGAAGGGCCATCTGTGTATGTGGCTGGCGATCATATACTTTCCATCTCCATGCTGAGAAAAATTCCTCAATGGGGTTAAGGAATGGAGAGTAGGGTGAAAGGAACTCCATCAGCATCCTGTTGTGGGCTGCAAACATTGCCTGATGATGTTGGAGTGATGGAAACCGACATTGTTCCAAACTATCACGTATTTTGGCAGGTCATCTCCAATCTGACCCCTTGTTCAGGGCTGAGATCCCCGTAGAGAGTGTCTAAAAAGGTGACAAGACACTCTGTATTGTATGGCCCGATAATGGGAATATGCGTTAGCTCACCATTCCCAGAGACAGCAGCACCCATTTTTTGTAAAGCCATGGCATATGTGTACTGGTCACACTTACTGTGCTGTATATCACTATACAATGTTGTACCGTTTACTGTGAGATACAGTTGCTGCTCGCTCATTGCTCATACATGTTTTACCTGTACATACTGGTAGTGCACCTCCTTCACTCTTTCACCATTTCTTTCAAATGGAACAGTGTACAGCTGCTTCATATTCATTTGGTGTATTTTCAGCACCCTGTCAATGGTTGAGATGCTGACTGTTTGGATGTTTCCAAAGATGTTGTTGTACTCTATAATGGCACACTTTATCTCCCTTAGTCTTATGTCATTGTTTTCTACAACCATGGTGTGTGAAAAGGGGCCCTCTGCCACTCTTTTGAAGTTTTCTACCAGGCCTAATGCAAAACACAAAATGAAGTAAGATAAAATGTCACTGTTTAAAGTATACTTACTGTATATTGTAAAATGCAAGTGGAATACAGTAATATTGTATGAAGCATTACAGAAAGTATACAGTGCCTATTGTTAAGTGAAAAGTGACATGACATTCAGCCAATTATGGTGATCCATACTCAGAATTTGTGCTCTGCATTTGACCCATCCAAAGTGCACACACACAGAGCAGTGAACACACACAAACACTGTGTACACACACCCGGAGCAGTGGGCAGCCATTTATGCTGCGGCCCCCGGGGAGCAGTTGGGGGTTCGGTGCCTTGCTCAAGAGCACCTAAGTCGTGGTATTGAAGGTGGAGAGAGAACTGTACATGCACTCCCCCCACCTACAATTCCTGCCGGCCTGAGACTCGAACTCACAACCTTTCGATTGCCAGTCCGACTCTCTAACCATTAGGCCACGACTTCCCAAAAACCCGGGGAATACATACCTAGATTACATACCTGCTCTGTCGACGAAAAGTCTGAATGATTAAGGACACAGTTGCACTCCCAACATTTGGCTGCATCCTTTGACCAGCCTCGGCCATTGTTAGCCCATAATTGAGAACGTGATCTACAAGTGTGGCTAGTGTAGCAAGTTGTCTCATCAGGATCATGCATGTCCTCTGCCTCTTCTGCCTCTTCCTCTGTTTTGCCTCCCAACTCCTCCACCATGCAGCCTAACTCCTCTTCCTCTTCTCTCTGGCTGTTGACCCTGTCCAATTTCTTGTCCTTTCATTATCAGACATTGAAACATTTTGTTGTGCTTCGGCTATATACAAACCCAATTCCAATAAAGATGGGACACTGTACAAACTGTGAATAAAAACAGAATGCAATGATGTGGAATTTTCACATTTTAATATTTTATTCAGAATACAACATAGATGACATATCAAAAGTTTTAACTGAGAAAATGTATAATTTTAAGGGAAAAATACTGTATGGCATCAACAAAGTCAAAGTCACCTTTATTTATATAGCGCTTTAAACAAAATACATTGCGTCAAAGCAACTGAACAACATTCATTAGGAAAACAGTGTCAATAATGCTTTCTTAAAGGCAAAATGATTGTTAAAGGCAGTTCATCATTGGATTCAGTTATGTCATCTCTGTTCAGTTAAATAGTGTCTGTGCATTTATTTGCAATCAAGTCAACGATATCGCTGTAGATGAAGTGTCCCCAACTAAGCAAGCCATAGGCGACAGCGGCAAGGAACCGAAACTCCATCGGTGACAGAATGGAGAAAAAAACCTTGGGAGAAACCAGGCTCAGTTGGGGGGCCAGTTCTCCTCTGACCAGACGAAACCAGTAGTTCAATTCCAGGCTGCAGCAAAGTCAGATTGTGCAGAAGAATCATCTGTTTCCTGTGGTCTTGTCCTGGTGGTCCTCTGAGACAAGGTCTTTACAGGGGATCTGTATCTGGGGCTCTAGTTGTCCTGGTCTCCGCTGTCTTTCAGGGATGTAGAGGTCCTTTCTAGGTGCTGATCCACCATCTGGTCTGGATACGTACTGGATCCGGGTGACTGCAGTGACCCTCTGATCTGGACACAGACTGGATCTGGTGGCCACGGTGACCTCGGAACAAGAGAGAAACAGACAAATATTAGCGTAGATGCCATTCTTCTAATGATGTAGCAAGTACATAGGGTGTTATGGGAAGTGTTTCCGGTTCCGGTTTACCTAATTAATGCAGCCTAAAAATCCTTTAACGGATTTGGATATTAAAAGCATCTTAGTACGTTATGTGTATGCCAGGTTAAAGAGATGGGTCTTTAATCTAGATTTAAACTGCAAGAGTGTGTCTGCCTCCCGAACAATGTAAGGTAGGTTATTCGAGAGTTTAGGCACCAAATAGGAAAAGGATCTGCCGCCCGCAGTTGATTTTGATATTCTAGGTATTATCAAATTGCCTGAGTTTTGAGAACGTAGCGGACGTAGAGGATTATAATGTAAATGGAGCTCATTCAAATACTGAGGTGCAAAACCATTCAGGGCTTTATAAGTAATAAGCAATATTTTAAAATCTATACGATGCTTGATAGGGAGCCAGTGCAGTGTTGACAGGACCGGGCTAATATGGTCATACTTCCTGGTTCTAGTAAGAACTCTTGCTGCTGCATTTTTGACTAGCTGTAGTTTGTTTACTAAGCGTGCAGAACAACCACCCAATAAAGCATTACAATAATCTAACCTTGAGGTCATAAATGCATGGATTAACATTTCTGCATTTGACATTGAGAGCATAGGCCGTAATATAGATATATTTTTGAGATGGAAAAATGCAGTTTTACAAATGCTAGAAACGGGGCTTTCTAAGGAAAGATTGCGATCAAATATCACACCTAGTTTCCTAACTGATGACGAAGAATTGACAGAGCAACCATCAAGTCTTAGACAGTGTTTTATGTTATTACAAGCGGAGTTTTTAGGTCCTATAATTAACACCTCTGTTTTTTCAGAATTTAGCAGTAAGAAATTACTCGTCATACAGTTTTTTATATCGACTATGTAGTCCATTATTTTTTCAAATTGGTGTGTTTCACCGGGCTGCGAAGAAATATAGAGCTGAGTATCATCAGCATAACAGTGAAAGCTAACACCATGTTTCCTGATGATACCTCCCAAGGGTAACATATAAAGCGTGAAGAGTAGCGGCCCTAGTACTGAGCCTTGAGGTACTCCATACTGCACTTGTGATCGATAGGATACATCTTCATTCACTGCTACGAACTGATGGCGGTCATATAAGTACAATTTAAACCATGCTAATGCACTTCCACTGATGCCAACAAAGTGTTCAAGTCTATGCAAAAGAATGTTGTGGTCAATTGTGTCAAACGCAGCACTTAGATCCAATAAAACTAATAGAGAGACACACCCACGATCAGATGATAAGAGCAGATCATTTGTAACTCTAAGGAGAGCAGTCTCAGTACTATGATACGGTCTAAATCCTGACTGGAAATCCTCACATATACAATTTTTCTCTAAGAAGGAATATAATTGTGAGGATACCACCTTTTCTAGTATCTTGGACAGAAAAGGGAGTGTGACGAGTGGGGCGGGGCCGAGGGATGTGGGAACACGAGTGAGGCCGGTGGAGTGATTGGGAAATCCGCTACACCTGCGACCCACCACCGGTCTTGAGTCCCACAGAAGAGATGGAAGGCTATAAAACTGGAGCGACGACAGTGAAGGATGAGAGAGGACCAGGCCTGGGCTTTTAGTTGTGTTTTGGTTTTTATTTTGTGTTTATTTTGAATAATTAAAGTTTCATTTTGATGGTCCGCAGGTTCCCGCCTCCTTCTTCCGGATGAATACGAAGGTTTTTATCATTACAGTGGTGCCGAAGCCCGGGAGAAGGAGGGACGCGCTGCTGAAGATCCCTCGCCGCTGTGGTGAATCCGCGGTGCCACAGAGCGGGCGAGGAGGATGCCGCCATGGACGCTCGAGGCGGTGGACTGGAGCGAGTTGCCGGGGATGGGCGAGCTCGCTGCCGACCGCCCACGATATGGAGGGACGGCTGCCGTCCGTGAGGGAGCGGAGGAGTCTGCGCCGTTTGCCAGGGGGCCGGAGCCTGCTGCCTCCGCGAAGGAATCCGGAGGAGCAGGGAACGGGGGACTCCTGCCGGCTGCCCAAAACCGGAGGAGCCGTCGGCGTCCACCGGGCGGCGGAGGAGTGTCGTGCCGTCCGCCGAGGGCCATCCAGTGCCACCGCCAGGCACCGCGGAGGAGATCACCCAGCCGGTGGAGGGCCGAGCAGCAGTGCGTCTGGGAACCAGAATTTTTTTTTTTCTCTCCCCTCTCTCGTCTCTGTTGCTCCTCCTTCCATCTCCGTTTTTCTCGCCTCGTCTGTCCTACCCCCAGGTTCCCGCAGGTCCCCGTGAGCGGTCCCCCCCGGAGGGAGGGAGGGGGGGGGGAGTAGAGCGCAGTCTCGAGGGTACCCCCCGGCCTGCGAGGGGTGATGGGGGTATGTGATGAGTGGGGCGGGGCCGAGGGATGTGGGAACACGAGAGAGGCCGGTGGAGTGATTGGGAAATCCGCTAAACCTGCGACCCACCACCGGTCTTGAGTCCCACAGAGGAGATGGAAGGATATAAAACTGGAGTGACGACAGTGAAGGATGAGAGAGGACCAGGCCTGGGCTTTTAGTTGTGTTTTGGTTTTTATTTTGTGCGCATCAGTCGTCCGTGAGGGGCTGGTGCGCTGTTTTGTGTTTATTTTGAATAATTAAAGTTTCATTTTGATGGTCCGCCGGTTCCCGCCTCCTTCTTCCGGATGAATACGACGGTTTTTATCATTACAGGGAGATTCGAGATTGGTCTATAATTAACTAGTTCTTTGGGGTCAAGTTGTGGTTTTTTGATTAGAGGCTTAATAACAGCCAGTTTGAAGGTTTTGGGGACATATCCTAATGACAATGAGGAATTAATAATAGTCAGAAGAGGATCTATGACTTCTGGAAGCACCTCTTTTAGGAGCTTAGATGGTATAGGGTCTAACATACATGTTGTTGGTTTAGATTATTTAACAAGTTTATACAATTCTTCCTCTCCTATTGTAGAGAATGAGTGGAACTGTTCCTCAGGGGGTCTATAGTGCACTGTCTGATGTGATACTGTAGCTGACGGCTGAATGGTTGCAATTTTATCTCTAATAGTATCAATTTTAGAAGTAAAGTAGTTCATAAAGTCATTACTGCTGTGGTGTTGGGAAATGTCAACACTTGTTGAGGCTTTATTTTTCGTTAATTTAGCCACTGTATTGAATAAATACCTGGGGTTATGTTTGTTTTCTTCTAAAAGAGAAGAAAAGTAATCGGATCTAGCAGTTTTTAATGCTTTTCTGTAGGATATGTTACTTTCCCGCCAAGCAATACGAAATACCTCTAGTTTTGTTTTCCTCCAGCTGCGCTCCATTTTTCGGGCTGCTCTCTTTAGGGTGCGAGTATGCTCAATATACCATGGTGTCAAACTGTTTTCCTTAACCTTCCTTAAGCGTAAAGGAGCAACTTTATTGAAAGTGCTAGAAAAGAGAGAGTCCATAGTTTCTGTTACATCATCAAGTTGTTCTGAGGTTTCAACACATCTCAAAAAAGTTGGGACAAGGCCATGTTTACCACTGTGTGGCATCCCCTCTTCTTTTTATAACAGTCTGCAAACATCTGGGGATTGAGGAGACAAGTTGCTCAAGTTTAGGAATGTTGTCCCATTCTTATCTAATACAGGCTTTTAGTTGCTCAACTGTCTTAGGTCTTCTTTGTCAAGTCAAGTCAAGTCAAGTCACCTTTATTTATATAGCGCTTTAAACAAAAAACATTGCGTCAAAGCCACTAAACAACATTAATTAGGAAAACAGTGTCAATAATACAAAATGACAGTTAAAGGTAGTTCATCATTGAATTCAGTGATGTCATCATCTCAGTTCAGTTTAAGTGAAAGTGAAAAGTGAAAGTGAAGTGACATTCAGCCAAGTATGGTGACCCATACTCAGAATTTGTGCTCTGCATTTAACCCATCTGAAATGCACACACACAGAGCAGTGAACACACACACACACTGTGAGCACACACCCGGAGCAGTGGGCAGCCATTTATGCTGCGGCGCCCGGGGAGCAGTTTGGGGTTTCGGTGCCTTGCTCAAGGGCACCTAAGTCATGGTATTGAAGGTGGAGAGAGAACTGTACATGCACTCCCCCCACCCACAATTCCTGCCGGCCCGGGACTCGAACTCACAACCTTTCGATTGGGAGTCCGACTCTCTAACCATTAGGCCACGACTTCCCCGTGTCTGCGCAAATAGTGTCTGCGCAATCTGTAAGAGTGTGTCTGCATCCCGAACAATTTTAAGTAGGCTATTCCAGTGTTTAGGCGCCAAATCGGAAAAGGATCTGCCGACCACAGTTGATTTTGATATTCTAGGTATTATCAAATTGTTTTGAGAACGCAGCGGACGTGAAAGATTATAATGTTACAAGAGCTCATTCAAATACTGAGGTGCTAAACCATTCAGGGCTTTATAAGTAATAAGCAAGAATTTAAAATCTGTTTAATAGTTTATGTTTAATAGTTAGCCAGTGCAGTGTTGACAGAACAGGGCTAATATGTTAATACTTCCTGGTTCTAGTAAGAACTCTAGCTGCTCCATTTTGGACTACCTGGAGTTTGTTTATCAAGCGTGCAGAACGACCACCCAATAAAGAATTACAATAATCTAACCTTGAGGTCATAAATGCATGGATTAACATTTCAGGATTTGACATTGAGAGCATAGGCCGTAATTTAGATATACTTTGTCACATTTTCCTATTTATGATGCGCCAAATGTTTTCTATGGGTGAAAGATCTGGACTGCAGGCTGGTCATTTCAGTACCGAATCCTTCTTCTACGCAGCCATGATGTTGTAATTGATGCAGAATGTAGTCTGGCATTGTCATGTTGGAAAATGCAAGGTCTTCCCTGAAAGAGACGACGTCTGGATGGGAGCATATGTTGTTCTAGTACTTGGATATACCTTTCAGCATTGATGGTGCCTTTCCAAATGTGTAAGCTGCCCATGCCACATGCACTCATGCAACCCCATACCATCAGAGATGCAGGCTTCTCAACTGAGCGCTGATAACAGTCTGGATGACATGGCATACCAGTGTTCCAAAAAGAACTTCAAATTTTGTTTTGTCTGACCACAGAACAGTTTTCCACTTTGCCACAGTCCATTTTAAATGAGCCTTGGCCCAGAAAAAATGCCTGCGCTTCTGGATAATGTTTAGATATGGCTTCTTTTTAGACCTATGGAGTTTTATCCGACAATGGCGAATGGCACGGTGGATTGTGTTCACCGACAATGTTTTCTGGAAGTATTCCTGAGCCCATGTTGTGATTTCCATTACAGTAGCATTCCTGTATGTGATGCAGTGCCGTCTAAGGGCCCAATTTTTCTCTGAGAAACTCCTTTCTGATATTGCTCCACTATTTTTCGCCGCAGCATTGGGAGCATTGGTGATCCTCTGCCCACCTTGACTTCTGAGAGACACTGCCACTCTGAGAGGCTCTTTTTATAGCCAATCATAAGACCTAATAAGTTGCAAATCGGTCCTCCAGCTGTTCCTTATATGTACATTTAACTTTTCCGGCCTCTTATTGCTACCAGTCCCAACTTTTTTAGAATGTATAGCTCTCATGAAATCCAAAATGAGCCAATATTTGGCATGACATTTCAAAATGTCTCACTTTTAACATTTGATATTGTGATGACGAACCTATGTGATTGACGTCATCACCATTTCAGTATGTCTCTGTGAGTGTTAAATGTTATATTTAGTCTGTCATGTACATTGTTTAAGCGCTTTGTTTACATTTTATTTCTTCATCCTTTATAATTAGCTTTGGACGTTTGCAACTCCACAATTCATACATTTAGTAATATCATGCAAGTTCAATTTCTTTGTTTACTGTTAGTACTTGCTGAAGTGTAATAAATCACAAGGAGTCTAATGGTTTTTACAGACAGTTTATTGGTAATTTAAACTATACAGCTCTGTGGTATTGTTTGTACTTACCCATTGATTTCTGTTCCGGTAGCGCGTGTAACCCGGAATGCATCTATAATAGCAGCGATCATACCATTTTTCATAACTGGAGGGAGGCAACCTAGGTTGGGATTGTGATGTTTGTTTTGTTTAATGTTTAATGTATGTTTGTTTAATGAATTAAACCTTCCTAATCATCGGGAAGAAGGAGGCGGGAACCTGCGGACAATCAACATGACATTTTAATAATACAAAATAAACACAAAACAGCGCACCAGCCCCTCACGGACGACTGGTGCGCTCAAATAAAAACCAAAACACAACTAAAATCCCAGGCCTGGTCCTCTCTCGTCCTTCACGGTCGTCGCTTCAGTTTTATATCCTTCCATCTCCTCTGTGGGACTCAAGACCGGTGGTGGGTCGCAGGTGTAGCGGATTTCCCAATCACTCCACCGGCCTCACTCATGTTCCCAAATCCCTCGTCCCCGCCCCACTCGTCACATACCCCCATCGCCCCTCGCAGGCCGGGGGGGGTACCCTCGAGACTGCGCTCTACCCCCCCCCCCTCCCTCCGGGGGGGACCGCTCACGGGGACCTGCGGGAACCTGGGGGTAGGACAGACGAGGCGAGAGAAACGGAGATGGAAGGAGGAGCGACAGAGACGAGAGAGAAAAAAAAAAAAATTCCGGTTCCCAGACGCACTGCTGCTCGGCCCTCCACCGGCTGGGTGATCTCCTCCACGGCGCCTGGCGGTGGCACTGGACGGCCCTCGGCGGACGGCACGACACTCCTCTGCCGCCCAGTGGACGGCGACGGCTCCTCCGGTTTTGGGCAGCCGGCAGGAATCCCCCGTTCCCTGCTCCTCCGGATTCCTTCACGGAGGCAGCAGGCTCCGGCCACCTGGCGAACGGCGCCGACTCCTCCGCTCCCTCACGGACGGCAGCCGCCCCTCCATATCGTGGGCGGTCGGCAGCGAGCTCGCCCGTCCCCGGCAACTCGCTCCAGTCCACCGCCTCGAGCGTCCATGGCGGCATCCTCCTCGCCTGCTCGATGGCACCGCGGATTCACCACAGCGGCGAGGGATCTCCAGCAGCGCGTCCCTCCTTCTCCCGGGTTTCGGCACCACTGTAATGAATTAAACCTTCCTAATCATCGGGAAGAAGGAGGCGGGAACCTGCGGACAATCAACATGACATTTTAATAATACAAAATAAACACAAAACAGCGCACCAGCCCCTTACGGACGACTGGTGCACTCAAATAAAAACCAAAACACAACTAAAATGTTGTCCTAACTCTCTCGTCTTTCACTGTCGTCGCTCCAGTTTTATATCCTTCCATCTCATCTGTGGGACTCAAGACCGGTGGTGGGTCGCAGGTGTAGCGGATTTCCCAATCACTCCATCGGCCTCACTCGTGTTCCCACATCCCTCGGCCCCGCCCCACTCGTCACAGTTTGTAACATTATTTTGCTTAAGCTGCACTAACGGTATTTATTCGGTTAAGTAAGATGAGATTGTTTTAATGTCATTTTTGTAATAGACATTATTGAAACAAAGGTTACCCTGTGCAAATGGTACTTTCCATTTCTGTTTGGCAGGAAGTTTGTGTATTTAAGCAGAGTGTTCCTTATTGAAGGGAGGGTTTGGTGGTTTGCTCTCTTACTAGAGTACAACATTATGTTTTATTGTTGATAGAGAGCTGTTTCAGCAATTTTCCTTTGTGTTTAATCTGGAAAGGTTTTAGTGCTGCTTCATTAGCAATCATCATTCAATTTTTTTATTTTCTTAATTATTAATTTGTACTTTGCACGGATTATCCTTGGCTAATTAATAAATTATCTATTTTGCACCGAAAACCATATTGTCATGCCATACCTTCCTAACTCCTCTCTAACTCTCGTACTACAGCACCTGGCTTTGGGCAGTCTCAAAGACAGTCCTTTGCGACAGATATGTTATCTATATTCTAATAAATATAAGTTTATATGTATATATATATATATATATATATATATATATATATATATGTACAATTTGTACAGTGTCCCAACTTTTTTGGAATCGGGTTTGTGTGTGTGTGTGTGTGTGTGTGTGTGTGTGTGTGTGTGTGTGTGTGTGTGTGTGTGTATATATATATATATATATACATATATACATATATGACATATTATGACAACTTGTTCAATCATTTTGCATATAAAGATTTATGCTATGAACTAATGCCTAAATGTTGTGAGGGTGAGACTTTTCAACAGAGACCCATTATAATACATTTTGATCAACATGACATAAGCAATTGATAATATATATAGGAAACAGCAGAGATTTGTACATAATCATTTGCATGAATGTACCAAAGCATTTGCAACTTGTTCAAAGAAATGAGAAACTGCTTTTTTGATGTGCACAAATAATGTAATGATGTGAAGATTGAACATGTAGTTTTGAGAATTTAAATTCTGATTCGAAAAATGCACCAAAGCAACGGAGAAAAACTGTAAGCCTGCTCTCAGTGGCCCATCAAAACTGAACTGAGAGTCTTGTTTGTTTTCTGATCAGTTGAGAATCAGTGATATGCATGTGTTCAAAGATGAAGTGGACTCTTGTTCTTGCCTCCAGTGGGACGTCACTCAACTGCGGTGCTGCGTGTCTCCAGCTGGACACCGCATAAGCGGTACGTGTCCGGTCTGGAGGATGACCTGGCCTTCCTGGAACTGATGGAGCCCTTCCCACAGAACATGTCCATCATCCCGCTGTGTCTGCCAGAGAGAGACTACAGCGAGAACATTCTAATGAGAGCTGGACGAAAGGGTGTGGTCATGGGTGGAGCCAGGCACTCTTACCTCTCACTGGATGATTGTCACAGCTCTCTCAACCTCACATTCCTAATGACCAATAAGATGTTTTGCATGCAGAAGCAGGAGTCTGACATCGCTGTCAGGGCCAAGCCGATGCCGTGTGACTTGAAGTTTGGAAGTCCCGTCGCAACAGTGGAGGGAAAGACGGCATTCCTGACAGGCATTTCTCTGTCCACTGGAGACTGTAATCATGGACTAGTGTTCACCAAACTGTCCCGATACCTGCACTGGCTGCGACCGCTGCTGCATGCATCTGAGAAAGAACAACAACAACAGCTATGAAGCAACAACAAAAAACAAAGGACACTGGCTGTATGAAGAAACAAATGAGTGATTACCATAATGTAAAATAAAATGAATATACAATGAATTTACAGTTGAAAATATTTACAGCAGCTACAAGTTCTGAGTCACTGTAAATCTTTTCATTCCTGAAAAGTTAAACACTGATGCTTTTCAACATTGATCTCTTTGAGTGACATGACAGCTTAATTTAATTAACTTAATTGGTTAACTGACTTAACCAATCACCTGTGTTTGTGACAGGGCTTTCTGACTCACTGACCAATGGAGGAAACATTTGGAAACAATGTTTATATTGTTAATGCAAAGATTAATTATGCCACTTTTAACTATATATACTCATGAGAAACACAGCTGACAAGCATAAGAAATACAAAAGAAAACATTACGATCATGATTATTTGTCTTGTCTTTGTTTACTCTGGACTCCATTTCCCATGATCCCTCATCTAGGAACCAGTCACACATTCACACCTGTTTCCCATCAAGTCAAGTAACCTTTATTTATATAGCGCTTTAAACAAAAAAGATTGTGTCAAAGCAACTGAACAACATTATTTAGGAAAACCGTGTGTCAATAATGCAAAATGAGAGTTAAAGGAAGTTCATCATTGAATTCAGTGATGTCATGATCT
This sequence comes from Carassius carassius, assembly GCF_963082965.1. Classification (NCBI taxonomy): domain Eukaryota; kingdom Metazoa; phylum Chordata; class Actinopteri; order Cypriniformes; family Cyprinidae; genus Carassius; species Carassius carassius. Next base: position 17,874,858 of record NC_081760.1, on the reverse strand, counting down.
CATCTCAGTTCAGTTTAAATAGTATCTGTGCAATTGTTTGCAATCAATTCAGTGATATCGCTGTAAATGAAGTGTCCCCAACTAAGCAAGCCAGAGGCAACAGCAGCAAGGAACCAAAATCCATTAGTGACAGAATGGAGAAAAACCCTTGAATGGAGAAACCAAACTCAGTCGGGGGGCCAGTTCTCCTCTGACCAGACGAAACCAAAAGTTCAATTCCAGGCTGCAGCAAAGTCAGATTGTGCAGAAGAATCATCTGTTCCTGTGGTCTTGTCCCGGTGGTCGTCTGAGACAAGGTCTTTACAGGGGATCTGTATCTGGAGCTCTAGTTGTCCTGGTCTCTGCTGTCTTTCAGAGATGTAGTGGTCCTTTCTAGGTGCTGATCCACCATCTGGTCTGGATATGTACTGGATCCGGGTGACTGCAGTGACCCTCTGATCTGGACACAGACTGGATCTGGTGGCTACGGTGACCTCGGAATAAGAGAGAAACAGACTAATATTAGCATAGAGGCCATTCTTCTAATGATGTAGCAAGTACATCAGGTGTTATGGGAAGTGTTCCCAGTTCGGGTTTACCTTATTAATGCAGCCTAAAAATCCTTTAACAGATTTGGATATTAGAAGCGTATTAGTCTGTTATGTGTAAACAGGTTAAAGAGATGGGTCTTTAATCTAGATTTAAACTGCAAGAGTGTGTCTGCCTCCCGAACAATGTTAGGTAGGTTATTCCAGAGTTAAGGCGCTAAATAGGAAAAGGATCTGCCGCCCGCAGTTGATTTTGATATTCTAGGTATTATCAAATTGCCTGAGTTTTGAGAACGCAGCGGACTCTACTGCTGCATTTTGGACTAACTGGACTTTGTTTATTAAGCATGCAGAACAGCCCCCCAATAAAGCATTACAATAATCTAACCTTGAGGTCATAAATGCATGGATTAACATTTCTGCATTTGACACTGAGAGCATAGGCCGTAATTTAGATATATTTTTGAGATGGAGAAATGAAATTTTACAAATTTTAGAAACGTGGCTTTCTAAGGAAAGATTGCGATCAAATAGCACACCTAGGTTCCTAACTGATGACGAAGAATTGACAGAGCAGCCATCAAGTCTTAGACAGCATTCTAGGTTATTACATGAAGAGTTTTTAGGTCCTATAATTAACACCTGTTATTTCTGAATTTTAGCAGTAAGAAATTACTCGTCATCCAGTTTTTTATATCGACTATGCATTCCATTCATTTTTCAAATTGGTATGTCTCACAGAGCCGTGAAGAAATATAGAGATTTAAGATTCAAGATTTTTATTTGTCACATACACAATTATATAGAGCATATACAGTATAACCAGCAGTGAAATGTGAGTCAGGTTCGCTCCATGGACAGTGCAATTATTAAAGAATACAATACAGATGAAAATATACATAAATATAGCTATGAAAGAATGAAATAAAAGTAAACAATAAAAATATGAGAATAAAATATAAAAAATATGTATACTGTAGAATTAAATATACAATGGAAAATAATGTGCATGAAAGTACACTGTAGTTTTAAATATTAAGATACCCAGGGATGTACAAGAGGCAATGTGCATATGTGCATTATACTGTAGTCTTAAATATTAAGATACACAGAAATGTACAAGAGGCAAATGTGCAAACAGGTTGACACTTTCAGTATGTCAATGTGATGTAGTGAATAATGAATATCTTACTGATAAAGTGAATATTAAGTGGAGACATGAAGATGTTGAGAGACTGGTTTTAAGTTTAGTAGCCTGATGGCCTGGGGGAAGAAACTCCTCCTGAGTCTTTCAGTTTTTGCCATCAGACTACGGAAGCACTTACCAGATGGCAACAAAGTGAAAAGATGGTAACTGGGGTGGATGGAGTCTTTGATGTTTTTAACAGCTCTGCTTTTTTAGCGTTTGATGTAGATGTTCTGCAGAGAGGGGAGAGCAGACACTGAGATGCGCTCAGCTAAGCGCACAACTCTCTGCAGGGCTTTTCAGTCTTGACTGGAGCTGTTCCCATACCACACTGAGATACACTGAGTCAATACACTTTCTATGGACCCTGAATAGAAAGTTTTCAGGATTGCTGGTGAGACCCTGAATTTCCTCAGCTGTCGCAGATGGTACAGTCTTTGCCTTGCTTTTTTAACCTGAGTTTGAATGTGTGTAGTCCAAGTCAGGTCCTCTGAGATGTTTACACCAAGGTACTTGAAGCTGCTCACCCTCTCCACAGGGGTCCCGCTGATCATAAGAGGAGTATGGGCTGCTGCTGTCTCTTCCTGAAGTCCACAATCAGTTCTTTAGTTTTGCTCACATTCAGAGAGAGACAGTTGTCCTGGCACCATGATGTTAGTTTCTCTACCTCATCCAAGTTTGCGGTCTCATTATTGTTGTGAATGAGGCCCAGAACCACAGTATCATGAGCAAATTTGATAATAGATGTGGAGCTGTGGGAAAACACGCAGTCATGTGTGTAGAGAGAGTAGAGCAGGGGTATCATCTGATATGATGAGTCTCATCAGCATAACAGTGAAAGCTATCACCATGTTTCCTGTTGATATCTCCCAAGGGTAATAGGTAAAGCGTGAAGAGTAACAACCCTAGTACTGAGCCTTGATGTACTCCATACTGCACTTGTGATCGATATGATACCTCTTTATTCACTGCGATGAATTGATGGTGGTCATATAAGTATGATTTAAACCATGCTAATGCACTTCCATTAATGACAACAAAGTGTTCTAGTCTATGGAAAAGAATGTTGTGGTCAATAGTGTCAAGCGCAGCACTAAGATCCAATAGCACTAATAGATAGATACAACTGTAATCTAGGTTACTATGGCCCATGTCAAACCTATAAAAAAAGAGAAAGGGATTTAAAATTCACATATAAACAATTTTATTTTAATGTTTAAAACATTTTATATTGTTTAGCTAATGTAGAAAATGTCACACATTGAAAAAATTATTAAATTAAACAATTAGGAATAGCTCCGCCCTTAGGGTGTTGCGTCATCTCTAGCGCTGAGCAGAGGTGAACAGTCTCTTGTCACAGAGTGAAGTGAAATGGCAGCTTGAGCAGTGATGCATGTCAATTGCAGTTCTAAAGTCAAGAAAGATTAAGTGAGAAGCTGAGCTGATTCATCTGACAAAACTGCATAAAACAGATTCCCTTGATACATCAAGATCATTTCTGATCGTTGTTGATTTATCCTTGGTTGTTCTTTTTTTTGTCTTTAGTTTTTTTTTTCCCTCTTTTCCCTCTATCTTGTTGTTTCCATTCCTTCTACATCTCTCTTGAAATTGAACGAGGAGTTCTGTGTTAGAACTGTTTCTGCCAACAACGAAGAGTGCTCAACATTGGTGGAAACTGGTGAGCCAACCTGGTTTTTCCCGAGCTTGGACAATATTTCATTGTTTTTTCGAAGTGGTAGGATCTCACTTATTCTGTGAACAAGAACTATTTTTTTTCTTTTTGCATTTTTCATCTTGGAGTTGCGAATCTGCACTCTACACTCTATCTGGACACTGAAACAGGAGTACTAAGGAACACTGAACTGAGCTAAACTCCTGTTGAATTGCTTGAGTTATTTACTTCAAAGACAATCAGTTGAAAAGTACTCTGATTCAGTGTCATCTGACATTTTCTTCAGCATTGTCTCTATTGCTATTATTTTGTTATCTTTGTTTTACTTATTTATTTGAAATTGTTCTGAAAAGAGAACACAAGGTGTTATACAATTCTGATTTGTGTAAATGGGTTATAACATCTGTATGTAAAAAGAAAAGGTTGTTTAAAGGTATACAGCTAACCAAACCAAGCTAGATATTTAAACTGAGTAAATTAGGAGTACTAAAGCTAATTAAAGAATAACAGACTAAATTAATAAATAAAAAACTTTATAGTATTAAATACAAGTAGTATTAAATATAAAATAATATAATATAATAATAATATAATATTTACACTTAAGGAAGGTTAAGGAAAACAGTTTGACACCATGGTATAATGAGCATACTCGCACCCTAAAGAGAGCAGCCCGAAAAATTAAAACGATGAGTGGGCCCGGTGACATTTTGCTTGACTCCAAAAGAGTTTATTAGGTCAGTAAACGCAAGTCCTAATGCATCATTTGTATTATTAACGTGAATATTAAAATCTCCCATGATTAGCGCCTTATCAACTGTAATCAGAAGTCTGCAAATTCTTTTAGGAATTCTGTATACAGCCCTGGTGGTCTATACACAGTAGCCAGAGCAAGAGATACATTATATTTCTGTTGCATGTCTGACAGTGTAAAATTAAGCAGAAGTATTTCGAATGAGTTAAACCTGTATCCTGTTTTCTGGGTAACATTGAGAATATCACTATATATTGTTGTAACACCTCCGCCATGACCAGTCTGACGGGGCTCATGCTTATAACAGTAGTTTGGTGGAGTGGACTCATTTAGACCAAAATAATCATTTGGTTTTAGCCAGGTTTCAGTCAAGCAGAGTACATCAAAACTATTTTCTGTGATCATTTCATTTACAATAACTGCTTTGGGTGTGAGTGATCTAATATTTATGAGCCCAAACTTTAAAAATTGTTTTTGTTCATTTACTTTACATTTTTCTGGTTTAATTACGATAAGATTTTTTCTAGATCCTACATTATATTTTGACCTCACTATTCGGGGAACAGACACAGTCTTAATAGTTTTTACAGCACAAGTACTTTTATCATTTAAGCGGGTGGAACAAAACTCATCATAATAGTTATTAGAGAATTGTCTTACTAGTCACATAGAGCGAAGTGTCCTGGAGATGTTGTCAGAGAGCAGCCCTGCTCCGACTCTGCTGGGGTGCAGGCCATCAGTGCAAAACAGCCTAAGACGCTCCCAGAAAAGATTCCAATTATTAACAAATAACAGTTTCTGTTCTTTACACCAGGACAACAACCATTCATTTAAAGCAATAAGTCTACTGAACCTTTCGTGTCCTCGTCGATACGTGGGCAGTGGTCCTGACACGACGATCGTCGCCACGGGCGTCATGCTGCGAACCGTCTCGATCAGGCTCCTGAAGTCCCTCTTTAGCATCTCCGTCTGCCGCAGCATGGTGTCGTTAACCCCGGCGTGAAGCACGACCGCTCTGGGGCTCTCGTCAGCCTTCAGGATCGCGGTTATATGCGCAGAAACATCGAGAACACGAGCACCAGGGAAACAATGAGTGTGCACTTTACCTTCGGCTAACGTAGTACGGACGTGTCGGACGATGGAGTCGTGATCACAGCATCGTGTCCTGTCTCGCGGAGGAGGGCAAAGCGGTTCCGGGTGAAGATCTCGAAGATCGGAGGGGGAGAAGTCGTCGCCCTGGGCCTGGTTCGCGTCCTCCGCTGTGGATGCACCCAGGGTCCGTGGTGTCCCGGTGCCGGAGTGAAAGACATCTGGGAAGATCGCGTTCAGGGTGCACCGGACCTGTGCAGAGAAACACACGGAGTAGACGTGTTGGGACTGTTAGCAGCGCGCTGTATACTTACCCCGGACTTGTGAGCGTCAGCCGGGATGATTCCAGCACGGCTCTCCACTCTCTCAGCTGGGCCTGCCTCACTTCCAGGTTGTGAATCTGCAGAATGCAGCAGAATGCAGCTCGAACGTGTCCTCACCTGCAATCAAAGGTAGACATTCATCTGCCATTAAAGCAAGTAACAGTGAGTACAGCAATGGTAATGTGTGTGAATAGAGTATTAGCAATGTAAGCACAGTTAGCAGCAACCACCCTTGCTGATACTAATGGGCTATAAGCTAATAGCGGACCCAGGAGATCAAAATAAAACTAGTAATAACGAGGCGCTCTGATTGTTTTTGTTGTAGAATACAATAGAGGATATATTCACATGTTATATAAACGGAAACGATGGTGAATAAAATTTATTTTTAAGATAAAAATAGTCGATAAAAAGAATATAGTGACGGAGCTTAAACACAGTACAGGCACCAACAACAAACAGGAAGTCTGTTACCTTCTGAAACAATTCTTCAGAGGGTGTTGGGACAATTGTCTCATTGCAGATCTTCAACTTGGAAAAAGAGGAACCCAACTGCCCACTTTCGCTGAATTAGCTGTGCTTATTCGAACCCAAGAAGACAAACATGCCTCTAAGGAGGAACAGATAAGAAAGCATCTTGGGATGACAAAGCCCCATAATGCCTACCCCAAGTCTTGGGCAGTCTCTAACCAGGTGTCAGTCTGTTCATATGATGTGCTCAACTCTGGTGGTTCTGAAACCATTCTCTTAAGAAAACAAATTGCGGAAGCCCAAGCCCAAATCCAAGCCCAAGTCACTGCCTTAAAAGCAGTCTCCAGATCATAAGAGTCCAAAAGGTCATTCTGAAAAGGAAGTGTTGAATGCTTTAAAGATGATGGTGGAAGAATTGTGCACACAAGTAGCTGTAGTGAAAGTGTCAGTCACCCAGGGACTGAAACAAAACCAAGAAGAGTCGGAAATAGCTAGGCTGCAATGCCAGGTTCCGGAGCTGCAAACTCAAAGTGTTGCTCGCAAGATGCTTCGAACTGTAAACACGCAGAGACCACTTGAAACAGAAACAGACAGAAGTCCAAGGACGGGCCAGCTGAGAGTTAACAGACCGCGACACTGGTATTGTTTCCATTGTGGAGAAGACGGGCACCTGGCCATTGATTGCGAGAATGCTGCAAATCCTTCCAAGGTTGAGGGGAAGCGACTTAAGTTAAGAGAGCAGTAAAGCCAATGGGACTCTCTACATGGAAGGCCTGCCCAGCCTTTAAACTGAAAAGGGTCTCTGTAGCAGGGCATATGGAGACCAGACGTTCAGACTGTCGCCCTGAATGTTACAAACATGATGTGAATAACTATGGTGCACTGCCATTGAAACGCTTGCCAAAGGGGCTTGTGGGGATTAAATGCACAGCCAAGGTCACCATTGGAGAGAAAGAAGTAGATTGCCTTTTAGACACAGGGTCACAGGTGACCACAATTCCTGTCATTTTATTATAGAAATTTGTCAAACTTCCCAATGAAGCCACTGGAAAATTTGCTGGAGGTAGAAGGAGCTACCAGACAGGCTGTGCTGTAACCCTCTGGAGTCGATTAGCGCGTATACGCGTTATGAGGCATTTTCTCCTGATAACCCCGAAAAGAACTTAAATTACACTTTCAGTTTTTATTGTACAGATAAGAGCAATACATCAATCAAATCTGTAAAGGGTCTACTTTTTTGTATACAGACATAATAACAACAGAACTTTGTGCATTTATAAAATAAAGATAACAAACAAGGTATGCTGTCTGCAGCCTTTGTCTGCGCTGATCTTCATTTACAAATGCGTCATTAAAATGAACTGTAACTCAGTTAATACTCAACGAAGAGACATGAGCGAGAAATCTATATGTAGCCGGTGAGGTGGCAATTAGTAGAGGGCGTGGCCAGGTAAGTAGAGGGTTTTTAAGCGGGCACCTCTAGGGAGGCCTAGAGAGGAGGTCAAATCTGTTGTGTGGAATTGTGCTGTTTGGTAGCCTTCCATTGTGTGTTGGTCCACAGATGTGGTCTGGTTGAGAAGGTAGGCCAAGCAAATATTGATTGTTTTTGTACAAAACTCGTTTCATATTTATGAAGAATTATTTAATTAGGGAATTGTTTTAATGCAGACACCAAATAGTGTGGATTTGTAGGCCCCTGGTCACGCCCGTTTCCATCTTGGAAGTAAGTCCAGGATTAGTGGTGGTGTTGCAGGTAATTTGAGGTTTTTTTATAGTGTTTGTAAGTGTCTTGGTTTTATTTTCTAACAAGATTAAAGAAATACATTTTGTGGTTATTTTTGTGTATTGTAAATTTGTATTGCTAATTAAGTTTTTGTTTTTGTATTAGGTTTAGTTGATCACTGTTCTTCTTGAGTTTATTTTGTTTTGATTTCCCCATCTAGCCAGTACCGATAGGTGTGCACTTTATGCCTCCAGCGCTACGGGTGTATAGATGTTGTGAATCGTATTGGCTAGTGGGGTGTTTCCTCTATTTTTTTTTTTAATCTCACTTCCCAGCCTCGTGTTTCCAGCCAACTCTTGTACTCTTTGTACTATATTGATGCTTTAAATCACACAAACTATTTATTTGCATGAGACATACAGTAAGTTAGCAGTGGAGTGGATTTGTTGGTGTTGGTCTGAGTATGTTTTATTTTTATATAATATGATTTTGGGGTTTGTGTCATTTACTTTTTAACTTTACTTTGAATTGTGGTGTGTGCTAAAGTTGGGATTGTATAGGGGTCCATAAGAGGTTGGCTGGTTATTTACATCCTTCATGGGGGGAATGAGTTTTTGTTCTACAATGTAGTTTCTTTTTTTGATTTGATATGTATTGTTATCGATTTATTTGTCAATAAATTTGTTTAATTTTGTGGGAACATTGTAGTTTTCTTTTGGTCTCCCCTTGCTTAAAGTTAGAGGCCCATTGGTAACATATAGAAAGCTTGAAAGGTCTGCTTTTAAACTAAACTGCCAAAAACAAATATTCAATGATAAAGTAATCCATATGAAAACAACGCGATGTCCGTTTTGCACTTCCCCCTTCATTATCTTCTAATGCGACCACGCCCCCATCCTGAACACGATATTCATAATGTTTCACTGAAGCAAGTGGCTTGAATACACTCCCACAACAGAAGACAACACATCGAGACTGTTCTTCAAGTTTTTTTTTATTTTACTGTTTGCTTTGCGATGAGAGGAATAAGACCTAATTCACCCCAAAAAGATGTGATTTGGACCTCAGGATTTGGATTTCCTCAGAAAAAATGAAGTGCTTTACCCAGCAGAGATCATAAACATGAGTAAGTCTCTTTATATATGAATATCTCTTATTTACTAGTTTTCACATAACGTGTAAACATTTTACTAGTTAGACTTTTTCCAAACTATAATTCCTGACTAAATGTATAATGAAGTGAAACATGAGCAGTGTTAGTAGCAGCAGCCAAGCATCAGCCCTGAGCAGTGTTCGTAGCAGCAGCCAAGCATCAGCCCTGAGCAGTGTTAGTAGCAGCAGCCAAGCATCAGCCCTGAGCAGTGGCAGCAGCAGCAGCCAAGCGTCAGCCCTGAGCAGTGGCAGCAGCAGCAGCCCAGCATCAGCCCTGAGCAGTGGCAGCAGCCCAGCATCAGCCCTGAGCAGTGGCAGCAGCAGCCCAGCATCAGCCCTGAGCAGTGGCATCAGCAGCAGCCCAGCATCAGCCATGAGCAGTGGCAGCAGCCCAGCATCAGCCCTGAGCAGTGGCAGTGGCAGCAGCAGCCCAGCATCAGCCCTAAGCAGTGGCAGAAGCAGCAGCCCAGCATCAGCCCTGAGTAGTGGCAGCAGCAGCAGCCCAGCATCAGCCCTGAGCAGTGGCAGCAGCAGCCCAGCGTCAGCCCTCAGTTTGCCAATTTGTTTGGACTCTTGCCCAATATGAACACTTCAAAACCAAATACTCTTTCATATTCCTATCTAATGGAATGCAGATGAGATCGTTACGGAAAAAATATGCGAGCATGTATCATCGCATAGCCACAAATTAGCCGAGTCAATGTGTGAAAAAAAGAAGAAAATACATTAGATGCCAGCTTCCTAAAAAGCACAACAAGAACAGCTGTGCACCACTGAGAAGGTGTTTAGGACGGCATATCACATTGCCAAAGGAAATCGCCCATACACAGATCACCCTTTGCTCATCGACCTACAGCGCATGAATGGTCTTAATATGGGGAGAGTTTTGCACACTAATGTCACATGCACAGAGATTGTTCATTTCATCTCAATAGAAATTAAACATGCCCTAATGACCAGCATCAGGAATACAAGGCCCAAAGTGTCCATCCTGATAGATGAGAGCACGACACTAAGCAAAAAATCTTGTTTAGTTGTATACATTCGCGCATCAATTCAAAATTCAGACCCACTCACTTTTTTCTTAGAGGTTATTGAGCTAGAACAGACTACTGCAGATGGCATCACTGATGCATTGCTTAAGTGTCTTATGGACAATGGGTTAGATGATGAGTTTCTGAAGCAGTGCTTTCTTGGCTTCTGCTCAGATGGGGCATCGGTGATGCTGGGTAGAAAAGCAGGGGTGTATGCAAAGCTAAAGGCCAGATATCCAGCAGTGGTTGGCTGGCACTAACTTAATCACAGGCTAGAGCTGTCAGTTGGGGAGGCCGTAAGGAGCTGTGTAGAAACCAACCACTTTACCAGTTTCCTGGATAAACTGTACTGTCTTTATAGTCAGTCTCCAAAGAATTTGAGGGAACTGGATGAGGCTGCATCAGTAGTGGGCACACAGTTGAGAAAAATAGGTTGTGTTTTAAATGTGAGATGGGTTGCCTCTTCCTACAGGACCATTGAGGCTGTCTGGAATATATATGGTGCTTTGCACCTGCACTTTATTAGTGCTGGTAAAGATACATCCAGGACTTCGGCTGAAAGGTGCATGTATGATGGGCTTGCAGCTAAATTATCCTCAGAGGGTTTTGTTGTCAATTTGGGACTAATGTTGGATGCTCTAGAAGAGCTTAAAGACTTGTCTGAAGCATTACAAAACAGAGAAATTCTTCTCTCAGAAAGTTTAAAAAAAGTTAAACGGCAGGCTGATGATTTCTTAGCAATGATGGAGGTACCAGGCCCTCATTACCAGATTTCCTGTCAGGCTGCTCAAGATGGTGTTTTTAAGGGGGTTCCATTGAAAACTGGTGGGAGACAAGTAAAAATCAATCAAGAAAAGTTTTTTCATGCACTCAGTTGTAGCATGCAGTCCAGGATGGTCCCAGAGCATGAGCTGGAGCTTTTTAATCAAATAAATGTGTTGTCACCTGACACCTGACCCTCTCCAGTGCCACTGCTGTATGGAGAACAAGAATTTAGGCTGCTGCGTGATAGTCTGGCAATGAACTACTGTAGTGTCAAACAAGATTTCAGGGACTACAAGGAAAACCCAAACATAACAATTAAAGAGGGTCTTCTGAAATTAAAACACACAGTAGATACACTGGCTGTGAGCACAGCTGAATGTGAAAGGGGATTTTCAGCAATGAATGTTATTGTTTCACCACTGAGAAATCAGCTGAAGATTGTCAATGTGTCCTCTTAAATGTACATAAAGTTAGTGGGTCCACCACTAGAGTTGTGGAACCCAACTAAGTTTGTAAGGAAGTGGGTGATGAAAGAGGAGGTCAGCAGACCATGCTGCCTGTAGACAAAGACAGCATAAACCAGAGGAGCTTGCATTTACTCCTATTTGGAAGCTGATGAATGCATGAATAGTAGTATGTGAATAAGTAAATGTGATGTATTTAAAGTGTAAGCTGTTATGTCGGCACACGTCACACATCTGCACAAGTGTTGTTCGGGTTGTTTCATAATGCATTGAGTTGAGTAATTACCTCCAGTGTCCGTGTGATTTAATCAAATATAACATAAACTGCCAAAGAAATTGGCCCTGATTCTTTTAAATCAACATCATTTTCTTGGTTAAAAAGATGTTCACATATTTGCCAACCAATATTTTCAAACATGTTCAATTTCATACAATTTCCGAGGATGAAATCCATTGCCTGATTGTTAACATTAAAGGTAAAAAATTATAAAAAAAAAATGGTAAAGTATTTATCTTTGTTTGAATAACTACTCAACCTTACCTTACACATTAATACTGGAAAAATAGCCAAATAGTCATTTTTTGGCGTGATTTTTAATGATGACCACCGTAAATAAGGGCTCCCCCTACAAAAGCCAATTTAACCACTGGGGATAACATACCTTGGAATGTCATGATTGACCAATCAGAATCAAGTTTTCCACAGAGCCATGTAATAATAAACAATATATTACTCCTGTTTCTATTCCGTTGATGCACTGAGCAGTCATATTGGTTCTGAAGTTTGAGTTGTTGCAATTCCTCAGAGATTCTGAGTCAGAACTCTGATTTAAAATGGTGTTCCAATGAAACGTTCATACTGGTAACTTAGAACTTCCAACTTCTGCGTACAAATGAATCGCAAAAGGACTACTGTGCTTGTCTGTGTTCCATTCAGAGCGCGCAAACACAAATCACTCTGTCAGCAGCAGATTCAATTCTCTTTCATGGCTTATTGTTATTTATTATTATTTACTGCTTCTGGCTTCGGTGGTGTTCGGACTCTCTTACTTACTGCTCCACACTTTGATCCATCTTTATGTACTTTTCTGAGATTTTAACTTCAGCAGATTAGCATAGTGCTCAAACAACACGTTTTTGGCACTAACACTGAACTAAAAACTTTTTGAGACTGGAATAATATTACAGAAAGGATACTTTTTGCTTCCCTGCTAGCTGTTTACATTCTGAAGACGGGAAAACATAGCTGCCTACATTCAAACTGACAAGAAAGAAAATGCCTCTAATGGAATCTACTTGCTGCATGAACTGCCACAGACTTCTAAAAAGGATTGCGGTTCTTAAAACAAAGTTACTTGCTGGAGTTTCAAAACATATGGAACACAAATCCGATCGTCGTCACAGACCCCATCTCGGAGACCCAAAGGCACTGGAGACATCAGATTGTCATTGTATTGCTGCGGTTGCATACTCTACCCCAGATACGGCTATGACAAAAACTTGTATTCTACCACCCACTATACACCAGATTCTAACAGATTTGAAGCATTAATGAATGCAGGTGAGGAATCCCCAAATGTGACTGAACATGGATTGTATCAGCTGGAAGCTAACATAGCTAATAATAGGCACAGCCGAGTGACTCCATTATCAGAAACATAAGTAGCAGGACTACAACTACCTGTTGCTTTCCTCAAGCAACCGTCTCTGGTGTGAAGCATTCTAAAAAAGCACAAGTCGGATCATCATCATGTGGGGAAGAATGATATTTAGAAAGAGCAGTCAGAACTCCTTAAAGGAATAGTTCACCCAAAAATGGAAATTGTATGTTTATCTGCTTTCCCCTAGGGCATCCAAGATGTAGGTGAAATTGTTTCTTCAGTAGAACAAAAACAAAGATTTTTAGCTCAAACCATTGCAGTCTGTTAGTCATATAAACTAAGCTGACAAGAATCACAGCTTTGAGAGTCAAAAAACATACACCAACAAAACCAAATTAAATCTTGTGGCTCATGTCAATACAATGATGTGTAAAGACACAAAACAATCGGTCTGTGCAAGAAATTGAAAAGTATTTATATTGTTTTTTACCTCTGATTTTCACCGTAATGTCTGAACTGTCATTATTAGACAGCTGCAGCTCATACATAATGTTGCTTCCAGGATTCTGACAAGAACCAGAAAATCTCAGCATATCACACCAGTCCTATGGTCCTTACACTGGCTTCTAGTTATATTTAGGATTGATTTTAAAGTACTTTTACTCATTTATAAATCACTCAATCATTAATAAATCACCTAAATACATTGCAGATATGCTCTGTGATGTTTGTACTGGCTACTGTATACAGTCCACCAGTGCACCATACATTCTTTATTAAAGAATGTGCTAATTTTCGATTTGAGTTAGTGCTGGCTGCAGATAAAGTTTTAATTTTTGGTGGTTTTAATATCCATTTTGATAATGAAAAAGATGCATTGGGAGCAGAATTCATAGACATTCTGAACTCCATTGGGGTTAGACAACATATCTCGGGACCTACTCATTTTCGAAATCATACTCTAGATTTAATACTGCCACATGGAATTGATGTTGATGGTGTTGAAATTATGTGGCCAAGCAATGATATCTCAGATCATTATTTAGTTTTGTGCAAACTTCATATAGCCAAAACTGTAAATTCTACTTCTTGTAACAAGTATGGTGGGAAAGTAACTATCCTACAGAAAAGCATTAAAAACTGCTAGATTTGATTACTTTTCGTCTCTTTTAGAAGAAAACAAACATAACACAAGCTATTTATCCAATATAATGTCTAAATTAACGAATAATAAAGCATCAACAAGTGTTGACATTTTCCAACAGGACAACAGTAATGACTTTATGAACTACATTACTTCTAAGATCGATACTATTAGAGATAAAATTGTACCCATGCAGCCGTCAGCTACAGTATCACATCAAAAAGTGCACTATAGATCCCCTGAGGAACCGTTCCATTCATTCTCTACTTTAGGACAGGAAGAATTGTATAAACTTATTAAATCATCTAAACAAACAACATGTATGTTAGACGCTATTCCATCTAAGCTCCTAAAAGACCGGAGAAACATACCAATTGTAAAAATTAAATGGAATGCAAAGTCGATATAAAAATGAGGTTGCTCTGTACTGCTCTGTGCATGGATCCAACTCCATCATTAAGTTTACAGATGACACCATGGTGATTGGCCTCATCAGAGACAACGAAGAGACTGCCTTGTAGGATTATCCTTGAACAGTCCATTTCATTAGATGAACCCAATCGAACCATTAGTGCGTCATAAAACACAGTCATGGTGCCGAGATGGCTAAAGGAGATGTCACCCCCCCCCCCCCCCCCACTTCCCTTTTTGTGCCTGGCTAATCTCATACCAGCGATGCCAGGACAGCAGGAAAAGATTTCTCTTTGTTCCCCAAACTTAAGACCAAATGGCCAAGAAACCCTGTGGTGACCCCAATGCATAAAGCCACAGCCTTATCAGGAAACGAAGGATGCTAAGGCATTCCTATGGCCCAGAATCACCACAAACCTTAAACCAGGGAACACCTCCTTTCTGCAGCTGTAAATTCCAGAGACTTTTGTCTCCAAAACCAATAGACTGAAATTAACTCATAGGAATTACTCAGAGGAAACTCCGTTGCATAGCAACCCGCAATCCAGGAAGTCTCGCGAACGAAGCGCCACCCGGCAAAGCCAACCAACCACTCACCATCGAGTGCTGTCCCTCAGAACGCGTCATCGACCACCTGCCAGCCAATCAGTGCCAGAGATTCCCTCTCCAGCAACTTCGTTACCCGCAGGAGGATCCAAAAGCAAGTACACAATATCTCCTAATTCTGGCTGAACTGGTGCAAATCTTATTAAGAAAATGAACTAAGATTTAAGTGCTAGTAGATTGATTCTCTCAGGTTCTCTCAGAAAAAGTGTCTAACGCTAGACACTTGGGACTCCATTCACCCTCCGTTAATAACATCACTTTTCTCTGTCACTGTTTGAATGAATGTTTGTATGTTTTTGTTAGTTTAGTTTGTGTGTATTCAATAAAGCCTTGGTTTATTTTACATACCAGCGTCTTGTGCTGTGTGCTTACAAGTTACTGCCTTAAACTGTAGATTTATTACAGTTATTATCATTTTATGATATTATTACCGTAGGCCAAGGGATAATATTTTGTCCAGAATTTATAAAATACCCTAATCTCAATTTATCGGTGGACGAATAGTTGATAAAGTGTTAAATATTAATTCTGAATAATTTGCTTACTAATTCGGTTCTTATTCACTGTAATTCAATCCCCTTTGAGTTATATTGATCTTAATTCCCTTATTAATCTTACAGCCTACAGGGAGGAGATACAGCACCTGTCTGCATGGTGTGCAGACAAAAACCTGCTCC
This sequence comes from Carassius carassius, assembly GCF_963082965.1. Taxonomy (NCBI): domain Eukaryota; kingdom Metazoa; phylum Chordata; class Actinopteri; order Cypriniformes; family Cyprinidae; genus Carassius; species Carassius carassius. The sequence continues at coordinate 17,859,259 of NC_081760.1, read as the reverse complement.
TTGACAACAGCTAGACAAAGCACCTCATTGTGGACTTCAGGAAGAAGGAAGGAAGCACGCATGATACCATCAATATTAAAAGGATGGTTGTTGAATGTGTCTCCAGCTTCAAGTTCCTGGGAACCACCATCTCGGTGGACCTGTCCTGGACCACAAACACCTCCAGCCTGGTCAAGAAGGATTACCAGTGCCTCTTCTTCCTCAGGGCATTGAAGAAAAACCAGCTGTCTTCAGCAATCCTGGTGAACTTTTACCAGTGTACGATCGAGAGCATCCTGACCAGTTGCATTACAGTCTGGTATGGGAACTGCTCAGTTGCTTACCACAAGGCACTGCAGAGGGTGGTGAAAACAGGCCAACGCATCACAGGGACACCACTTCCTGTTATTGAGGGCATCCAGAGAAAATGCTGTCGACATCGAGCTCGCAACATTCTTAAGTACTCTTCTCACTCTGACTTTTTAACCTCCTGCCCTCCAGGAGGTGCTTCAGGAGCCTCCGGACAAGGACCAGCAGATTCAGGAATAGCTTTTTCCCTACAGCTGTCTCCTTACTGAATTCTGCCCTCTAACAGCTTTATTGGGTGGTTGTTCTGCACGCTTAATAAACAAACTCCAACTGATTCAAAATGCAGCAACTAGAGTTCTTACTAGAACCAAGAAGTATTACCATATTAGCCCAGTTCGTCAAGACTGCACTGGCTAACTATTAAACATTGTATAGATTTTAAAATCTTGCTTATTACTTATATAGCCCTGAATGGTTTAGCAGCTCAGTATTTGAACAAGCTCTTGTGATATCATAGTCCTCCATGTCTGCTGTGTTCTCAAAACTCTGGCAATTTGATAATACATAGAATATCAAAATCAACTGGGCAGCAGATCCTTGTCCTAATATCTGGAATGACCTACCTAACATTGTTCGGGAGGCAGACACACTCTTGCAGATTAAATCTAGATTAAAGACTCATCTCTTTAACCTGGCTTACACATAACACACTTATAAACTTCTAATATAAAAATCTGTTAAATGATTTTTAAGCTGCATTAATTAAGTAAACCAGAACCAGGAACACTTCCCATAACACATGATGTACTTGCTACATCGTTAGAAGAATGGCATCTACGCTAATATTTGTCTGTTTCTCTCTTATTCCAAGGTCACAATAGCCACCAGATCCAGCCTGTATCCAAATCAGATGTTCACTGCAGTCACCCGGATCCAGTACGTATCCAGACCAGATGGTGGATCAGCACCTAGAAAGGACCTCTACATCCCTGAAAGACAGCAGAGACCAGGACAACTAGATGAGCCCCAGATACAGATCCCCTGTAAAGACCTTGTCTCACCGGGACAAGACCACAGGAACCGGTTGAGTCCTCTGCACAATGTGACTTTGCTGCAACCTGGAATTGAACTGCTGGTTTCGTCTGGTCAGAGGAGAACTGGCCCCCCAACTGAGCCTGGTTTCTCCCAAGGTTTTTACTCCATCTGTCACTGATGGAGTTTTGGTTCCTTGCCGCTGTCGCCTCTGGCTTGTTTAGTTGGAGACACTTCATTTACAGCGATATCGTTGACTTGATTGCAAATGATTGCAAAGATTCTATTTAAACTGAACTGAGCTGTATGATGACATTACTGAATTCAATAATGAACTGTCTTTAACTGTCATTTTTTATTATTGACACACTGTTTTCCTAATTAATGTTGTTTAGTGGCTTTGACACGATCTGTTTTGTTTATAGCACTATATAAATAAAGGTGACATGACTTGACTAAATATAAACCTGTAGCATCTACTTAGGATCATGTAATATCATTTGGGCTTTATGTTGTAGGGATTATCTGGAAGATACTGAACAGACCAACTGTCGGGTCTCCCCATCTGACTTCAAACACATTCTGAGATAACTAGATAGTCCTCGATGCTAGACATCAAATGGGCCTGGCTGACCAGCCAACTTACATTCTCACAATACACAACATACACACACTTTTATTCATTTAGACTATAGTTAATCAGTTACAAATGTATCTGGTATATGCATGTATTGTTTGTATGTCTCACTATTGTAGTAGCCTAGTTACAATTCTTTATTTGTATTAGTTATACTCTCAATGCTTATATTCTGGTATATGAGTGTATCTCTGCTTTAAGATCTTCTACATGTTTTGTCCTTGGTATCAAAATTATCTGCTTTTTATTCCTCAAACAATTATGTACACTATGTGATCCTAAATACTTCATTCTATTTGTACCATAGTTTGGGTTACCAGTTCAAGCCAGTCATAAACCATGCAAATGTGGTGTCACTGGGACAAAGAAACACTTTCACGCTGAAACTATATGCCTTGTTATTGGTCAATCCAACCAAAAGGGGTGTTACCAGGAAACCAGATAAAACTTCTCCCACACCCGAAAAGGAGTTTCTCTTAAATTGCGGTTCCCTGGAGACACCCATCACCTTTGAAACCTAGGGGAGTCCGATTTTCTGGCAGTTTTCAGCAACTTTGTTGATTCACTTCAAAGCAGTCAACCCATGGATGAAATGATGAAGGTTTTACTCCTAACAGGATTCAGAAGGAATCTACAAATTATACATACCGGGACACTTTACTCAGGAACTACAGAACCAATGATAGATGCGCTTCTAGGCTTTGACTCCTTTTAATTAAGGTGATGAGATTCTTTGATGGTTCTTAACAGGTTGTGATTTAGTTTATGAGTAAATACTGCCAGTGCACAGGTAGGGCTCAACCTGTGCAGAGCACATGCCCTTTTTGACCTTACACTCCGAAGTGCCCTTTTTTTGGTGGTGTTTTTTTTTTTTTTTAATCAATGCTGTTGGTCACCCTTTACGTCTGTCTGTCTGTTTTAGAAATATTTAGCAAATGTTTAAATATTTAGTTCTTAAAACGAGCTTGTGTAAATCTTATTCGATCCTCAAGCTGTCAGTAAGCTGATAACTCTGCCCCCTCTATATTCATTAAATCAACTGAAGTTCCACAGCAGCCAGCCGCACAGTAGACAACAGCTGAGCTGAACAAAGTTTTGCGAAGGGTAAATAAGCGAAAGGTAAATAAATATCTTGTTGTTGAATAAGTACTACTAAACACTATGTTTATAAAGGCTCATATTTTATTTATTTGATGTCTGACTGACTCACTGACGGACGTCGCCTGAGAGAGAGGGCTAGCATTTGCCATGTAGTCATAGCCAATACATAGCCAACACCTAAATAGCCAGTAGCATTTCATCTTTTATAAAATGTGATTTTGGCCAAATGCATTTTACCACAGGAAAAACTGAGCGCTCCGTCTATATAACTACAAAAACTAGTTTGTAACCTGTAGATGAAAATGTAATGTGATGCCGGCAGCGGCAGGCGCTGTCGCCGTTTTAATGACGGACAAAAGAAATTCACATTTGCACACACTCGCTGGTCAAAAACTATATATTGATAATACAACAACATATAATTTGTTTTTACCATCGGAAAATCATAACAGGTGCGCCCCCGCGCTGTTTCGTACTGGAACTTACACAAAGCGACGAGTGATCCTCGTCACCTAGATAACATATATTTCTAAGAAATTTCTTCTTTGATTTATGATTGCTGATACACTTAATTTATTAACATTTAGGCTAATCATGTTATGGTATACTCTCCGCTCGTCCTCACATGTATAAAATGTAGTAAAACATGGTTTTACTACAGTAATGTAGTAGTAACTAAAAAACAAATCACTGTGAAATCTTCATATTTTATCATGCAGAATGTAATTCATGATTCATTCCAAGGCTTGATTTATTTGATCCAAAATACAGCAAAAACAGTAATATTGTGTAATACTTTTACAATTTTAAATAACTGTTTTCTATTTGAATATATTTTAAAATGTAATTTATTTTTGTGATCAAAGCTGAATTTTCAGCATCATTACTCCAGTTCAGTACTCTTCAGTGTCACGTGATCCTTCAGAAATGCTTTTCACTGCAACTGTACTTTTCACACTATTTTTATTTATTTTTTCATTGCTGGCTTATTTTAGGGAAATTGTAGTGAATAAGAGACCTTCAAGAGACCAACATCCCTGGTCCGCCACCAAATTTTTGCCAGGTAGGCGGATACATGTTGGATATGTTATAGTAACGGTATGGCTATACTTTCTTATAATCTGGAATTGAGTTGGACATAATTACTTAAATTATATTTCAAAAAAGTTTGTCAAAAATACTTGACTCATTGCTAACCTTCCCCTCTTCTCAATGTCATTCATAATCATGTTAACCAAATAATACAAATTAGCTTATAAAACCAAACAGAATAGCTAAAAAAGAGAATATATATAATTTTTTTCTTTGCAAAGTTCATAAAAAGTGCATAAAGTTCAATAAAAAAAAGATTTTGGTTTCTGTTTGGTTTTATAGTAGTTTATAGCAGTCATCCCACAGCCTGACAGTTCATGACAACTGGGTTGGCACACCAAACCCAGAGGCTGTCCAAGCCATACACACACTGTGTGACTTTTATGGTGTTGAGGAGGAGCAGCAACTGAAGACCAGAGGTGGAAAGAGTACAAAAATATTCTACTCAAGTAAAAGTACCATTACATTAATGAAATTTTACTTAAGTACAAGTAAAAGTACCAGTCTAAAAATCTACTCAAGTAAAAGTAAAAAGTAGCTCATTTAAAATTTACTCAGAGTAAAAATTACTTAGTTACATTTTAACAGTGGGAGGGAGTCAAAATGGGACAGGCCAAGGGTGTCAAACTCATATCCTGGAGGGCCACAGTCCTGCACAGTTTAGATATAACCCTAATTAAACACACCTGATCCAGCTAATCTTATCATTTAGGTTTATTTGAAAACTACATGATATGTGTGCTGGAGCAGGGTTAGAACTAAACTCTGCAGGGCTACGGCCCTCCAGGAACTGAGTTTGACACCCCTGGGATAGGTCTATTAATCTCAAACTAGTTGTTTTTAATTAAAGGAATCAGTTATTTAGAATAATAAAACATTTGGGCTGTTACCAGGCAAATCAGTATCAACAAACTCATCTTTTAATGCAGAGGAAATGCAGAAGATTCATTGGAAGTTGCATTTAGATGTATTACACTGTTTAGTGCAGGACAAGAATGCATTTAACCTGCAGTTACAAATGCATGAATAATGTTTTGATATACAAGACATAAAATTTTGAATACTCATTTAAAATGATAAGAAATTAATTATTTAAAAAAATCAAAAGATACTTTAAATGTGAAATTAAAATGGCCTGTATGTGTCAGCAAGTCACTGTTAATAAGTGAGTCATTGCGATTGAACCGAATCATTTAAACGGTTGATTCATTCAGGAACGAAACACTGTCACGTTGCTCAGAGACGCAAAACTGTGCTTTGGTGGCTGTGTTTGGAATTATTTTCTGTTGTAGAAATAGAGCTAAAAAAGGCAATATGATGTCTAAAACGCAAGTCTCTTAATTAACTTGTTTACTGAACTGTTATATATATGTATGTATATATTCATGATGATTTTTGGAGGAAAAGATGGCATTCTTTGTGTGATTTTGATTTAATATATGAAATTATATAAATATGTAATTTTCTGCCCCTATATCTTCAATTTTGTGATCATTCTAAATGGATTTTAGGAGACTGAATCACACAGTGAAAGAACGCACTATAAATGCGCGCGCACATCATTAAAACAAAAATAGCACACTCCTCACCACTTTTTGGCTAATTTGTGCAAAACCTCTTGCTAAAATGTCAAAGCTTCATTTTAACCAGCAATGCAACGATGCAATTATTTAGCTTACCTCTACATTCTTGCGAAGGGTTGATGTCTTGTTGAGATTTTATAAGCTGCTAGTTTGGTCTTCCTAAGCAAGTACAGCTTACACTGCATAATAGAGCATACATATGGCCAGGGGTTCACTTCATTTCCTTCGAGTTCAACTTCAGAATATGACGGGGTTTCGTTTTCAGCGGTGTCTGCACCACTAACGCCTGTTTTGTCCGTCTGCATCTTTCTTGTGATTTTAGCGCCAGTTTGCCCTCCTGCTCATTATTTACTGCCGTAGTTTCCAGGGAGCGATTTTTTTTTTTTTTTTTTACTCAGTAATTCATATGTTTTAAAATGTAGCGAAGTACAATACTTCAAACAAAATATACTTAAGTAAAAGTAAAATTACAGATTTAAAAAATTACTTTAAAAAGTATTAGTACACAAAAAAGCTACTCAATTACAGTAACGCGAGTAAATGTAATTCGTTACTTTCCACCTCTGCTGAAGACAGAGCTGAAGGTTTACCATACCACCTTCAAGTCAAGTGGCATGAAGAGTATGCTTTCCACTCTAAAATAAACCAGTGGCCAGCATGTTTTCCCTACACTGGTAGAAATGCTTAAAGTATATGCCACCCTACCTGTATCAACTGCAACTGTGGAGAGATCCTTTTCAAAAATAAGGTTAATTAAGAACAAACTCTGAAGTCTCTGCTCAGAGGAGAGACTCTCAGATCTTCTCCTCACAGCCATAGAGAGGGACATCTCAGTGGATCACAGTGAAGTCATAAACATCTTCAAGCACATGGCTCACAGAAGGTTGCTGTTGTAATTAGGTTTAAATAAGCCCCTAAAACACTGTTTATCTATATTATCTAACTATCTAATATTATTATTATTATGGTTGTTATTAATCGTGAATAAATCTAAAGTTTTTGAGACTATTATTTTGTGTTATTGAATTTGTCATGAAGATGTGACCATTTCTTCCTGTTATGCAGGCTTACTAAATAATCTTGATATAAAAAAGGGAGGGGGGTGCCCTTTTTCAGTTTCAGCACATGCCCCTCAAAAGGTCTGTGCACGGCCCTGCTGTGACTCTCCACTCGCTCTCACGCTCTCTCTGCAGTGCGCTCTTTCTCTATCTTATGGAAAGCCAAAGTAGTCACTAACGCCTGCTCGGGCGTCTGATTGCATCTTGGCACGTCAAAAGCGCGCGATTTAACAGCAAAGCGCGCGTCCTTGACGCGCGATTTGCCATAACAACGCGCGTTCTTAGCGTGCGCTTTGGGATTGTGGACAACGCGCGCCAGAAACGCGCGTTTTGGTGTATCCAAACGCGCGTCCTTGACGTGTGATTTACTGTAAAAACGCACGTTCTTAGCGTGCACTTTGGAGTCACCAAAGACGCGCGTTTTTGACGTCTGTAATGCTTTGTCCGCTATATATGGGCTATTACGGTAGCCTGAGGCATGGCTGCCGCATACATATATATATATATATATATTCCACTCAGTCATAATGAGGGATGTTATGTTGTTTAAACGACACGTTTTAATTGTATGTTGTTAAGCTTCATTAAAGAAATGTGTCTGATACACTCTCTATTATAGATCAGTGGTGTGGTACAGTTTAGCCTACATGATGTCAGTTGTTGTTAATTTTAGCTGCTATCTAACATTACCTCTGTAGCACCATGATATTATGTCATGGCCACGAGTTTCATGCGTAAACAAACCTGCGAGACCATAACAACAAGGTATTGTCAGAGTTGGATTCATTAATGTTTTATTTTGAATTAAGACTATTATATTAATATATAATTTTTTTAAATTATTAAATTATTATAATGACCATAGGCCTTGTCTACCGGCTGTATGCGATCGTCAGCATTCAAATTAAGTTTATCATGAATAAATGTTATATAAAGTGCATAATATAAAATAGACTTAAAGTAAAATATTTGATCATTGTCTTGTGAGTCCATTAACTAACTGATCGTCTTTCCCGCGTATTATTTCTATATTATTATTATTACACTATTATTATTGGTTATATTTTTTATATATTTTTTTTCACCTTCATTTCGATCTCCTTAACGTTCTAAATACTTTTGTAAATAATAGCCTACTGTAAATGCTCGACACACCAATCATGCTTTGATTATGCTGACTGGATTTTTTGCTGGAATGCAGTCAAAGTCATATGGGTATTCTATAGTCTTTGGTTTAAATGTAACATATATTTCATCTCATTTCATCTAAATAACAAGACTGTCCTCCTAAAAACGACCATATATGTCGTTTGTGCAAGCAACAAGCGCCCTCTAGCGGCCTTATGACAGTCTCGTTTGTCGGGTGTGTCGTCATGAACTTTGACTGTCGTTACCATCGTTACCACTCACAAAAAGGAGCAGTGACCCAGAGCCATATAGAGGGAATTACAGACCAATAGCGCTTACATCAAATTTATGTAAGGTGATGGAAAAAATAATTGTAAACAGGCTTAATTATGTACTTGAGAGCAAGGGAGCCTTGACATCTCAATATGGTTTTAGGAAAGTACGATCAACATAAGATGCATTAGTAAAACTGGAAACAGATGTAAAAAAAGCTATAGCGGTTAAAGAGGGATTAGTGGCAGTTTACTTTGATTTTGAAAAAGCATATGATATGTTGTGGAAGGAGGGATTACTTATTAAAATGAAGAGCATAGGAATAGAAGGAATAATGTATAATTGGGTTTTAAGTTTTTTATTTGACAGAAAAATTCAAGTTAAAGTGGGTGGTGAAGTATCTCAAATTCTAAGTGTGGAAAACGGAACTCCTCAGGGAAGTGTGATTATTCCTATATTGTTTAATATAATGATATATTTGGAAAATTGGCTCCGGGAATCAGCACTGGGTTATACGCAGATGATGGTATAATGTGGAAAAGAGGAAGGAATATGTCTTTTAATATGAATAAAATGAAAAAAGAAGCTATAGAAGTAGTTGAAAAATGGTCGTTAGAATGGGGATTTAAATTCTCAATATCTAAAACATGTTACCAAATATTTACAAGGATGAAAATGAAAGAGAATCAACTACTTAAATTATATGGGTCTTCTTTAGAGAAAGTTTCAAAATTTAAGTAGGAGTATGGTTTGATGACAAATTATCATGGAAGGACCATGTAGATTTTATATTAAAGAAATGTGGAAAAATTTTAAATGTAATGAGAGCAGTAGCATGTCAAGATTGGGGTGCTGATAAACAGTCATTAAAGAGCATTTATGTTGGGCTTATGCGATCAACCCTAGACTATGGATGTATTGTTTATGAGTCGGCATCATCCACGTTGTTAAATAAATTAGATGTCATGCAAGCTAAAGCATTAAGACTAATTTTAGGAGCAGTTAAAGCCACACCCATTGCAGCATTACAAGTAGAGACATCAGAAATGTCATAAGAAGACAGAAACTAGCAATGGCATACTGGGCAAACCTGCTAGGACAAAAAGATAGTCATCCTGTAAGGGAAGTTCTAAATGATTGCTGGGAAATTTTAAATGCAACTGGTAAAGGATTTGCATGGAAAATAAAGAAGTGGGTTAATGAAGCTGGGCTAGAGTCAATATCATTTGCTCCAATAGTGGTAGTATCCCCAATTCCACCCTGGATAATAGATCATCTGGAAATAGACATAAAATTACATGAAAACAGAAGGGAAATGAATGACTCAGGTTAAATACATACGTATATGAGTATATTATAAAAAAATCATACTACACACGTTTCTTCAAATTTATACAGATGGGTCAAAGAGTAAAGAGACTGGAAGGACAGGGGCTGCATACTATGTTCCAGAGTTTGAGGTGAGGAAGGCTGGAAGGATAACAGATGGTGCATCAGTATATACAGCAGAGAGGATAGCTATTTCAATGGCACTAGAGTGGGTGTATGAAGTTAGACCGGATAAAGTAATAATAATATGTTCTGATTCAATGGCAGTCCTTTTGAGCTTACAATCATTGGAAACAAATAGGACATGTTAACTGAAATCATGATAAGGTTATACGGTTTACGACAGATAAGAATAATAATTAAATTTATGTGGGTACCAGCACACGTGGGAATTCAAGGTAACGAGGAAGCAGACAAGATTGCCAAAGAATCAATTAAAAATAAAGATTGCACTCAGTAGATCAGAAGGAAAACATTTAATTTCTGAAGCATGCGTTAGAAAAATGGTAGACAGTTTGGGACTCATGTCATACAGGTCGACACAAGGTTCCAAAAACCATAAAGAAAAGCAAAATACTTCACAACTTAAGTAGAAAAGAGCAAGTTATTTTCAAACTTTTACAAACAGGACATTCAAATCTAAATCACACTTTACACGTTATAGGGAAACATGACACAGATCTATGTGATGTCTGTTCAGTAGAGGAAACAGAGCATGTTATGCAGATATGCAAGACTTACAAAATACAAAGGAGGATTCTTAAGGAAAAATTACAAGCAGTAGGATGCCAAGAATTTAATATAACTAGCTTATTAAATGATGCTCTAAATTCAAGGAAACAAATGCATGCAGTCATGAGATTTATTAAGAATAGTGGTCTATATATATAAATTCATTCTTTTTACACTCCCATCACAGTAGGTGGCGGTATGCACCTTGGAAGTTGGTTCGCAACCCGGCATTAAAATCAAAGAAGAAGAAGAGCCATATAGAGATGTGGCTCTTGACATTTTACCGGATCAATTAAAGGAATTGAGAGGACTTGCCGGTCGGCGTGCAGATGGCGACGAGAGCGGGAAGAGCGGAGTGTAGCTCTGCACACGCTGCAAAGGAAAGACAACGTGGCGGGTTAAGCCAGGGGTTTTCAAACTGTGGGTCGCGACCCACTTGTGGGTCACAGAATGGAACAAGGTGGGTCGCACAAAGTCACTTGGCTGCAGCTAAATTTGCGTTTCAATGACACACACACACACAGTTCAGTCTAGGGCTGCACGAAAGTGACGAGTGGGAACGGTGCGAGGCCGGTGGAGTGATTGGAATTGAGCGACACCTGCTCGACTCACCAGTCTCGAGAACCACGGAGGAGATCGGAAGGATACAAAAGAGGAGCGTCCGTCTCCCCGGCAACTCACTCCAGCCCACCGCCTCGAGCATCCTCCTTCGCCCTGCTCGATGGCACTGCGGATTCACCTCAGTGCCGAGGGATCTTCGGCACCGCGTCCCTCCTTCCTCCCAGGCTTCGGCACCAGTCTAACACATTAAAAACTTCTCAATCACGGGAAGGAGGAGGCGGGAACCGGGAACCCACTCGTCACAATGATATAGCCCACCAACATTAATAAGGACTGCAATATCCTTAGTGTGATTTTCGAATTGCAATTAAGTCCGCGTGCTTTGCGTGTTTTGAAGCGCGGGCGCGCACGAGTTGTAATAACAGTGAAGGTCTCAGAGCAATGTCATTAAAAGGTTCAATCGGTCCGCATTATTAAAAGAGAAAAACTTGCTCACTTCAATACACTATATTCCGCATGAGATTGCATACACCAGAAAACAAATGTTACGAAAACGGTTTCAGGTAGGCCATGTTCATTCATTTCTATCGTCCGTTTGAGCTCTGTGCACTTTTTTCGTTCGGGAAACGGTTTGTAAAAAGCATTTCACATGTACAGGGTGAGCAGTGCACAAACGCAGGGTTAATTGTAACACTACAAGATTTAAACATTTCCACATAACAAAATGCACAAAAAAATAATGCAATACTCCTTGACGTATCATCTCTTTTTAGAGAAAAATTTGCCAAAGTTCAGAAATCTTTTGAAGATATTGCTGAACATTAATTTAACCATTGCTAAAATAAATTTCTGCCTGAACTTAATGTCATCCAGTTTTTTTTTTTGTTTGTTTATTTAAAACGAGACACATGTTTATTATTATTTTTTACCTATTTCACAATTATTTTAATCTCCAAACAGTTTTAGATAGTTCTGCTTTGCTTCTTATGCTTTTTCTAAAAAAAGTGTTGGATTGTGCTCCGTTCTCACCGACACACACGGAAGGATCGTGAATGCATTTTCTGCAACAAAACACAGCAGCGCAGATTACAGTTCACTGGAGTGAGCCTGTTTAACGTTTTTATGGACACATATTCTAAAGTCTGTAAACAAAAATTAAAACTTAAATATTAATAGTGATTTTTTTCAGGTGTAGGCCTACTCTAAAATAAAAAAGGTTTTTTTTCTTAAATACTTCATTTCTGTCATCAAACTTTTAAGTAAGATTAGGCTTAAAGTAATATCAACCTTTTTTTTTCCTCAAATATTGTGGTGGGTCATGAAATAGATTACACTTGTCTAGGTGGGTCGTGGAATGGAAAAGTTTGGGAACCACTGGGTTAAGCGACAGCTGTGGTGTGAATGAAGAGAATGAAGGGGTTAGTTTAGATGAAGAAGATGAGTCTAATAGCATGAATTTTGGTGACTGGTCTCAGGCTGAACAGATGTCTCAGAAACGTAAAGACAGAGGCTCAGATTCTGAGGAATTCGCCAGAGGAGGAGAAGGAAGGAGTAAAACGATGAGGAAAGAGGATGAGTACAAAGTTATCTTGACGTTTGAGACAATGGGTGAAATGAGTAATCCAATGCGATTAACAAAGGTACTTAGGAAAAACATTGGGGAAATTAAATCAGCCAGATACTTAACCAACAATCGGGTAATTGTGATATGCATGAACAAAAAACAACATGATGTGGTGACTAAAATGAAGGAGTTAGGAGGACAAGGAGTTAAATGTCATGTGCCTGGCGAGGTGAATGGCATTAAAGGGGTGATTACTGGAGTTCCAATATCTTTAACAGACGAGATATTAAGAAACCAGTTAATGAGCGAAAAAGTAATTGATGTGAAGAGATTGATGTCTAACAGAAACGGGAAAAGAGAACTAAGTACAACGGTGATGATAACAGTGAATGGGAAATTACTTCCAGAAAATGTTAAGATGGGATATGTGTGCTACCCAATTAGGCCTTTTATAAAACCTGCATTGAGATGTTTCAATTGTCAAAGATTAGGCCATGTAGCAGAAGTATGCAAGGGAAAGAAACGCTGTTGTAAATGTGGGGGCGAACATGGTTATGGAGAATGTGGGGAGCTAGTAGAGCCTAAATGTTGCAACTGTGGAGGTCCACACAGTGCAGCATATTTAGGATGTGTAGCGCAAAAACAAGCTGTGGAAGCAATGAAGTACAAATCAGAGCACAATGTTTCCTATGCACAAGCAGTAAAGAAGGTTCAAAATGAACAAGGAAATAGAAGTTGTGAGATACCTCAGGCAAAGGAAACTCCAAACAAGGGTACAGAAAGGTATAAAACAAATGCTGATGCAAGTATGCTTATGATTAGCAAAGTAAGTTTCATTGCATTTATTGCTGAAGTCATCAACTGTACAGCACAAACAAACAAACGAACAGAGAAATTGAAAATCATCATATCTGCAGCAGCTCGTCAGCTGGGAATAACAGAAGTAACAGTTGAGAAAATTCAATATCTATTAGGACAAGCTGAGAATAATGCAAGCTCTCAGGAAACCCCAGATAGACAAAGACTTAATATATGACATTTAAGATAGTACAATGGAATGCTAGGAGTCTGACTGCGAATGGGCAAGAATTTAAAAAGGTTGTACATGAAATGACAGACCTTCCTGATTTAATATGCATTCAGGAGACATGGCTTAAATCGCACTTAGACTTCGTTATTCCAGGGTACTTATCTATTAGGAAAGACAGATCAAGAACAGCAGGTGGAGGGTGTGCTATATTTATTAAAAATGGGGTGGCATATAGGGAAGTAAAGGTAGAAACACAATATGAATGTATTAAGGTGGAATTGTGGACATCATTAGGAAAAGTAACAGTAATAAATTATTATAACCCATGTGAACAAATAGCTTTAGTGGAGCTGAATAACATCTGGAGTAAAGAAGAAGGGATAGGGATATGGTGTGGGGATTTTAATGCACATAGTGTGGTATGGGGAAGTTTAAACTCAGATAAAAATGGCACAGTGGTAGAAGAATATATGGAAGATAATTTGTTGGTTTGTTTAAATGATGGAAGTGGGACGAGGTTTGACATCAGGAAACAAATAAAATCATGCGTAGATTTAACAATGGTTTCAGCATCAATAGCAGTAAAATGTCAATGGGAGGTGTTAGAGAAGACATCAATCGGGAGTGACCACTTCCCAATAATTTGCACGGTGGGTTTGGAAATGCAAAGGAGTATGATGATAAAACAATATAGATGGAAATTTGAGAAAGCGGACTGGGAAAAGTATAATAGAATATGTGAGTCAGAACTAAGGAGCTATAGTACAGAGGATGATATTGATAAGGGTACAAAAAAGTTAAGTTTGATTTTAGTCAAAGCAGCAGAAGGAAGTATACCTAAGGTTGAAGGAAATGGGAAGAAAAAAGCTGTTCCATGGTGGAACGAGGAATGTAGTAAATCAATTAAAAACAGAAATAAAGCATTTAAAGTGCTGAAAAGGACACTGACACCAGAAGCAGTAATAGAATATCAAAGGGAAAGAGCAAAGGCAAGGAAAACAATTAAACAGGTAAAAAAGAAATACTGGAGAGATTATTGTAGTTCTATAGGGAAGGAAACTGAATTAGGAGAGGTATGGAATATGTTAAAGAAAATGATTGGAATATATAAAACCAGAAATATGCCAGTACTTTCAGGAGAAGGAAGGACAGCTGTTACAGAAAAGGATAAGGCAGAATTATTAGTCAAAACCTTTCAGAAAGCGCATAGTAAAGAAAATCTTGATGAAAGTTACAGAATAAAAAGACAGGAAATTTTAAATCAACATCAGGACATTTATAATAAATGACCTGATGGCGAAGGAGCATTGGATACTGATTTTAAAATATGGGAACTTAAAAGAGTAGTACACAAAATAAAACAATCAGCACCTGGACAAGATGGAATTTATTATATTATGATTAAATATGCAAATGATAAAATACTTAAAGTATTATTGGATTTATATAATAAGATATGGATAGAAGGAAGAGTGCCGAAGTCATGGAAACATGCAATAATAATTCCTATAGCTAAACCAGGTAAAGATGCATCGATAGCAGGGAATTACAGGCCAATTGCACTTACATCAAATCTATGTAAATTAATGGAAAAAATGATTGTAAATAGATTAAATTATATACTTGAGAGTAAGGGAGTATTGGCACCTAATCAATATGGTTTTAGGAAAGGTCGATCAACATTAGATGCTTTGGTAAAGCTGGAAACGGATATAAAAAAAGCTATAGCAGTTAAAGAGGGATTAGTGGCAGTTTACTTTGATATGGAAAAGGCATATGACATGTTATGGAAAGAGGGGTTACTTATTGAAATGAAGAGAATTGGAATAGAAGGAAGAATGTTTAATTGGGTTTTAAGTTTTTTATTTGACAGAACAATTCAAGTTCAAGTCGGTGGTGAAGTATCTCAGATCAAAAGTGTGGAAAATGGAACACCTCAGGGAAGTGTAATTAGTCCTATATTATTTAATATTATGATAAATGATATTTTTGGAAATGTGGCACCAGGAATTAGCACTGGATTATATGCAGATGATGGAATCATGTGGAAAAGAGGAAGGAATATATCTTTTAATACAGATAAAATTCAGGAAGCCATAGAAATAGTTGAAAAGTGGTCAGTCGAATGGGGATTCAAATTTTCAATATCTAAAACGTGTTATCAGATATTTACTAGGAAGAAAATTAAAGGGGAGAAAAGGTTAAAATTATATGGGGCTTCTTTAGAGAATGTGTCAAAATTTAAGTATCTAGGATTGTGGTTTGATGATAAATTAACCTGGAAGGATCAAATAGATTATATATTAAAGAAATGTGCTAAAGTTTTAAACCTAATGAGGGCAGTAGCAGGACAAGACTGGGGGGCTGACAAACAGTCATTAAAGGGCATTTATGTTGGTCTTATGCGATCAACACTAGATTATGGATGCATTGTTTATGAGTCAGCATCATCAACGTTGCTAAAAAAAACTAGATGTCATGCAAGCTAAGGCATTAAGACTTATTATAGGAGCAGTTAAAACCACGCCAATTGCAGTATTGCAAGTAGAAACATCACAAATGCCATTATATATAAGAAGACAGAAATTAGCTATGGCATACTGGATAAATCTTCAGGGACAAAGGGATAATCATCCTGTAAGGGAAGTCCTGAATGACTGTTGGGAAATTTTAAATGTAACCGGTAAAGGATTTGCTTGGAAAATAAAGGGGTGGGTTAATGAAGGTGGTTTAGAATTGATATCGTTTGCTCCAGTAGTGATAATGTCCCCAATTCTACCTTGGCTAATAGCACAACCTGAAATAGATACACAATTACACGAGAATAGAAGGGAAATGAGTGAAGCTGTTAGTTTAATTACATATGTAAGTGAATATATCAAAAACACACATTATTCATTTCTTCAAATATACACAGACGGATCAAAGAATGTAGATAATGGCAGGACAGGGGCTGCCGTCTATGTTACGGAGTTTGAGGTGAAAAAGGCTGGAAGAATAACAAATGGTACATCAATATATACGGGTGAGATGATAGCGATTTTAATGGCACTTGAGTGGGTCTATGAAGTTAGACCTGATAAAGTAATAATATGTACTGATTCAATGGCTGTTCTTAACAGTCTACAATCCTTCGAAACAAATAGAACTGACATTTTAATAGAAATCATGATCAGGTTGTAATATATAATAATAATAATATATGTAATAATAATAATTCGATTTATGTGGGTACCAGCACACGTGGGAATTCAAGGGAATGAGGAAGCAGACAAAGTAGCAAAAGAATCATTAAAAATGGAAGAACCAAATATAAACATATCACTCAGTAGATCAGAAGGTAAACAGTTAATTTTAGAAGCGTGCAATAAAAAATGGCAGACAGATTGGGATACATGTCATAAGGGGCGGTATTTTTATAGGATTCAAAAAACGGTAAAGAAAAGCAAAATAAGTCTCAATTTAAGTAGAAGAGAACAAATTATTTTTTACACATTTACGAACAGGACATTCTAATTTAAATTACACTTTACACATTATAGGGAAGCACAACACAGGTTTATGTGAGGTTTGTTTGGTAGATGAGATGGTAGAACATGTTTTTAAGGAATGTAAAGCATATGAAGAAGAAAGGAGGATTCTTAAGGAAGATCTTCAAGCAGTAGGTTGCCGGGAATTCAATATAACTAATATATTAAATGATAGTTCAAATTCAAGGAAACAGATAAATGTAGTCATAAAATTCATCAAGAAGTGTGGGTTATATTATAGGATATAGAAATTAGTTCATTCTTTTCACACTCCATCACAGTAGGTGGCGGTATGCACCTTTGAAGTTGGTTCGCAACCCGCCATAAAACCAAAAGAAGAAGAAGACATTTTACCGAGCGTCGTTGTCCAGGTGTGTAAACTATTTTATTTTATGTTTTGTTCTTTAATGTACTGTTCTGATTCTCTGCAATTAATGTCAAAGTAAGTGCAGTTTGACGTTTTCTTTTCAAATCTGTTGCGAATGGCAGTGAACGAATGTGTGTCAATCACAACGAATGTGACCACAACACTTACCATGTTATTTACCATGATAACTGTTTTACTGTGGTATTTATAGTTAGAACACATTAACCACAATGCCATGGCTTTAATACCTTTTTGTAATGTAATTGTAATTCAGTGTTTTTTTTATTTTCTGTTTTGCAGTTTCTTCATATCACACACATCTCCAGCTCCTATAACAATATTAGCGGGGTCATGTTGGTTTTGTTTTCGATATTCGTGACACATTCAGCGGTAAACGCCAATAACTCCAAAACGAATTGCCCTAAAAAATCTAAACAGTGTGACCGCCAAAAGGGCAAAGTTGATCATGTTTCACAGCCTTCTTTTTCTATATTTTCCCTCGATATAATAAGCACGGCCCCGTGTAAGCCGTCGCAATGTGCAGAAAGCCGGGAGAGAACGCTCTCAGCAGAGCCCTCAGTTGGGGACCGTGGGGAAAGTGCAAACTTTCTTCGTTTTTTGATATAGCTCAGTAGGCGGTGTTTTTGTAATAGTTTTTTAGTTAAAGGGCATATAGACATGATAACAGTGTCAATCAATAGTGGGGAACCGTGGACGTTTTTCACAACCTCTTTTTTGCCCCTACTGGTAGAAAATTGAATTGCATGTCCAAATTTAACCTTCTTTTTGTAATAACTTTCTACAGCAGTGAGACAGAGACATGAAACTACTGTCAATCAATACAGGGAGAGAGTGGACATTTTTCACAACCTTTCATTTTACCCCAAGTGGCTGATTAGGGAACTGCATGTCCAAAATTAACCTTCTTTTTGTAATAATTTTCTACAGCAGTGAGACAGAGACATGAAACCAGTGTCAATCAATAGTGAGGGACAGTGGACATTTTTCACAACCTTTCCTTTTACCCCTACTGGTAGAAAAGGGAATTCCATGTCCAAAATTAACCTTATTTTTGTAATAACGTTCTACAGCAGTGAGACTAATACATGAAA
Source organism: Carassius carassius (assembly GCF_963082965.1). Lineage (NCBI taxonomy): Eukaryota > Metazoa > Chordata > Actinopteri > Cypriniformes > Cyprinidae > Carassius > Carassius carassius. The sequence goes on along the minus strand of NC_081760.1, from coordinate 17,840,842 downwards.
CCAGTGTCACTAAATAAAGAGGGACAGTGGATATTTTTAAAAACCTTTAATTTTACCCCTAGTGGCTGATTAGGGAATTGCATGTCCAAAATTAACTGCCTTTTTGTAATAACTTTCTACAGCAGTGAGACTAATACATGAAACCAGTGTCAATAAATAAAGAGGGACAGTGGATATTTTTAAAAACCTTTAATTTTACCCCTAGTGGCTGATTAGGGAATTGCATGTCCAAAATTAACTGCCTTTTTGTAATAACTTTCTTAAGCAGGGAGACAGAGACATGAAACCAGTGCCAATCAGTAGAGAGAGAGAGAGAGTGGAAATTTTTCACTTCATTTAATTTTACCCCAAGTGGCTGATTAGGGAATTGCATGTCCAAAATAACCTTTTTGTAATAACTTTCTACAGCAGGGAGACAGAGACATGAATCCAGAGTCAAATCAATAGAGGGAGGGAGTGGACATTTTTCACAACCGTTTTACCCCTACTGGTAGAAAAGGGAATTGAGTGTCCAAAATTAACCTTATTTTTGTAATAACGTTCTCCAGCAGGGACACAGAGACATGAAACCAGTTCAAATCAATAGAGGGAGGGAGTGGACCTTTTTCACAACCTTTCTTTTTACCCCTACTGGTAGAAAAGGGAATTGCATGTCCAAAATTAACCTTCTTTTTGTAATAACGTTCTACAGCAGGGACACAGAAACATGAAACCAGTTCAAATCAACAGAGGGAGAGTGGACATTTTTCACAACCTTTCTTTTTACCCCTACTGGTAGAAAAGGGAATTGGATGTCCAAAATTAACTTTCTTTTTATAATAACTTTCTACAGCAGTGAGACAGAGACATGAAACCACTGTCAATCAATAGAAGGAGAGAGTGGACATTTTTCACAACCTTTCTTTTTACCCCTACTGGTAGAAAAGGGAATTGGATATCCAAAATTAACCTTCTTTGTGTAATAACTTTCTACAGCAGGGAGACAGAGACATGAAACCAGTGTCTATCAATAGAGGGGGACAGTGGACATTTTTCACAACCTTTTTTTTTTACCCCTACTGGTGGAAAAGGGAATTAGATGTCCAAAATTAACTTTCTTTTTATAATAACTTTCTACAGCAGTGAGACAGATACATGAAACCAGTGTCAATCAATAGAGGGGGACAGTGGACATTTTTCACAACCTTTCTTTTTACCCCTGCTGGTAGAAAAAAGAACTGCATGTCCAAAATTAACCTTCTTTTTTTAATAACTTTCTACAGCAGGGAGACAGAGACATGAAACTACTGTCAATCAATAGAACAAGAGAGTGGAAACCTTTCTTTTTACCCTTACTGGTAGAAAAGGGAATTGGATGTCCAAAATTAACTTTCTTTTTATAATAACTTTCTACAGCAGTGAGACAGAGACATAAAACCACTGTCAATCAATAGAACGAGAGAGTGGACATTTTTCACAACCTTTCTTTATACCCCAAGTGGCTGATTAGGGAACTGCATGTCCAAAATTAACCTTCTTTTTGTAATAACTTTCTACAGCAGTGAGTCAGAGACATGAAACCAGTGTCAATCAATAGAGGTGGACAGTGGACATTTTTCACAACCTTGCTTTTTACCCCTACTGGTAGAAAAGGGAATTGGATGTCCAAAATTAACTTTCTTTTTATAATAACTTTCTACAGCAGTGAGACAGAGACATGAAACCAGTGTCAATCAATAGAGGGGTCAGTGGACATTTTTCACAACCTTTCTTTTTACCCTTACTGGTAGAAAAGGGAATTGGATGTCCAAAATTAACTTTCTTTTTATAATAACTTTCTACAGCAGGGAGACAGAGACATGAAACCACTGTCAATCAATAGAACGAGAGAGTGGACATTTTTCACAACCTTTCTTTTTACCCCAAGTGGCTGATTAGGGAACTGCATGTCCAAAATTAACCTTCTTTTTGTAATAACTTTCTACAGCAGTGTGTCAGAGACATGAAACCAGTTTCAATCAATAGAAGGGGACAGTGGACATTTTTCACAACCTTTCTTTTTACCCCTACTGTTAGAAGAGGGAATTGCATGTCCAAAATTAACTTTCTTTTTGTAATAACTTTCTACAGCAGTGAGACAGATACATGAAACCAGTGTCAATCAATAGAGGGGGGCAGTGGACATTTTTCACAACCTTTCTTTTTACCCCTGCTGGTAGAAAAGGGAACTGCATGTCCAAAATTAACCTTCCTTTTGTAATAACTTTCTACAGCAGTGAGACAGAGACATGAAACCAGTGTCAATCAATAGAGGTGGAGAGTGGACATTTTTCACAACCTTTCTTTTTACCCCTACTGGTAGAAAAGGGAATTGGATGTCCAAAATTAACTTTCTTTTTATAATAACTTTCTACAGCAGTGAGACAGAGACATGAAACCAGTGTCAATCAATAGAGGGGTCAGTGGACATTTTTCACAACCTTTCTTTTTACCCTTACTGGTAGAAAAGGGAATTGGATGTCCAAAATTAACTTTCTTTTTATAATAACTTTCTACAGCAGGGAGACAGAGACATGAAACCACTGTCAATCAATAGAACGAGAGAGTGGACATTTTTCACAACCTTTCTTTTTACCCCAAGTGGCTGATTAGGGAACTGCATGTCCAAAATTAACCTTCTTTTTGTAATAACTTTCTACAGCAGTGTGTCAGAGACATGAAACCAGTGTCAATCAATAGAGGGGTCAGTGGACATTTTTCACAACCTTTCTTTTTACCCGTACTGGTAGAAAAGGGAATTGGATGTCCAAAATTAACTTTCTTTTTATAATAACTTTCTACAGCAGGGAGACAGAGACATGAAACCACTGTCAATCAATAGAACGAGAGAGTGGACATTTTTCACAACCTTTCTTTTTACCCCAAGTGGCTGATTAGGGAACTGCATGTCCAAAATTAACCTTCTTTTTGTAATAACTTTCTACAGCAGTGTGTCAGAGACATGAAACCAGTGTCAATCAATAGAGAGGGGGCAGTGGACATTTTTCACAACCTTTCTTTTTACCCCTACTGTTAGAAGAGGGAATTGCATGTCCAAAATTAACTTTCTTTTTGTAATAACTTTCTACAGCAGTGAGACAGATACATGAAACCAGTGTCAATCAATAGAGGGGGGCAGTGGACATTTTTCACAACCTTTCTTTTTACCCCTGCTGGTAGAAAAGGGAACTGCATGTCCAAAATTAACCTTCCTTTTGTAATAACTTTCTACAGCAGTGAGACAGAGACATGAAACCAGTTTCAATCAATAGAGGGGGACAGTGGACATTTTTCACAACCTTTCTTTTTACCCATACTGTTAGAAGAGGGAATTGCATGTCCAAAATTAACTTTCCTTTTGTAATAACTTTCTACAGCAGGGAGACAGAGACATGAAACCGCTGTCAATCAATAGAAGGAGACAGTGGACATTTTTCACAACCTTTCTTTTTACTCCTACTGGTAGAAAAGGGAATTGGATGTCCAAAATTAACTTCCTTTTTGTAATAACTTTCTATAGCAGTGAGACAGAGACATGAAACCAGTGTGAATCAATAGAGGGGGACAGTGGACATTTTTCACAACCTTTTTTTTTTACCCTTACTGGTAGAAAAAAGAACTGCATGTCCAAAATTAACCTTCTTTTTGTAATAACTTTCTACAGCAGGGAGTCAGAGACATGAAACCACTGTCAATCAATAGAACGAGAGAGTGGACATTTTTCACAACCTTTCTTTTTACCCCAAGTGGCTGATTAGGGAACTGTATGTCCAAAATTAACCTTCTTTTTGTAATAACTTTCTACCCCTTACGAAAATTAACCATGGTTTTACTACAAATAAAACCAAAAAACCATGGTTACCATAGTTAAACCATGGTAACCACAAATTAACCATGGTTTTGCTATATTAACCATGGTTTAACCATGGTATTTGTAGTAAATCTGTGGTTATACAAATGGTAGTCAACACGCCAAAAAACTATGGGTTACTACAGTTTTACTATAATAAAACCATGGTTATTTTTCGTAAGGGACAGCAGTGAGTCAGAGACATGAAACCAGTGTCAATCAATAGAGGGGGACAGTGGAGATTTTTCACAACCTTTCTTTTTACCCCTACTGGTAAAAAAGGGAATCACATATCCAATTTAACCTTCTTTTTGTAATAACTTTCTACAGCAGTGAGACAGACATGAAACCTGTGTCAATCAATAAAGGGGACCGGTGGACATTTTTCACAACCTTGCTTTTTGCCCCTACTGGTAGAAAAGGGAATTGCATGTCCAAAATTAACTTCCTTTTTGTAATAACTTTCTATAGCAGTGAGACAGAGACATGAAACCAGTGTGAATCAATACAGGGGGACAGTGGACATTTTTCACAACCTTTTTTTTTTACCCTTACTGGTACAAAATAGAATTGCATGTCCAAATTTAACCTTCTTTTTGTAATAACTTTCTACAGCAGGGAGACAGAGACATGAAACCACTGTCAATCAATAGAAGGAGAGAGTGGACATTTTTCACAACCTTTAATTTTACCCAAGTGGCTGATTAGGGAACTGCATGTCCAAAATTAACCTTCTTTCTGTAATAACTTTCTACAGCAGGGAGACAGAGACATGAAACCAGTGTCAATCAATAGAGGGGGACAGTGGACATTTTTCACAACCTTTCTTTTTACCCCTACTGGTAGAAAAGGGAATTGCATGTCCAAAAATAACCTTCTTTTTGTAATAACTTTCTACAGCAGTGAGACAGAGACATGAAACCAGTGTCAATCAATAGAGGGGGAAAGTGGACAATTTTCACAACCTTTCTTTTTACCCCTACTGGTAGAACCCCTACTGGTAGAAAAGGGAATCGCATGTCCAAATGTAACCTTCTTTTTGTAATAATTTTCTGCAGCAGGGAGACAGAGACATGAAACCAGTGTCAATCAATAGAGGGGGACAGTGGACATTTTTCACAACCTTTCTTTTTACCCCTACTGGTAGGAAAGGGAATTGCGTGTCCAAATTAACTTTCTTTTTGTAATAACTTTCTACAGCAGTGAGACAGAGACATGAAACCAGTTTCAATCAATAGAGGGGGACAGTGGACATTTTTCTTAACCTTTATTTTTACCCCTACTGGTAGGAAAGGGAATTGCATGTCCAAAATTAACCTTCTTTTTGTAATAACTTTCTTAAGCAGGGAGACAGAGACATGAAACCAGTGTCAATCTATAGAGGGGGACAGTGGACATTTTTCACAACCTTTCTTTTTACCCCTACTGGTAGGAAAGGGAATTGCATGTCCAAAATTAACCTTCTTTTTGTAATATCTTTTTTTAAGCAGGGAGACAGAGACATAAAACCAGTGTCAATCTATAGAGAGGGACAGTGGACATTTTTCACAACCTTCCATTTTACCTTCCATGAAACCACTGTCAATCTATATAGAGAGAGAATGGATATTTTTTCGTATGACTCGTGCGTTATATTCTGAGGCTTCACAATGGAGTTCAGATGTCCTGAAGAATTATTTTTGTTAGTAACTTTCTACAGCAGGAAGATAGAGACATGAAACCAGTGTCAATCAATAGCGGGAGAGAGTGGACATTTTTCACAACCTTTCATTTTAACCTTTTAGTGGCTGATTAGAGAATTGCATGTTCAAAATAAAAATAAAAATTATTTGCTTGTGTTCATGTGAAGAAAGAAAGTCATAAAAATCTGGGATGACAGAGGTCAGTAAATGGTGATAGAATTTTCATTTATGGGTGAACTATCCCTTTGAAGATGTCAGGGCGTGGTAGAAACGGAGCAGTGGAAAGAACAGGGTCTGGGTCCAAGTGCAGGGAAGAAATTACTTTTTTATAAATGAGAACTAAAAGGCCAACAAGGCAAAACAAAACAGAAACAAATCACGGAGACAAGAGCAGACGCAGCCAAGATGCAAAAACAAGAGTATCCAGGAACACTTACAAATCACAATTTACATTACACAATTAATACAGCCTGACAGAGTGGTGTGAGAGTGGAGAATATATACTCATTGACAATGGGCACTAGGTGTGTGTGTAAGTGTGTGAGTGGATGAAACAGCTGTGCAGAGTGAAGGTAATGAGTCCGGGAGCAATTGAGAAACACAGGTGGAGCAACTAAACAATAATGAGGTAACAAGATGGGTGGGGTCAAAAAAGACAGGAGAGAGCACATGGCACCAAACAAACACAACACTCACAGAAGACAGTGACAGAAAGACACAAGACTGTGACAGAAGAGCAAGATCTGATGGAGAGGCTAGAAATATATTCCAAACAGAAAACAAGAATGTGTTCAATTAATGAGGAGAGTCATAGAATTAGAATTAATACATACAACATTTTTAAAGTCCACTTTATTTGTGTTGTCTATTCAGCGTCACTGTCTAAAAGGACAATTAATCTTTACAATTTTTATTTTGGGCATTTATACAGTAGTTTTTTCCTAGCAAATATTGATAAATTGTTATTTGTGACTAAATAGATTAATGAGAAAAAAATCCCACAAAAATATTAGTAGCATTTAAATTCTCATCACAGATTTTATTTGCACTATTTTGTGTATTCAGTTTATCATAGCTAATGGCTCTATCAAAACAGAACAAATAAGGAATAAACTTTTTTTGTGGGGGAAACGCAACTTTGCTACCTCAATATGCTCCCTCAGATTTGATGGTGAACTTTTGAAGCCAGACATTTACCTGACAAAAGTAATAATTAAAGTAGAAATGTGTGTTTGATGCATGAAAACAATGATTATTAGTTCCCCTGTCAGGCACACATGTTTGACTTTCTGTTTACCATATTTAATGTGCATAAGATAAAATAAAAATATAATGTACTTTTCAAGATTAAATAAAATTGTAAGGAGTAAAAAGCACTGTTTTTTTTCCACAGAAATGTAAACAAGTAAAAGGACAAGTAGTCAGTTTAAATTGTATTTGAGTAAAGTACAAATCCCCCAAAATAATCCTTAAGTACAGTAATCAAGTAAAATGACTCAAGTATTTTACACCGCTGTTAATATGTGCTTACTACTAATAAATGGCTAATATTCTATAAATATGCATACTTATAAGCAACTGGTTAATAGACCCTGAAATATAGTGTTACTAATTATTTTAATTAATTACATGTATTTAATTTGCATGAATGAATAGTTATTTTATTGTGGTTTGGTTACTACATATTACTAATAAAGTGTTTTCACTTGAAACATGGTGATGGTAGTTCTTAAGATCTTAAACTTTTAAAGAACCTTATATTTTGTAGTTTCACACTGAAGCTAGGTTGTAGAAAAAGGTGCACATGGGAGAAGATTCAGAAGGTATTTATTCCACATGACATAGGAAAAGGGTATCCACAGATAGCAGTCATGAGGTCAAAAACATTACCCGACAAAGTCAAACTAAAAGGACAAGAACGTAACTAGACAGAACAAATGAAATAATTAGCAACACCACAGGTGAACTTATGTAATCAAAATGTGAGACAAAATATAGGTCAAATGACAAAGTATGAAAGACAGACTAAGTCCAAACTAACAAATTGTGATAAGTAGAGTTAAGAGTTCATTATGCTTACAAAAACATAAAGGATAGACATAAACCATACACTGTTGACACAATGACAGGAGTTTTGTGTAAATATACAAATTATATGCCAGGTACATGTGGATGGGATAAACTCCACAAATTCCAAGTATTTGTTATTATTATACTTCACCATCATGTTGCTTTACTTCACTTCACTACATATAGTACAATCCTTGTCAACAATGTATGGTTTTATGTCTATGCAATTACAAATAAAGGTACCTGAAAAAAAATGTTATGAGACAACATTAAAATACATCTTTCTGATTTAGTGGATAGAACATGCTATCCACTTATAAAGAACACTGTTATATGTACCTATTTTATATTTATGATGGTATTTAGATTTATTTAGATGGTAGAGTCAGAATTTGGCATAAACAGAATGAGAACATGGATCCATCATGCCTTGTTACCACTGTGCAGGCTGGTGGTGTTGGTGTAATGGTGTGGGGGATGTTTTCTTGGCACACTTTAGGCCCCTTAGTGCCAATTGGGCATCGTTTAAATGCCACGACCTACCTGAACATTGTTTCTGACCATGTCCATCCCTTTATGACCACCATGTACCCATCCTCTGCTGGTTACTATAATGCACCATGTCACAAAGCTCGAATCATTTCAAATTGGTTTCTTGAACATGACAATGAGTTTACTGTACTAAAATGGCCCCAAAGTCACCAGATCTCAACCCAATAGAGCATCTTTGGGTTGTGGTGGAACAGGAGCTTCGTGCCCTGTATGTGCATCCCACAAATCTCTAAGATGCTATCCTGTCAATATGGGCCAACATTTCTAAAGAATGCTTTCAGCACCTTATTGAATCAATGCAACATAGAATTAAGGCAGTTCTGAAGGCGAAAGGGGGTCAAACACAGTATTAGTATGGTGTTCCTAATAATCCTTCAGGTTAGTGTATGTCTGTCTGTCTATCTGTTTGTCGATACACTGGTCGGTCTGTCTGTCTGTCTGACCAAATGGTTAAAATAAAACTTTGATTTGTGATATTGTATTTTCAGTATTTAACCCCAAACAGCATTGCTCCCTGTGTGGAAAAGAGTGTCCAGTTGGAAGCATGGCTCCTTCATTGAGAAATTAGTAATTAGTGAAGTGACATGACATTCAGCCAAGTATTGGGACCCATACTCAGAATTTGTGCTCTGCATTTAACCCATCCAAAGTGCATTTAACACACACCATGAACACACACCGGAGCAGTGGGCAGCCATTTATGCTGCAGCGCCCGGGGAGCAGTTGGGACTAGGCCACAACTTCCCCATGAAGATGAGGTATTATACAATCTGTAGAGCTGAAATGTTAAATTATTTCAACTAAATAGATAATTATTATGCCGATAATTAGTATGCAGTTAATACAGAAATGACTTTACATCAAATATTAAGTAGTATTTTGTATTAGGCCAATACAGATCAAAAGGTTTTATTATTTTTACTATTTGTTCAATTGTCTATATTTCAATTTGATGATTTTAAGCTGAAATTACAATTAATATCTTAATAATGGAGTAATAAAAGAATGAATTACAGTTTATTTTTAACTTAATATGTTGTCACGCTGTCTGGTCTCTGTTTCCCTGAGTCTCCACTAGTGGTCTCACTTCCCCATAGGCACCTCACCACAGGCACTACAATTCCCACAAAGCCTTGTCCCTTCATCACAGTAATTGCACTCCTGCTAATTGCACTCAGGTGTCTTCACTTGATAGTCATTACCCTGCCTATATTAACCGGTCTGTTTCTGTTTGTTTTCATGGAGTCCTTTATTTCCGTCACCCAGTTTCCTCGCCTTCCGAGTTTCAAGTTCTATTCCTATTCCTGTTCCTGTTCCTATTCCTGTTTGTTTGTTTGGATGGATTTTTGGTTTTGACCCCTGCTTTTTGGATTCTGAATTTGGATTACCCATTAAACTCACAGTGCGTTTGGATCTCTCGTGTCCTGTGTTTCCCTGGGTTCCCGAACATAACATATGTTCAATATAATTAAAAATTAAGTTTACTTGTGACAATTTTTATTTCCACTAGATTCAGTGCAGCAACTGTAAAAAATGGTACCACTCTGTCTGTCTCGGAATGAATTAAAAAGAGGTACAAAAATGGAAGACGAGAAAGTGATTGTGTGTTTTCTATAAGTAAAAAGTACTTTACAAGTGTAGGTGTTAAAATATATTGTTTACTCTTGAATGTTTTTTTGTTGTTGTTTTTGTTTTGATCAGCTCCTTATAAATGTTAAAATCAGTAAATTTTAAAATCAGTATACATTTTTGATCAGTGTATAAATACCAGTTCAGTCAAAAAGGCTATTGTACTGTTGGCTGTTGTCATTTTAAATTAGTTTACAGTATTAACAGGATCATTCTGCATTACATAAATTTCGTAATTGTCAGGATGTAAATAAGGTTGTGTAAGTTGATCACTGTCCGCCTCTATTAACTGACACTGCTTTACATCTCCCTGGTGGAAAATGCCATTACTAAATTAAAGTACAAAATGCTTCAAGCTGCAATGACGAGCCCAAGTCACTAGTGCAACCACCATCCTCTAGTGTCATTGGGAAAGAGGTGTGCATGCATTGATATTAACCGTTTGGCAGTCTGGTTTTAAGGGTTACAGCAATGAAATGGTTAAACACCATGCACACAGACAACAAAATATAAACCTTTAATAATGGTTTACAATAAGGTTTAAAGGAACACTCCCCTTTTTTTGGAAATATGCTCATTCTCCAACTCCCCCAGAGTTAATAAGTTGAGTTTTACTGCAGTGATATCACTGTGACTGCTGCGCTCATGTTATGGCTGCACCGTTCCTTGATTATTACACCGGAATGAGTATAGTTTTTAATCATATCGGCCTAGAAAATCACAACTTTACATTCTCCACCGGTCTTAGTACACAATATAACTACAAAAGAGGAAAGTTTTAAATAGGAAAAATATCCATACTCTTTGGTCATTTCTGAATGCCATGCTGCTGGTCTCAAAACCTGAGATCGGCTGAATGGATTCAAAAATGGTATAAACTGGGAGTTTGAGAATGAGCCCATTTCCAAAAAAGTGGAATGTTCCTTTAATATGTTTACAGTGCATGTTAACTTGAACAATATGTTTTATAGTATTAATTCTATAATTACATACTAAAAATACATTATTAACTTTCAGTTGTGTATCTGTTAACATCAGTTAATGTACCGTGGATCAACATGAACAAAAATAAATCAAGTAACATTAAAACATTAAAAGATTGATAAATGCTCCAAAAATATATATTGTTCATATTCAGTTAATGTATAGTAATGCATTAAATAGTGTTAACAAATTAGACCTATTTTTAAAATACTACCAAAACTTGTAATTATGTAAAAACATTATTTAAATTATTTTAATGATCTAGTAGTGCAGTAATAATACTATACTTACAGTACATACTAACATAATTTATGTATTTGTTGGTCATTGTATCTTCTTGAATTTAGCAGGACCTTGCTCACCTTTCTTATCCTATCCATCTAGTGAACAACTACAGTATCACAGCCTTCATCGGTCAACTAAAATGTCTGATATGAATATGAGCAGCAGAGAATTGGTGCCAAGTAATGTCCCACAACCAAATAACAATTGAAAAATGCATTTAAGTATTCAAACATTAGATATTTACCAAGATCCTTGTGTTATTTATTTAAACCCCCCCCCATAAAATGTAAAATATCAGTAAACTTAAAACTGTATCATAATTATAATTTTTTGGGTACCAATTGGCAAATGTTAAATATTTTTTTATTTTAAAAACAAATTTTGGATTTTTTTTTTAAATAGTGATGTTCGAATATATATATATATATATATATATATATATATATGTGTGTGTGTGTGTGTGTGTGTGTGTGTATGTGTGTGTGTGTGTGTGTGTGTTTATCTTTTATTTGTAAATTTGCAAATGTTTTGCTGTATTGGCCGAGATTGATTTTAACTACACCCCTACATTTATGAACAGGAAATATTAATGTGTCCCTCTCTCTTACATAGCTACATTTTGATTAGATATGTCCCAAAAGTTTGAGGCACATGATTTCAAAATCTTAAAATCTGTGTCTAACTTTAATGTTACTGCCAAACACCTGTTTTTCTCCAATTAAGCTCTTTTTTGGTTTTTATTCAATAGCTTTTAGCTTTTATATATGTTAGACTTTAAATATTGTAAAATGTTAATAGTTATTGATATTGATTTACTTCTAAAAACATTTTAATAAAATAGAAAAAAGAGTAATGTATGTATATATACATATATATATATATATATATATATATATATATATATATACACACACACACATACACACAAATGCGATTTTCCAGATAATAAATAAATAAATACAAATAATGTTGTGTTGCAAAAAAAAAAAACTACTAAAAGTTAATGAATAAAACTAAATAAAAATTTCTGTCGTAGTGTTAAAGTATGTTTTGATCAATAGAAAAAAGAGTAATGTATGTATATATACATATATATATATATATATATATATATATATATATAAATATATATATATATATATATATAAAAATACACACACACACATACACACAAATGCGATTTTCCAGATAATAAATAAATAAATACAAATAATGTTGTGTTGCAAAAAAAAAAAAAAACGTTAAAAAAAAAAAAAGTTAATGAATAAAACTAAATAAAAATTTCTGTCGTAGTGTTAAAGTATGTTTTGATCAACCGGTATGTTGAAACAAAACTGTTGAAGTAGGGGTAAAAAGAAAGGTTGTGAAAAATGTCCACTGTCCCCCTCTATTGATTGACACTGGTTCCATGTCTCTGTCTCCCTGCTGTAGAAAGTTATTACAAAAAGAAGGTTAATTTTGGACATGCAATTCCCTTTTCTACCAGTAGGGGTAAAAAGAAAGGTTGTGAAAAATGTCCACTGTCCCCCTCTATTGATTGAAACTGGTTTCATGTCTCTGTCTCACTGCTGTAGAATGTTATTACAAAATGGAGGTTAATTTTGGACATGCAATTCCCTTTTCTACCAGTAGGGGTAAAAAGAAAGGATGTGAAAAATGTCCACTGTCCCCCACTATTGATTGACACTGGTTTCATGTATCTGTCTCTTTGCTGTAGAAAGTTATTACAAAAAGAAGGTTAATTTTGGACATGCAATTCCTTTTCCTAGCAGTAGGGGTAAAAAGAAAGGTTGAGAAAAATGTCCACTCTCTCCCTCTATTGATTGAAACTGGTTTCATGTCTCTGTCTCACTGCTGCAGAAAGTTATTACAAAAAGAAGGTTAATTTTGGACATGCAATTCCCTAATCAGCCACTTGGGGTAAAATGAAAGGATGTGAAAAATATCCACTCTCTCCTTCTATTGATTGACACTGGTTTAATGTGCCTATCTTCCTGCTGGAGAAAGTTATTACAAAAAGGGGGTTAATTTTGGACATGCAATTCCATTTCCTAGCAGTAGGGGTAAAAAGAAAGGTTGTGAAAAATGTCCACTGTCCCCCTCTATAGATTGACACTGGTTTCATGTCTCTGTCTCCCTGCTGTAGAAAGTTATTACAAAAAGGGGGTTAATTTTGGACATGCAATTCCATTTCCTAGCAGTAGGGGTAAAAAGAAAAGTTGTGAAAAATGTCCACTGTCCCCCTCTATTGATTGACACTGGTTTCATGTCTCTGTCTCACTGCTGTAGAATGTTATTACAAAAAGGAGGTTAATTTTGGACATGCAATTCCCTTTTCTACCAGTAGGGGTAAAAAGAAAGGTTGTGAAAAATGTCCACTGTCCCCCACTATTGATTGACACTGGTTTCATGTATCTGTCTCTTTGCTGTAGAAAGTTATTACAAAATGAAGGTTAATTTTGAACATGCAATTCCCTTATCAGACACTTGGGGTAAAATCAAAGGATGTGAAAAATATCCACTCTCTCCTTCTATTGATTGACACTTGTTTCATGTGTCTGTCTTCCTTCTGTAGAAAGTTATTACAAAAAGAAGGTTAATTTTGGACATGCAATTCCTTTTCCTAGCAGTAGGGGTAAAATGAAAGGTTGTGAAAAATGTCCACTCTCTCCCTCTATTGATTGAAACTGGTTTCATGTCTCTGTCTCACTGCTGCAGAAAGTTATTACAAAAAGAAGGTTAATTTTGGACATGCAATTCCCTAATCAGCCACTTGGGGTAAAATGAAAGGATGTGAAAAATATCCACTCTCTCCTTCTATTAATTGACACTGGTTTAATGTGCCTATCTTCCTGCTGTAGAAAGTTATTACAAAAAGGGGGTTAATTTTGGACATGCAATTCCATTTCCTAGCAGTAGGGGTAAAAAGAAAGGTTGTGAAAAATGTCCACTGTCCCCCTCTATAGATTGACACTGGTTTCATGTCTCTGTCTCCCTGCTGTAGAAAGTTATTACAAAAAGGGGGTTAATTCTGGACATGCAATTCCATTTCCTAGCAGTAGGGGTAAAAAGAAAAGTTGTGAAAAAATGTCCACTGTCCCCCTCTATTGATTGACACTGGTTTCATGTCTCTGTCTCCCTGCTGTAGAAAGTTATTACAAAAAGGAGGTTAATTTTGGACATGCAATTTCCTTTTCTACCAGTAGGGGTTAAAAGAAAGGTCGTGAAAAATGTCCACTGTCCCCCACTATTGATTGACACTGGTTTCATGTATCTGTCTCTTTGCTGTAGAAAGTTATTACAAAACGAAGGTTAATTTTGGACATGCAATTCCCTTATCAGACACTTGGGGTAAAATCAAAGGATGTGAAAAATATCCACTCTCTCCTTCTATTGATTGACACTGGCTTCATGTGTCTGTCTTCCTGCTGTAGAAAGTTATTACAAAAAGAAGGTTAATTTTGGACATGCAATTCCTTTTCCTAGCAGTAGGGGTAAAAAGAAAGGTTGTGAAAAATGTCCACTGTCCCCCTCTATAGATTGACACTGGTTTCATGTATCTGTCTCACTGCCGTAGAAAGTTATTACAAAAAAAGGTTAATTTTGGACATGCAATTCCCTAATCAGCCACTTGGGGTAAAATAAAAGGATGTGAAAAATATTCACTCTCTCTCTCTATAGATTGACAGTGGTTTCATGTCTCTGTGTCCCTGCTGTAGAAAGTTATTACAAAGAGAAGGTTAATTTTGGACATACAATTCCCTTTTATACCAGTAGGGGTAAAAAGAAAGGTTGTTAAAAATGTCCACTGTCCCCCTCTATAGATTCACTCTGGTTTCATGTCTCTGTCTCCCTGCTTAAGAATGTTATTACAAAAAGAAGGTTAATTTTGGACATGCAATTGACTAATCAGCCACTTGGGGTAAAATGAAAGGATGTGAAAAATGTCCACTCTCTCCCTCTATTGAGTGATACTGGTTTCATCTCTATATCTTCCTGCCGAAGAAAGTTATTACAAAAATAAGGTTATTTTTGGACATGCAATTCCCTATTCAGCCACTTGGGGTAAAGAAAGAAAATTGTGAAAAATGTCCACTCTCTCCCTCTATTGATTGACACTGGTTTCATGTTTCTGTGTCCCTGCTGTAGAAAGTTATTACAAAGAGAAGGTTAATTTTGGACATGCAATTCCCTAATCAGCCATTTGGGGTAAAATGAAAGTATGTGAAAAATATCCACTCTCACCCTCTATTGATTGACACTGGTTTCATGTCTCTATCTTCCTGTTGTAGAAAGTTATTACAAAAAGAAGGTTAATTTTGGACATGCAATTCCCTTTTCTACCAGTAGTGGTAAAAAGAAAGGTTGTTAAAAATGTCCACTGTCCCCCACTATTGATTGGCACTGGTTTCATGTCTATTTGCCTTTTAACTAAAAAGCTATTACAAAAACACCTACTGAGCTATAGCAAAAAACGAAGAAAGTTTGCACTTTCCCCACGGTCCCTAACTGAAGGCTCTGCTGAGAGCGTTCTCTCCCGGCTTTCTGCACATTGCGACGGCTTGTAGGGGCCGTGCTTATTATATCGAGGGAAAATCAAGTAAAAGATGGATGTGAAACATGATCAACTTTGCCCTTTTGGCGGTCACACTGCTCAGATTTTTTTTAGGGCAATTCGTTTTGGAGTTATTGGCGTTTACCGCTGAATGTGTCACGAATATCGAAAACAAACCCAACTTGACCCCGCTACAATAGCGAGTGTCCAGCAGCTCTTTATGAATCTCTCTCTCTCTCTCTCTCTCTCTCTCTCTCTCTCTCTCTCTCTCTCTCTCTCTCTCTCTCTCTCTCTCTCTCTCTCTCTCTCTCTCTCTCTCTCTGGTAAATGGTAAATTCACCATTTAATTTTGTGAACAACACATATAATCACAATGGTTGTTTTAAGTAAGACATTAATATTTAGTCATATTAATGAAATTCAGTTAGATGAAGAGCTGGCAGAAAGCTGCATTAGAAGAGACTGCATGGACTTCATGCACAACTGAAGGAGATGAATCAAGGAAAGATCAACATGAATCCTGTTCTGTATTATAATGAAGATGATCATGCACATTACTGATGTCTAGCACCTGAGCAGGACAAAGATGAGACATTCTTTACAGAGATTTATGAATTAGGTCTTCTATATTATGATTCTTTGCATTGCATGAATTGTATGACTTTTGCACCATAAACTGCACACTGTCACACATTGTCTTACTGAATGACACATTGGCCTTGTACAATAAGTGTCACAATATGTATTTGTTGTCTTTGTTTACTGTCAGCACTGTATTATTGCCCTTAATCTAATGACATAAATTGAGCCTTTTCCAAATGGGCACTTATGTAGATTTTCTGATGTCTTAATACTAAGATAAGTATGACGTCCAACTTACATAATGGTATGTTTTTGCTAAGACAATCTAAAAATGTGTCTCAACAGTTTGTTGCCAATGATGAGAATAGAGAATAATTTTTCACAATATAGCAATACATCATTGTTAACTGAAGGTATTACTGACGTAATAATAACAGCAAAAATTACTTTGCAACATTAAACGAATTTTTTTTATTTGGGTTAAAAGAAAGTCCAATCACAGAGAGTCCTGTGAGTGCTAAGTGTACTTCAAAGCCAATGGCAACCCAGTTGAGCAGAAGCATCACACTTACTTGTCCATATATGGTCATCCATGACAGGCTCTTCCAGGTTTTTGTGGTGAATGGAAAGGTTCAGTTTATTTCCCCCCACTAAATATAAAACTAAAACGACAGATTTGCATTGTGGGGTAAACCTGATTCAGCAATAGATTTTTTGATTACAGTTATTTATTTTCAAACAAGGGCCTAATATTTCCCATTGTACACATTCTTTACACTATTAATAATTAATGTACAATATTTAAGCTCAACATTTTTGCATATAATGTATAAAAAAATATTTTTAGTGTATTGAATGTATACATTTAATCACTTCTGTGTTTATTGGAGATGTATGTCCGATCTTGCCATTCTTAGCCCTACCAGTTGAACTATAGGAATAAATAGTAAAATAATAAAAAAAAGAAAAATAAATCAAATTAAAAAAACACAGGCATACAAATTACACACATTTGTAGTAATTTCCATATTAGTGTTTATTTATATGCCAAACTTTTCAGACAAACATAATGCCCATAACACCATTCTCTCTCTCTAGTTTTTGTGTCACTATGAAGAAATAAAAACAAAAAAGTAGTTATTATAAAAATTATATTATAGTGGATAAACAACTTTTAAAAAGTACTGATTGATAAAGTAACTGATAGGTACAGACAGGAATATGTAACAGAAAAACCTCTTTAAAACAAAATGGCTTAATATTGAAAATAAATAAATAAATACAAATTTTCAATTTGTTTGCAGAGAATGTAAGATCATAAGATGCCAAATAATATTTTTACAAACCCGATTCAAAGGTTATTTGGTGACGACACACCCAACAAACGAGACTGTCATAAGGCCGCTAGAGGGCGCTTGTTGCTTGCACAAACGACATATGTGGTCGTTTTTAGGACAGTCTTGTTATTTAGATGAAATGAGATGAAATATATGTTACATTTAAACCAAAGACTATAGAATACCCATATGACTTTGACTGCATTCCAGCAAAAAATCCAGTCAGCATAATCAAAGCATGATTGGTGTGTCGAGCATTTACAGTAGGCTATTATTTACAAAAGTATTCAGAACGTTAAGGAGATCGAAATGAAGGTGAAAAAAAATATATAAAAAATATAACCAATAATAATAGTGTAATAATAATAATATAGAAATAATATGCGGGAAAGACGATCAGTTAGTTAATGGACTCACAAGACAATGATCAAATATTTTACTTTAAGTCTATTTTATATTATGCACTTTATATAACATTTATTCATGATAAACTTAATTTGAATGCTGACGATCGCATACAGCCGGTAGACAAGGCCTATGGTCATTATAATAATTTAAAAAAATTATATATTAATATAATAGTCTTAATTCAAAATAAAACATTAATGAATCCAACTCTGACAATACCTTGTTGTTATGGTCTCGCAGGTTTGTTTACGCATGAAACTCGTGGCCATGACATAATATCATTACATGGTGCTACAGAGGTAATGTTAGATAGCAGCTAAAATTAACAACAACTGACATCATGTAGGCTAAACTGTACCACACCACTGATCTATAATAGAGAGTGTATCAGACACATTTCTTTAATGAAGCTTAACAACATACAATTAAAACGTGTCGTTTAAACAACATAACATCCCTCATTATGACTGAGTGGAAAATATATATATATATATGTATGCGGCAGCCATGCCTCAGGCTACCGTAATAGCCCATATATAGCGGACAAAGCATTACAGACTCCTGCCCTATGAAGTGAGCACACGCTTCCGACGTGCCATTTTGAAAACACTATGAGAGCGCACGTTTCTTTCGCCTGTTTGGATACTTCAAAAGACGTTTGCACCGCCAGTTTGGTTGACCTGTTTACACGTTCAAAACGCGTGTTTTGTCCGACTCAAAACGCACGTCTTGGACGCCCGTTTCTATTATGATAAACGCACGTCAAAAACGCGCGTCTTTGGTGACTCCAAAGCGCACGCTAAGAACGTGCGTTTTTACAGTAAATCACACGTCAAGGACGCGCGTTTGGATACACCAAAACGCGCGTTTCTGGCGCGCGTTGTCCACAATCCCAAAGCGCACGCTAAGAACGCGCGTTGTTATGGCAAATCGCGCGTCAAGGACGCGCGCTTTGCTGTTAAATCGCGCGCTTTCGACGTGCCAAGATGCAATCAGACGCCCGAGCAGGCGTTAGTGACTACTTTGGCTTTCCATACTATCTCTCTCTCTCCATCCATGCTTTCCTTGCATTGGCATCTATGACTACGTTTACATGCAGTTAAAATTCGGGTTATGGTCGGGTTAAGGTCAGTATTCGAGTTTCTGAAACACTCGGGATAACCCGTTTACATGCGTGAGCAGAGAGAGTTACTCCTGTATGCATGAATGTGTAATCAGTCGCCAACCCCGATGTAAACGGCGACGCACGGTTAGCGTCTGGACGTACGGACAACAAGACGCAATATGTGTCATTTCCGATTCTTCTTCCTGTATCCAAAGACAACAACAACAGCAGCAGCAGCAGCAGGCGGATAATGAATAGTTTGGGGCAGATGGCGATAGTCTTTGTTTGCGCTTTGGCGCTGGTACTGATCCACCAGCAGCACTTGACACTACTGTGCCTCTATACTGCACGAGGGGTTTTTTATGCGCCGTCTCTACTCAAAAGACCAAGATTCCTTGCGAATAGAACATGCGCAGAACACACATTTTGATGGGGATATGCCGAAACGCGTTTACAAGACCAAATATTCGGGTTAGAAAAGGGGTACCCCAGGTATAATATCCCGGTTTTTAAAAACCGGGATATGAGCATATCCGGGTTTTTGCCGGTGTTTACATGGCCGTGCGCGACCGGGTTATTGCTAATATCCCAGTTTTGAACGGGTTATTGGCTGCATGTAAATACAGTCTGTGTTTAATGTGTGTATGTCTGTGTCTAGTCAGATGTTACATGTTCCCCTGTAGTGTAGTTTAATAAACACCCATATGTATTCACACTTGGTTGTCTGTGTTTGCTGCTCACGGGACGAGGTCACTTTAACTTTCTGGTTTTGTTACATGCTCTGGGGGCAATGTATTAGTAGTAAAATTATTTTTCGTGGGCAGAGAAATAATTTTACTTAATAAACGATTAACACTGTCTGCCCTGCAGACGAACAAATAATTTTATTGTTCTGTTAATGCTATAATGCTACAAGTAATTCCTGAAGATGAATGTAATTAAAAATAATAGTAATTAATAATAACCCGTTATGATTATGTCCATCTCACTTTGAACTAATTGATTACAAACCTTGTTACAAAAATTAGGATCGAGTCGGTGAGCAATACCCAGGGTTCACACAAAACAAGGGGAGCATACTTTTAGCTACCATGCCTCCCACAGTTAGAATCAGCTTCCAGAAGAGATCAGATGTGCTAAAAAATTAGCCACATTTAAATTACTCAAAACTCATCCATTTAACTGTGCTTTTATTGAATGAGCACTGTGATACATCTGAACTGACTGAACTGTATTTTATATATAATCATTTCCTATTTTTAACTGTTTTAAATTCATTTTAAATCCATTTTTAAATAACTTAAAGTTTTTAATTTCCATGTTTTATTGTTGTTTTTTATGATTAATTAACTTCATTTTATGTAAAGCACTTTGAATTAACATTGTGTATGAAATGTGCTATAAAAATAAACTTGCATTGACTTGCCTATTGGGCTTTTAATATTCCTTCTCAATATCAAGCACATCCCTTGACATCTTTCTTTATGCAATTACAACCAACAAACTCCATAGCTGCTTGTATCTGTGCAGGTGTTGTAATTGGCTTCTTTTCTGCAGAAAGGTGAAATCTGGTGATGTGTTTAATGTTTAATCCATCATTTCTTGATAAAGGATGATAGACCTGGTGAGCCACATGCTTTCTGTTAAAAGATGTAGTTTCCCAAATGCTGCTTTATTCTAACGCGTTTTGAGCCGCTGCAGCATGAAATAAAAGTTACAAAAAGTACAAAACAGTGTGATGTTTATTTGACATTCAATAACAAAAGAAAGTGAACATAAAATTAGTTCTAAAAGTTGTGAACTAGCATGTTTGACAGGATTGTAGAGGAACAGGTGCATTCCGGTAGCGGATGGTTAGGATACACTGGACAGTGGAGGAAACGGATTCTGCTTGCTGACAACCAGCTTCTGGTGCTGATGGGAAATATAACCCTTGATGTGACCCTGAGATAGAGAGGAACACGTTTTCCGTATTCAGAATCACACTCATAGACACATAGCAGCAGTACTACAACATGTTTAATCACTGAAATAAAGCTGAAATAAAATACAAATAAAATAAAAAATTTGATAAACAAAAATCTAAAACTAAACAAAAATCAGAAATGTTGCCTTGACAACAAACTGAGATAAGTGCAAGTTAAAACACTAAAATTACTTTCACCATTAAAATAATTACTTTTATTACAAAACAATTACTATTATTTTGTCGAAAAACAAAAGTTAAAATTTAAATAAAATGAAAAAGTAAATTAAGCATAAATATAAAAACTAATGCCAAATATGCCAATTCAAAAAATGAATAATTTGGCATTAAATGGCACAATGTAACTTATTAACGCACTGTAACTGTATCACAGAATTGTACACTCTAATGCTTTAATCTGTAACTATTTCCCGTTTGTTTAAGAATTACATTCAGTGTCTAATGATCAACAAAAAGTGACATGTGCATCTTACCATGTAGATGAGGTTGGCAAGGATGCATTGAACCTCATCGATGTCCACATCATCCACCTTCATCATCTTCAGTGCCACCAGGAAGGCATCCAGAGGAAGCTGATGGGTCTTCAGCAGATGGTACCTGCAGATGGACAGGCGAACGGATGTCAAAGAAACCACACAACAGATCAGAGCTGTTTGAATGAATCACTCACACTTTCTTGAAGAGGTTCCTGTAGGTGATGATCTTCAGCTTCTCCAGAATGAGGAAGATGCCGCAACGGATGAAGAAGGTCTCATGTTTGACTAGAGCTTCATTGAGGAGCAGGAGGTTCCCCTCGCTGACACACACAAACAGAGGATGATCATGGTGATCTACTGAATCTTCACTGTAAGTGTGACGTGTGTGTGTTTTACCTCACGGCTTTGGTGACGTCAGCAAACTGCATAAGGTCGTACTTCTTCAGCAGCTGATGTGTAGGCATGTGACCCTGAGAACAGAAGATCCAGAGAACGTTGGTCAACACTAGGGGTATTATCAGTGACTACAACCGTAAAATCGCTTTTTCATTTAGCTAATATGTCAAGACAAAATTTTGAATTTAAATTTATTTTAAGCTGATGTAATTAAATCACTAAAACTTTTTTTTTTTAAGTAAAATGTTTTACAGTCAAGGAAGATAAAGGAAATTCTTCTTTCAATAAATATACATGTGTAAGTCTAGTATGAAAAAATCTACATCTGGTATATATGGTCTAGTCATCTGTATTTTTAAAATAAAACCATCTGTCAAATATAACTGGATATAATTTATGTATATTCATTCCATTCACCACTTTTTGTAAATCTAACTTCGTATTAGTTAATCATATGATAGGTTCTTCATGATCAGCTTCATCTGCCTGTTTATTTCCAGCCAGACCCACATGTATCCCAAAAAGAAAACTCAATTCTAAAATCTAGCCTTTAAATGGTCCAGAAGAAGTGTTCATACCAGCAGCATCTTGACGGGCAGCAGGTAGATGAGGATAAGCCTCTTGTTCCTCTGACAGGAGCGATGGCAGTGCGTGAAGGAAAACGACAAATACTCCTCAGCTGGACACACGAGAGACAAGCGTTCTTCATTAATGACCTCACATCATCATCATCATCATCATCACTGTCATGTACCTGCAGAGTCTCACCTTGTTTAAAATCACTGTCAAACATGGCTTTCCTGCCCACATAGTATTTGTATGTGACACGCTGAGCCGTGCTGTAATCATCCTTCAGGTTTGAGCTGTCGATGGCGCGGATCAGTGGCTTACAGAGGTGCAGCTTATTAATCTGAGACAAACATGAGAACTCCACAATAACCTCATCATTTAAAACGTGTCAAATACAACAACATGGAAATATTTCATGAAAACCTAAACTAAAAGAGAACTAGAAATGTTTCCTTGGTAACTAACTGAAATATGTGTTAGATGAAGCTCTAAAATTATTATCTGTGAATAAATAAAAACTAACACTGAAATAAATGTAAATTACACCTAAAAAGTAAAAAAAAAAAAAAAAAAAGGGAAAAGATAACTGAAAATAATTAATAAATATAAATAATATATAAAACTATATATGACTATTATATAACTATTATATACACACTATACTCACTATATATATATATATATATATATATATATATATATATATATATATATATATATATATATATGATAAAAATTATTTCCAAATTAGTTAAAGCTATAATATACAAGTATATAACTATAGCATAAATAATACTATATACGAATCTATAGTATATAACAACAACACTGGACAGAGGCAGATAATGGTTAAACCTAAAACCATAAAAAAACAATTGTTATTGAAATAAAAACAAATGTTAACTGAAATAAAAGAATAAAATATAAAAACAAACTTATTTTATTTTAGATAGTAGTCTAGGCAACATTTTTAATTTCCATTAAGACATATTTACAACCAACAAAGACGAATAAAAATGACAAATACAGCAAAATTATTCAGAACCAGTTTTGTTCTTTGAAAAGAACCGGAACCGTGAGCAATTTCTAAGTTTCGGTTCCGAAAACGGTCCTGTGCAACACGTGACCAAGCGCTGTGAGCAGCCTTGCGCCGGTGTTCTGAGTATTCAGCGTTTCCCGTAAAGGATGTCATGAACCGAATAACAGACACGCCTCCCTGCCTCTTTAATTACTGTGCACATCGTTTTGTGTGACTGTACATCTAACAGCAGCGCGCTGCACCTGCCGCCACTAAATGACATTTTATTTGTCCCATATTGTCATTTATATACATACTGGCTTCTACTTGGACCACTAAATAAATAGACTGCTATTGTTATGCAAGTATGAGGGTTAGATTATTTAGTGTACAGGTCATTTCAAGAGTGATAAGCAAAGTGATAGAAAATATTTATTTAAATGCATTTTAAATGTTTAAAAATGTGGAAACCACTCATTGCATCACACCATCTCCTGACTGCATTATTATTTGTAAAAAAGGGACTTTATGGAGAGTGTGTATACGTTTAACCGTTTATATTTCATTAATTAAGGGAAATTAACAAGTGTCTCAGCCCTCAAGGGACTATTTGGGCAACAAGCTTATTCCTGCTTGAAAAGCAAAACGTTATTGATAGTGTAAAAACATCTTTGAAACACTTACTTACTACCTTCCAGCAACGCTACATTCAGTGAAGGTAAAATAGTAAAAAAAAAACATAATAATAGTTCATTTAAATGGAACCAAAAGAAAAAATACCCAACCCTAGTTATGAAGATCTGTACACTGTAATATATGTTGCAGTTTGACATTGCCAACCTTTAAATTAAGTTGAAAGTAAGTAATAAACAGTATTGAGCATTGAGTAGTTGAGTATTGTGCATTTTTCCTTACCACTATTTCTTAATAATAGTTTAATGATTTTAATGGAACCAGAATCAGAACCGGAACCATTAGGTGGAACCGGAAAATTTCTAACGATTCCCAACCCTAAAAAATTACTATAACTAAGATTAACATGAAAGCAGAAAACTTAAAAAAATAAAATATTCTAAATATTAACAGTATCCCAGTGATACTCAAATAACATGGGTCAGAGGTCAGCACTCCAGACTCTTACTTTGAAATAGATCTTGAAGAGCTGATTGATCAGGAACAACATTCCCCATTTCTTCGAGTCATCGATCCCAGCGCGACTGAAACACACAAACACGGCACATGACCATACAGACACACCACTCAGACTTCTACAGCACAGGGGTGTCAAACTCAGTTCCTGGAAGGCCCTGCAAAGTTTAGTTCCAGCCTTGCTCCAACACTCATACCATGTAGTTTTCAAAATAAGCCTGAAGCACTTAATTAGTTGGATCGGGTGTGTTTAATTAGGGTTAAATCTAAACTCTGGAGGGTTCCGGCCCTCCAGGAACTGAGTTTGACATCCCTGCTATAGCGCTTTATACAGTCCAGATCTATTCAACAGCTGGATAGCTGACAGTGTAAATGACATGATGGGATAGAAATTAATTACTTATTTACAGTACAGTTCAAAAGCTTGAGGTGAGTACAAGTTTTCTTTATTTATTTTACTTTATTTCCTTTTCAAGTTCTATTGAACTTTCTATACATCAAAGAATTTTGAAAAAATAAAATCATGATTACCTAAAAAATATGAAGCAGCACAACTGTTTTCAACATTGATAATAATCAGAAATGTTTCTTAAGCAGCAAAACAGCATACTGAATGATCTCTGAAGGACGCTAAAGACTGGAGTAACAATACTGAAAATGCAGCTTAGATCAAAGGAATAAATTACAATATGATCACATAGAATACAGCTATTTTAAATTTTAATAATATTTAACAGTTTTTACTGTATGTTTGTGCTTCTTGTGTATCGTGATCAGAATCAGCTGTGGACAACAGTCAGAGGTGTGTGTGTATCACTGTGTGTGTAACTCACTTGTCACTGGCACACACTCTAAAGCAGCTCATGAGTTGTTCAGCTGCTTTCTCCAGCATGTCTCCAACCTTCCCCTTCCCCTTCGACTGCAGCTGCTGCTCTGCCTGTCCATACACACACACACACACACACACACACACACACACACACACACACAATGACCCGCTGCTGCTCTTACAGATCCACAGATGAATGATAATCTACTCACATTATTGGCAAATATCCTAAGGTCAAGCGTCACAGCAAACATGATCGGCAGTGCCCTGAAAAAACACAGTGATCATCAGCAGCTGTCGTTGTGTTTGTGGTTTAAAGGGTCATGAAACACCAAACTACTTTTTCTGAGATTTTAGCAGAAGTTTTGCATATTGTAGAAGACAATGTTAGCATCCGTTAATTGTAATTGTTGGAGAAAACCTGGTTAAGTTTGTTCTTTTTTGTGCCATTTTCATTTTATCGGCTTAAAATCTACATCGTGTTGACGTCACAGTCTGTGACATAGCAAAGGACTGTACTACTTCAATGACACGTCAGTGTCTCATAATTATTCATGAGACTGCATGTTCTTATCCTATGCAACAGCGGGTTCATATATTTTCGATGCAGGGTCCAAATGCAAATGGTTCTGCATTTATTTGTGTTTTTAACTCAATGGGGGTGAAACTAAACTATCTGAGAAAAAAAATTGTGGTGAGAACTAACCAGTGCTGAATCGGGGTTTCACGACCCTTTAATACAAAACAAACAAATAAGCCACATCTCACCAGTTCTCCTCTTTATGAGCCTGAAATGCTTTCAGAAATGATGTTCAGCTGCGTTAAAGATCAAACACTGAACAACTGCCCATCTAACATACAGTAACACCAGAAGATCCGACATAAAGGATATTGAACGACCACCGTCTGACATTTGTAGGCCTCTACAAAGTCATGATTGGACACAGCGAACGTGCATCTGCAGAGAAAGAGACGAGACATCAGACAGTGAAGATGCAGTGGATCACTGCATCATTGATGAGGAATCAGTACCTGAGATGAGCAGCCACCATCTCATCATACGGTGGCTCCAGCAGCTGCTGACACTTCTCCTCTGGACTGGACAACTGCAATTGTTTAGAGAAACAGGGTAAAAATAAATAAATAATAATAAAAAAAAAAGAGTAAATAAAATATCTAAATAAAAAGAAATATAAAATAAAAATTGTGTAAAAAAAGTGTGCTTATTATTAAAGATTAATTTATAATAATAATAAAAATATATTAAACTACATATCTAATTTTTATTTTTAAATGATGTGTTTAATAAAATTTTCACATATTTATCATTTTAAAGTTTTAAGGTATCAGTTGTGTATTTATATATGAAAACACATTTTAGATGGGGGTTTGGATTTGGGCATCTGAAACACTGAAACATCCTTCACAGGACAATGGGGTTAGTGGTGTTTGTCTGAATACTGCAGCGCTTGACCTGTAGACGAGGGTTGGCCACATGTGGATGTTTGAAGGACATCATCTCTGCACAGAACGCCCCGTCTCTGCTCTCTATGGCCTCCAGAACCTTCAGGAAACACACACAAGAGTCACATTACATACAGAGGAGAAAGCATACAACAATACCACAGCTATGAAAGAATATATGAAAGATAACAGACAACAGCTCGTTTACCTGCTGCAGATACTGATTCAGTGTGATATGAGCCATCCTGATCTCCACAAACACCGCTATGATTTCTAACGTTAGTGTGCTGCCAACCGAGAAAACAGCAGCACGATTGAGACAAATTGACATCTGACTAAGCAGCAGAACATTTAATTCACATCAGAATAGGAAACAAAACTAACATGGCAGTTAATTACTATTTAGTGCGTGCTATTAAACGCTAGTATTTGAAATTAGCTCTAGCGCAGCTGCTACTTTATTTATTAATTAATTATTCGTTTCAGTAACCCTCATAATGCTCATGAAGCATTATAATTAAAAAAGTGATATATATATATATATATATATATATATATATATATATAATATAATATAATATTTTTTAAGAAAATCACTTGTATTTATTTAACGTTACCCAAATGAATTCACATCACTTCGCGCGTGTACCTCACTGCAGAGCCGCTGACGTCAAGCAGCACTTCCTGTTTACATCTGTGAACACACAGCTGTGGATTCCAATTTGCACTTTCCATAAATGTAAATATTACTAAAATACACGAGTTAAAGCAACATGAGCCTTTGCGTAAACGTATTGCATTTTAGAGTCTCCACATCGCACATTACAGGGTGGTTTATAACTATTCTACTAGGTAGGTTTTTGTTAATGTTTGTCAAAAATAAAATAATGTCAGCTTTCTTTTTTGGTTTCATTTACAATTGCAGACATATACAGACATTTACAATTTGCTGTATTCTATATATAAAGTAATAAAAGTGTCACACTGAGTTATATTAATGTAAAATTTTCTCAGTGGCATGTGAAAATTAAAGTACTTGTGTATTTAGTTTATTTTTATTCTTACATATCTAATGATGATAGATGTTTTGTCAAAGAAGTATGATTTTATTAATTTATCTATTATTATTGTTATTATTTTATTAGCACCCATTAACCTGAGGTGGCTTAGTTTTATTTCATTTAAAATGTAGGCTCTATTTGTTTTATTTATCATTTTATTATTTTTATTTTTATTTTTTGTATTTGTTGTTCTGTACAGAATGTGTAGCTTTAGTGTGTGTGTGTGTGTGTGTGTGTGTGTGTGTGTGTGTGTGTGTGTGTGTGTGTGTGTGTGTGTGTGTGTGTGTGTGTGTGTGTGTGTGTGTGTGTGTGTGTGTGTGTGTGCGTGCGTGCGTGCGTTGCGCTGTCTGCTGTTCCTCCGGCGGCAGATTCGCTGTGGGTTTGCCATCTTGTTATGG
Source organism: Carassius carassius (assembly GCF_963082965.1). Taxonomy (NCBI): domain Eukaryota; kingdom Metazoa; phylum Chordata; class Actinopteri; order Cypriniformes; family Cyprinidae; genus Carassius; species Carassius carassius. Next base: position 17,812,437 of record NC_081760.1, on the reverse strand, counting down.
TTCTCGATGCAGTCAGAGTGAATATGAAGTTTATACGATGAATTCGAACAGTATACGATGAATATTTTCGGATATGTCTGTAGGCGTGTGTCATGTCAATCCACAGCAACAGCTGAACTCACTCCATGAGGTTTGGATCCGGTTCCTTGGTTCTGGTTTTGGTTTAGAGCTAATAGCTAACAGCTAAACTCTCTGCGTTTATTGTATTTATTTTGTGAATTTAAATGCACTGAGATCAAATCTTACTCATGATGGCGGAAGACATTCAGAAATCAAACTTTAATGGACTCAGCAAATCAGCCAAATCAGGAGCGTCTAAGAAACTCGTCATAAAGAACTTTAAAGGTGAGATGAACACAACACTAACGTTACAGCTAGTACACAAACGACCAGCAGTGAATCACATGTCTGTGTGTCAAAACAGTGAACTTCCTACACAGCACAGTTATGTAGAGTGTGTTCATTTGGCAGATCACTGGACTTATTATTATTGTTATATAGGTATGTCTATTCAATAATATTATAAATAATATAAATAAATGATGTGTGTGCATTTTACAGACAGACCGAAACTAACAGACTCCTACACTGAAGATACATGGATGAAGCTCAGAGATGCTGTTAGTGCCATTCAGAACAGCACCTCAATCAAATATAACCTGGAGGAGCTTTACCAGGTGAGACCGCAGTAAACCAGATCATGAGTCCATTCAGATTAAATCCTCATATTAACCACCTGAGAAATGAGGATTTGAGATCCAGGTAGTGACACAAGGTCAATATGTGCATTCACCTGTTAATGAAGCACTGCTACTTAAAATTATTATATAGACATACACTACTGCTAAAAAGATAAACGTCTCTTTTGCTCACCAAGGCTGCATTTATCCAGTAAAAAATACAGTAAAAATCCTGGAATATTATTACTGCAGAATGTCACCTTTTTTTTTTGGGGTGATTCAACACATACATGTTTTGCCAGCTAAGAAGACTAGCACTTTTAGAGTTTCATCCCCCATGTGATGTGAGCATAAGTATTGGGACAGTTGACTCACAGGTCTTTTTAAGTGATCAGCTGTGTCCTGTTGCATTAATTGCTCAGATATTAAAAGCAGGGAATGTGTTTTATTAGTTCTAGACATTGCTTCTGCATTCCAAGTCTTTCATTTGATGATGACACACACAAACCAGGAAGAAGACAAGGGAGCTGACTTTTGAGAGAAAAGCAATTTGGATTCTGAAAGAAAAGAGGAACTCAATTAGAGCTATGTCAAAAACAGTGGGCATGGAGAAAAAACAGTTTGAATATCCTGAAAAAGAAAGAAACCACCAGCAAATACAGCAACCAACAATGACTTGGTCAGCTGAGAAAAAAACAACAGTCGTTGATCAGAATCAGAAAGAGCTTTATTGCCAAGTATGCTTGCGCATACAAGAGATGACAGACAAATCATGAAGGCTGTGGAAAAGAACCCTAAAATAAGTGTCTGTAAAATCACCAACCACCTCTAGAAACCTGGAGTGATGGTCTGAGTTCAAGAAAATGCCACAAGACCCATCAGAAAGTGCTTTATATTGCAACAGGAAAATGACCTAAAACACCCTGCTAATTCAGTCAAGCAGTTTATCAGGGCCAAGAAATGGAAGGTCTTTGATTGCCCAAAACAGTCTCCAGATTTAAATACTATTGAACATGAATTTCACCAGCTAAATAGGAGACTAAATGCAGAAACTCAGCAACAGTTGAGTTGCTGTATTAAAGGTTGGGAAAAGTATTTCAATGGATGAAACCAAGAGTCTGTTGATGTCTATGGGTGGCAGACTCACTGCTTTGATTGCATACAAGTTGCTTTAAGTTCAGTTGTCCTAATACTTATGCTCACATTAGATTAGGGAATTAAATTCTAAAAATGTTGTCTTTTTTTATTTGGTAAAACATAAATCTGTTGAAACGGCTAATAATAAAATGAGACATTCTGCAGTTCTGTCTCATATTCATATTTTAATCGGAATATATTGTGATTGGAGGCTGGTTTAGGAATGACAGAGGAATGACAGACACATGCTTTGCATGTTCACTTGTTTACTGAGTGCCCAAACGTATAGGGAAAACTCACGTACATACAAATGGGCGTGGCTTAACATACCAGTCAAACAGCACTTCTATTACACTCCTTCCCTTTAAGATTTAAACATCTTTTTTAGAAATATATATAAAACAATATTACACATTACATCCTTCAACATCTAAAACTATTACACTGAAAACCAAAAGTATTAGAAAACAACTACTAATAAAGCTAACCTTTTTAGGGCAGCACGGACCCTCTTAGTTATCTATGAACAACCTTTTCTGAGAGTGTGGTGTTCACTGGACTTTTTGGAGTCAGGTTCTCTGTATTTCCAGTAATCTCTGGCTCAAAAACTGGCATAGGGTTGCCACCGACAGAAGGAATGTTCATGGCTCCATGTCATCAACATTGACAACTGTCTTTGGTATCTCTAATACACCATGCACAAGAGATCTTTCTGCAACATTTCCCGGCAGCATATGCAGGGCTCCAAACTGCGACTAAAACGGTCGCATTTGCGACCATAAATATTAAAATGCGAGTGAAGTTTTTGCTGAGGTCGCCACTGGCGACTAGGCCTATTTGTTGACATGCTATCTCTTAAAAAATTGCATGTAATGCCTTTTTTCCTTATTGTTTTGCATTCACATCTTTTGTTATGTTTGCGCATTGAGAGAATGCGCATCGAAGTTTTAGTGGGAAAAAGAGTTTTAAACAGTCCTCATCTGCCGCGCAGCAGCGCTGACACACACCTGATAAACGCGCGCGAGAGAGAAATGATGGAGACTTGAAGAGAAAGTGCAGAAAAACAGCGTCTATTTCGTTCATAACTTGAACCAACTACAACAGGTAAAGCTGTCATCTGTGTGGATATTGGTAATATCGTTAACTGTTCTCGTTTATAATCATAATGTCACAGTGTCTGGGTTGTGTTCCCTGGGGTTCCACTAGGTGTCCTCAGTTCCCACGGTGTTTATCATATTATCACTTCCTGTCTCCTTATTTGGACACCTTCCTCCTTGTTTAGTTAATTGATTGTTCCCCACCTGTCTCCTGTTTCCCCATTATCCTTTTGTGTATATAACCCGGTCTGTCTTAGTATGTGTCACGGAGTCGTTGTTTAATTCATGTCCGTCATCTTGTCGTGCTCTTGCCTTGTGTCCTTGTTTGTTTATGTTTGGTTTGGTTTTGTTTGGTATCGACCTCTGCCTGGACTGTTTACCCTTTTGGATTGCCCTTAATAAAAGACTTACTCGCAATTGGTTCTATCTCCGTGCCTCATTGGATCCCTGCCGTGACAGAACGACTCCGTCCTTCTAGGAACCAGCGGTATGTCGTCTTTCCGTTCCCCAGCCAAGATGGCGGAGCGGCGAGCCAAGTATCTTCGGTTGATCGCCCTCCGCCAAGAGGGAAATGAAGTGGGTGCCCTGGCTCAGGTGTTCTGGTCCCTGGCCGAGGGCATGGGCTACAATGATGCGGCCCTCAAGGACTATTTCAATGGCGGGCTGGATGATCCAGTGACTCAGGAGGAGATGGCGCAGTTAGAGACACTGGAATTCTGGGAATTCGTGCGCTACCTGCAGCATCGGCTTCGGTGGGATGCCCCAGCCACTTCTGTCTCTTCCGGCGGGGTGGTCGTCAGCCCAGCACCACTGCCCAGGATGGCAACCAGCCAAGCGCCACAACCCAAGATGACCGCCAGTCCAGCACCACTGCCCAGGATGGCTACCAGCCAAGCGCCACAGCACAAGATGGCCGCTAACCCAGCGCCAATGCCCAAATTGGCCACCGTTCCAGCGCCACAACCCAAGATGGCCGCCAGTCCAGCACCACTGCCCAGGATGGCTACCAGCCAAGCGCCACCATCCAAGATGGCCGCCAGTCCAGCATCACTGCCCAGGATGGCTACCAGCCAAGCGCCACAGCACAAGATGGCCGCTAACCCAGCGCCAATGCCCAAATTTGTCACCGTTCCAGCGCCACAGCCCAAGATGGCCGCCAACCCAGCGCCAATGCCCAAATTGGCCACCAGTCCAGCGCCACAGTACAAGATGGCCGCCAGCCCAGCGCCAATGCCCACTTTGGCCAACGGTTCAGTGCCACAGCCCAAGATGGCCGTCAGCCTAGCGCCACAGCACAAGATGGCCGCTAGCCCAGCGCCAATGCCCAAATTGGCCACCGGTCCAGCGCCACAGTACAAGATGGCCGCCAGTCCAGCACCACAACCCCAGATGGCCGCCAGCCCAGCACCACAGTACAAGATGGCCGCCTGTCCAGAGTCATGTCCCAAGATGGCTGCTTGCCCAGCGCCGCTGCACAGGATGAGAGTCTCAGCTGACCCTCCAGAGTCGAGTCAGGTGCCCGTGGACCCTCCGGAGTCGAGTCAGGTGCCCGTGGACCCTCCGGAGTTGAGTCAGGTGCCCGTGGACCCTCCGGAGTCGAGTCAGGTGCCAGGGGACCCTCCGGAGCCGAGTCAGGTGCCAGTGGACCCTCCGGAGCCGAGTCAGGTGCCAGTGGACCCTCCGGAGTCGAGTCAGGTGCCAGTGGACCCTCCGGAGTCGAGTCAGGTGCCAGTGGACCCTCCGGAGTCGAGTCGCTGATCCTCCAGAGTCAGGGCTAGTCACCGCTGATCCTCCAGAGTCGAGTCAGGTGCCAGGGAACTCTCCAGAGTTAGGGCTTATCACCGATGACCTTCCAGAGTCAGGGCTTATCACCGGTGACCTTCCAGAGTCAGGGCTAGTCACCGATGACCCTCCAGAGTCAGGGCTAGTCACCGATGACCTTCCAGAGTCAGGGCTAGTCACCGATGACCTTCCAGAGTCAGGGCTAGTCACCGATGACCTTCCAGAGCCAGGGCTAGCCACCGATGACCTTCCAGAGTCAGGGCTAGTCATTGATGACCCTCCAGAGTCGAGTCGGGTTCCAGATGACCCTCCAGAGTCAAGGCTAGTCACTGTTAACCCTCCAGAGTCAGGGCTAGTCACCGCTGATGCTCCAGAGTCAGGGCTAGTCACCGTTGACCTTTCAGAGTCAAGTCAAGTCACCTTTGACCTTTCAGAGCTGAGTCAAGTCACCGGTGATCTTCAAGGACTGAGTCAAGTCACCTCTGATCTTCATGATAAAAGGCAAGTCACCTCTGATCTTCATGAACAAAGGCAAGTCACCATTGATCTTCATGAGCAAATGCAAGTCACCAATGATCTTCATGAGCAGTGTCAGGCCAGCACCGATCTTCTGGAGTCCAGTAGAGACACCATGGAATTACCAGAGTCTCGTCCTCCCGTTGATCCGGCCGCACGGAAGTGGTGGGCTTCTGATCCGCCCTGGGGGCTTTGTGCATCGACCACAGGGATGTGGTGGTCTTCTGCTCCGCCCTGGAGGGCTTCCGCTTTGACCACAGGGGGGTGGTGGTCTTCTGCTCCATCCTGGGGGCCTTCCGCCCTGACCACATGGTGGTGGTGGTCTTCTGCTCCGCCCTGGGGAACTCTGGCCTCGACCACAAGGTTGTGGTGGTCTTCTGCTCCGCCCTGGGGGGCTTCCGCTCTGACCACACGGACATGGTGGTCTTCTGCTCCGCCCTGGGGGGCTTCCGCTCTGACCACACGGACATGGTGGTCTTCTGCTCCGCCCTGGGGGGCTTCCGCTCTGACCACACGGACATGGTGGTCTTCCGCTCCGCCCTGGGGGGCGCTTGCCCTGACTACACGGTTGTGGTGGTCTTCCGCTCCGCCCTGGAGGGCTCTGGCCTTGACCACAAGGGTGTGGTGGTCTTCTGCTCCGCCCTGGGGGGCTTCATGTTGTTTTTTTCCTTTGGTTTTTGTGTTAATGTCTGTCCCTGTTCCTTTCTGTTAGTCTGGCCCTCCGTCCCTCCCCCTGAACCTCCTCCTGTCCTCCTCCCTCCTGGTCTTTCTGTGTTGTGTTTACATTCTGGTGCCTGTTCCCCATATTTTTCTTTTCTGGCCCTCCGTCCCTCCCCCTGAGCCTCCACCTGTCCACCTCCCTCCTGGTCTCTGTTTTGTGTCTGTCTTGGAGCGTCTGGGAGCCGCTCCGTAGAAGGGGGGTACTGTCACAGTGTCTGGGTTGTGTTCCCTGGGGTTCCACTAGGTGTCCTCAGTTCCCACGGTGTTTATCATATTATCACTTCCTGTCTCCTTATTTGGTCACCTTCCTCCTTGTTTAGTTAATTGATTGTTCCCCACCTGTCTCCTGTTTCCCCATTATCCTTTTGTGTATATAACCCGGTCTGTCTTAGTATGTGTCACGGAGTCGTTGTTTAATTCATGTCCGTCATCTTGTCGTGCTCTTGCCTTGTGTCCTTGTTTGTTTATGTTTGGTTTGGTTTTGTTTGGTATCGACCTCTGCCTGGACTGTTTACCCTTTTGGATTGCCCTTAATAAAAGACTTACTAGCAATTGGTTCTATCTCCGTGCCTCATTGGATCCCTGCCGTGACACATAAGGCTTCTTCTTAACAAGATCTTAGTCCATACTGTGTTCTGTTAATGCATGAACTTTATTATTTGAAGTGCACTTGCCGTCCAGTAATCGCAAAAAGCTTTGGGCTTTGTTACTTTTTAATTTACAAAGTATCAGCTTTAAAATTATTCAAAATTCATAACAAAATTCAAACAATAAATACAGTTGGTGCTCTTTAAGCGGCCGTTCACATATCGCGCCTAAAAACGCGTGGAAAAACGCTAGGTGCGCCGCTTTCTGATTTTTTTCCAAAAGCCTTAGGCCGGGTTCACACCGCAAGCTGCAGCAGAGCAGAAGCAGCGCGTATTTTTTTCGGTGCCTATGTTAACAGATGAGAGCGTTCACACCGCACGCAGAGGCTGCGCGGCAGAGCGTAGCAGAAGCAGAGCAGAAGCAGCAGTGCCGCGATCGTTTCGGCGCTGGGTCTATTTTTGCTGCGCTGCTGACGCTCAGTTAAAGTGAAAGTACACATTTGATGGACAAAATAAATATGATTTCACACAAAAAGTGCTCTAAATGCACAAAAAAGCACATATAGGGTGTTTTAACAAGAACTGGAGTATGTTAGGAAAGAAAATTAATATAAAAAAATATGTATAGAAGATAAAGTGACAATGATCATGGCCAAAATACACATGTACAGAAACGAAAAAGGATTAATAATTAATGATATCTACTGTGTTTTTTTAGCAAATTACATAAAAAATTTATGATATTTAAAAACACATTTTTCTATTTTTTATTATAATTTTTATTTTTATTATTTTATAATTGGTTTTTTTTTTTTTTTTTTTTTTACAAAATCTGTTAAAGTACTTACAGTTCTATCCAAAAATATTTTTTTTTTGCCAAAATACAAATACAAAAACAACTTTAAATAATTTATATTGCTAGTTTAGCCTTGGAGATTTATTTATTATTAGTAGTAGCTAATGGCAGAAAAACGGATGTCGTGCTGACAATCATAAACAACAGCACGTGGTGTCACAGGCGGTGGTCTTCAGAGTGCACCTGGAAAGACAATAAAGGACGACACTCGTCTCATCGTGAAAGTTGAGAAATATCAAGTTCTTTATGATCCACACAATGTACTTTACAAAGACTTGCAGGAGAAGGAAAAAGCATGGGATGAAGTTGCAGCGGCTCTTATTGCAGATGATAAGTAATTTTATAGTGTTTTTGATGCTTTCGCTGGCACACGAGCGAACAACTCCTATTTGATTCAAAATTGATTCAATTGGAACCATTTATTTACAATTTCTAAATTACACAAGCACACAAATAACAAAAGCAGGTGATACATATAATAAACAAGTAAATGCTGATTTCAAGATGAGCAGGAAGTCAAGGCTGTGAACCATTTACAATATACACATACTTTAAAACCGTTTATTAAATTGGTTTTCAGGGTGTCCTTTGGTAAATTTGATTACAAACAAACCCAGTGACAAGATGGTAATATGCACCATGTTCTCTCGTCGGTTAATGGGATGAACCCAAAGTATGCGTCTTTTTAGTCTCCTTAATAACAAATATAGCGCGATGGCCTTTCTTCTATCAACAACACGTACTGCACGGAAAACAAAGACAGCAAAACAAAGATGCAACAAAAGTAACAATGAAATTATTCATTAAAAAAAGCTTCTTGCCAAGTGTTTTTATTTAAATGGAAATAAAGCAATGCGAACGTACCCATTATAGAGTACTCTGACCAAAATCCGCTGTTCAGTTGCGCGCTTCCTCCGCTGCCGGTGTGAAAGCAAAATAGGCGCGCGCTGCTTCTGCTCTGCCTACCTGCTGCTAACGCGCTGCTTCTGCTCTGCTGCAGCTTGCAGTGTGAACCCGGCCTTAGGGCTCTTGCGCTCCTGAGATGTCTGCCGTTGCTAAGCAACCATGACCTGCTCTCTCCATAAATATCAGCAAAGGATAAATGGATTTGCAGCACTAAAAATCGCTTGCAGCAGCTCTGTTACTAAATTTATTTTAAAATGGCAATCCATATACAGCTATGATCAGCTGTTCCTTCATCTTGGCTGAGCTTTCAACGTTGGTACTGGAAAGGATAAAGCTGATTGGTTGGTTCTTGTCACATGACCTGCGGTGCGCTTGCGGGATTCTGAAAAGTTGAGATGTTTTTAACTCGATGCGGTGCGGGCGCGCCTGGAAAAAAACGAGCGCGTCGCTTTCATTATGAGCACGCACGCATACCGCGCGCCTACATTTGAAATAACGAACTTGAGCGCGCAAAAGACGGGACATGTGAACGGCCCCTAATGCGGCAGGCGCGATCGCGAGTAGTGCCTCAGTTCAAGCAGCACGTGAACCTATCATACCTTGCTCTTTACTACTAGAGTACATAATGAACATGAATTAACATCAAAAGGTAGGCTATTTTATAAGAGATTCTACAGTACAACACTTTCAAACTGCGGTAAACGTGTAAAGCTTGTAAACATTGCAACGTAATATTAACCTCAGTAACCTTTCGGTGTCCATAAGCTCATCATTCAGTTAAAAAAATAACTATAAAGAGGAGCATTTTGCTATATTTATCAGCTATTGAATTTTTTATATTTTTACTTAACCTGTTGTCTACATGATTCAACTCCTATAAAATGTAATTTTACTATTTAAGAAAAACAGACTGAAAGTGTGAAAGACATGCACTCTTAAAAATAAAGGAGATTAAAAGGTTCTTCACAGAACAATTTTGGTTCCACAAAGAACCATTCAGTCAAAGGCTCTTTGAAGAACAATCTCTTTCTGACCTTTTCATAATCTGTTATTGTCTTCAAATGTTAAAGGTTCTTTATGAAACCATTTAGACAGGCAAAAAGGTTCTTCTATGGCAGGGCTATTCAATTGGCGGCCCGCGGGCCACATGCGGCCCGGAAGCAACCTCCAAATGGCCCAGCCCGTGGTCCCGCCAAAAACGCACATCCCTATGTAAACTCATTCAGTAGTACAGACCGAGTAGCCTAGCAACAACGCAAACAATGCAGAGCGCGTGCCGGTAATGTTAGTAGCCTAGATTACTATCAATATGTCTTTCTCAACACTGAAACGTAAAATTGCCAATGAAAACCGCCAGTTTAACCCTGTCTGGACTGACAAATACTTGTTTATTTTGCCGCCACATCCAAACGCCAAACCGATGTGTTTAATTTGTAACGAGTGCGTCGCAGTATTTAAAGATTACAATGTGCGGAGGCACCACGTTGAGAAACACCAGACTTTCCGCACCAATTTTCCCGAGGGATCTCAAGAGAGGGCAGCAAAAGTGCAAAGTTTGATTGCATCTTACAACCGGAGCAGTACTACCATGGTGCGGTCATTTACTGCCCAAGAGAGAGCTACCGCAGCATCCCTTCGTGTTTCCTGGATTTTGGCAAAAAAGAAAAGGCCATTCACAGACTCTGAAACCGTGAAGGACTGTATGCTGGCTGTCGTGGATGAGGTGATAAATGACGATAAAATCAAAACGAGCGTGGTATCTGCTATAAAAAACGTACCCCTGTCAGATACTTCCAACATTCGTAGGGTTGAAATTCTTGCTGCAGATGTGTATGAAACACTGTTAGGAGACCTGGTGAAAGCTGATACTATGTCTATAGCAGTAGATGAGTCCACAGACGAAACTGATACTGCTCAGTTGTGCATATATGTCCGTTTTTTTGACAGCAAATGCTTCAGAGAGGAGCTGCTCTGCCTACTGCCTTTAGAAGGACACACAACTGGCGATATAGTCTTTGGGAAAATTTCTGCTTTTTTTAAAGACAATGGTCTGGATATGACGCGTGTGTGCATGCTTGTGACAGATGGGGCTCCATCCATGACAGGGAAAGTGAATGGTTTGGCAGCACGTTGGTCCGCTGTTGCACCTCAGTTGATCTCGTTACACTGCATTGTGCATCAGGCGGTGTTGTGCGCAAAACTAAGCGGGACGCTCAAAACGATCATGGACAACGGGATGGCTACAATTAATTTTATTCGCTCCACATCAAGCCTCCAACACCGCTTGTTCCGCATGCTGCTGTCAGAAATGTCTGCTGAGCACCACGACCTGCTTTTGCATAATGACGTGAGGTGGCTGTCAAAAGGCAAAGCACTGGAGCGTTTCTGTGGTCTCAGAGAGGAGATCATAACTTTTCTCCGCAACAGCAAGCAAAAAAAGGCAGAAACGCACTTGAGTCGCATACTGGACGACAACTTCATGGCAGATGCCTGCTTTCTGAGCGACATATTCAAACACCTGAATGATCTCAATTTGGCACTACAAGGCAGAGACAAAACTGTAATCGACCTTGTGGAACAGATGCGCGCATTCCCAGTTAAACTGGACCTTTTCGCAACAGATTTGAGCACAGGCCAAATGCTGCATTTTCCGACACTCCGCAAATGCATCTCATCCCCCACACAAATCACGGATGTGATGACAGAATTCATTGCGAGGTTGAAAATGAACTTTGCTGCTCGATTGGATGGACTTGTTCTGCCCACAGAGATGGCAGTTTTTGTCAGAGACCCGTTCACTGTTGCAATAGAAGGGGACTTATCCGCCAGAGCAAAGCAACTGGTTCCTTCCATTGACGAGGGGAAATTCGCACTCGAACTTGTTGACATGCGGTCATCTGTAACCATGGCACAGGAGCTTTGCACTAACGGGCCTACAGTGTTTTGGACTAATGTCAACGTACATCAGTTCCCTAACGTTAAGAAAGTAGCGATCGTCATGCTCAGTATGTTTGGATCAACTTACACATGTGAGTCAAGTTTTTCACACATAAACTCCATAAAAAGCAACTCTCGTTGCTCCCTGACTGATCGTACTCTCCACCAATGCCTTCGGATTGCATTGACAACTTACGAGCCTAAAGTCACTGCTCTCGTTCAAAACAAAAAATGTCACTTCTCCCACTAAATTAGGTGGGTAATTGTAGCCTACATTAATATAATGTTGGATGTGTAACAAATGCATGCCTAATCACAAATGTGGAGATTTAAAATATGTTCCCTCTGTATGTGCAATATGTGCAGTAGTCCACCTTGTATTCATGTGTTAGTTATAGCCTAGTTGTGAATACTGTGCACTTTTTATTTTATGCACTTTGAGATGTTCCTGGGTCAAATGTGAGCAAGATGAGTATTTTGTTTCAAAAGGAAACTTAATGTTATTGCTTATCTACTACAGTGCAGTATTTTTTTTTTTTTACTTTTTTTTTGCACTTTGAGATGTTCCTGGGTCAAATGTGAGCAAGATGAGTATTTTGTTTCAAAAGGAAACTTAATGTTATTGCTTATCTACTACTGTGCAGTATTTTTTTATGCACTTTGAGATGTTCCTGGGTCAAATGTGAGCAAGATGAGTATTTTGTTTCAAAAGGAAACTTAATGTTATTGCTTATCTACTACTGTGCAGTATTTTTTATTTTATTTTTTTTGCACTTTGTGATCAGATAGGTCAGATATGTAGCCTAGGTAGGCCAAGGCAAGAGATGCTTAGGTCAGTTTTTTTTTTTTTTTGTAAGTGGAAAAATTAGGGGCTACCTCAGATTCTGTTCAGTTAGCTCTTTTATTGTATTTGTATGCACCTTTTGATATGCAAACTGACCAAAGTTAAAAGAGAAACAATGAATAAACCTTACATGTATTCAATACATTTGTTTGTGTTGGTTTTGAAATGTGTCATTACGAGTTTATTTCGCCGCTGAAATAACTGGCCAAGCTAACCTTCTTGGTTTGAAAATCTGGCCCAATTGAATTTGTAATTGAATAGCCCTGTTCTATGGTATCATGAAGCACCTTTATTTTTAAGAGAGTATGACAACATTTACAGGATGCATTGAGGAGGACCCCAAACTATACTCAGGGGCCAAGTGATGCTTATGGTCCATGATATTGGTACAGATTTTGTGTAATAAACAATGCATGACTGTATGTTTCAAGTTGGAAAAGACATTTAGCTCCCACTTTAAGTGAACCTTCATTCCCAGGTCATCTACAAGATGGATTAAAATGCTGATAAAGTCAAGAAAAGATGAGACATAAACACGTCAGTATGATTAAAAAGTTAAAATGTAAAAATAATTTAAATAAAACGCATAAAACATGTTTATTCTGTGGCACCTAAAAAAATCATTTGGCACCTAAGTTTTTTTCTTATAGGAGCCAATGGCTCCTTACTCGATTTTTTTGTTTGGAGCCCTGATATGGTCCACAGGCACAGTGTGCTGCCTTTGACCCTCCTGTACCAAATAATTTATAGGACCCTTCCGCTCAGTTGAAGACATCAGCACCACCCCTAACCATTTTGAATGACTGTTGACTTTTTCTGCAAAATAAATGTGGATTCTCTACCATGGCCACTCTGGCCATCTCCACGGGGGAAGGGGTGCCACTGCAGGGGGCAATAGCTACAGCTCCTCACTCTTTCTTCAATGCAGCTAATCTAAGGTAACAAGGCCACCACAGGTAGCTGCGAACCAGGGCCTTCTTACGGCAAATTCCCAGATGCTCATCATAGCTCGTCTAGTAATCTGGGTCTTTATTTGGGTGGAATTATGACATGCATACCCAATAACAAAGTCAAAGTCAACTTTATTTATATAGCGCTTTAAACAAAATACATTGCGTCAAAGTAACTGAACAACATTCATTAGGAAAACAGTGTCAATAATGAAAAAATTATAGTTAAAGGCAGTTCATCATTGAATTCAGTTATGTTATCTCCGTTCAATTAAATTAAATTAAATAACACACAGCCTTGGTCCTTTGACAATTCATTTCAGAATGTAAAGTATGGTTTCAGCCTCTTCTGAGCCTCTCTCTGACATTTACAGTATAATTCCACACTTTGCATAGTGTTGGATCTTTCTATGTTGCTTGTCCTATGTGCTTAGCAGACAAAGGGAGCTCATCCAACTGGGAAAAGTAGAACACACTTCCTTCTTCTCCGATACAGTCTTTGCCCGTAGTTGGTAGTCTGGACATTGCATCAGCATTCATGTGGTCCGCTGTTTTGTGGTACTCAATATCATAATTATAAGCCATCAGCACTAAAGCCCAGTGCTGCATTCTAAGGGCTTCCAAGGTTGCTATTGCTGCCTTCGGTCCAAGTATTGCAAGCAAAGGCTTGTGGTCGGTAATGAGTGTGAACTTCCGTCCATAGATATATTTGTGGAACTTTTTAACCCCATAGATGATGGGCAAGGTTTCATGTTCTATTTCGGCATACTTTTTTCTCATTTTCAGTCAGTGTGCGGTAGGCAAATGCTATAGGGCACTCTTCAGCATTGTCCATAATGTGCAAGATCACGTCACCCATCCCCTAAGGCACAGTTACTCATTGCGCGGCTTGCGAGCCGCATGCGGCTCGTCAAGCTATAACTGGTGGCTCGCATAGTAGCTTACAGTATCACACTGCCACTTGCCTTCAGAGCATGTGAGGCGGGAGCGAGCGGGAAGCGAGCGGGCGGATCTTGGACAGAGCGCAGAGCGGCAATTTCAAAAGGACGGTGGACGGAGCGTCGCATTTCCCGCTCCAATTTCACTCTGCTCACACCACAAGTCTGAAGCATGCTCATTCAAGCCTGACCCTGAATCCATTAGTCTTGCACAGTCATCAACAGTAGACTATTTTCAAGCAAAACTCGGCTCAATAATGGAGTTCAAAAAGTAAAATGAGAATTCATACAGGTGTAGCCTATCAATATAAGTCGCTCCGGAGTAGCCTATAAGGCGAATCAGTCAAAAAATGCGCCATGAAGAAGAAATAACATATAGGCCTAGACTCGCACTGGACTATAAGTCGCATTTATTTAGAAATGTATAAAAAAAAAAATCTTAAGGACGGGACAGTTCTCCGTTACGGACGTGAGCGCTCTGACAGCGGCACTAAGACTGCTTTAAAACTTTCACTGAGACCTCAAACAGAAAGCACAAAGCCTGTCTTTAAAATTTGATTTCGTTTTGTATTAATTGTATCTTAATTTTAATCAAGGTTTCATCAACCAATTGTCTGGATTTAATAAGAAGTAAATAGAAAATAGATAACCACGATACGAAGGAGCCGGTGTGAACCTGGAGTTTGTCTCATGAATGAACCGAAACTCAGCGTATAGCCTACTTGCCTCACAGACCCGACAAATAGGCTATATATAAAGATTGAAATGTCTACTTTTAAACAAAACAATTCAAAACGAAAGAAAACAGACTGCTCTCCCTCCCGTATAAAATGTGCATTTCTCTCAGGTGCGTTCACTACTGCGAAGATCACGAGTCAGCATCTTTCTAGCCGACAGACATAAAAAAAAATTAAATGTCTTCTGCTATATTTTACATATTCATAATCATTAATTTTGCCGGTTCGTTGTGACAGCTTTTAGGTGCCCTTAAATGTTACATGAATGCATCAGCACTGAAAACATAGAGATTTTTTTTTCTTTTGGGGGCATTTTGTTTGACATGCATGCCAGCTTTCACTCATCCCACTATTAAAGTAAATCTGTTCTTAAACGAAAATGTATTGGCCGTGTTATTTCTTTTTTGTGGGATGTCCAATTTATATGTAGAAATGCACATTTGCAAAGGTGACTTAGTATGTTGTCGTAAAAGTGGCTCGCCTTTTGATTTTTCTCTGCCAATGTGGCTCTTGTGAAAAAAATAGTGAGGATCACTGCCCTAAGGTGAGACATTGCTTGCTAATTTAAGGGGTCGGGTCCCGTCATAATGTACCAGCACTGTACTATTGAGCAGCAGTTGTTTAATAATAATAATTCATTACATTTATATAGCGCTTTTCTAGGCACTCAAAGTGCTTTACATAGTCAGGGGGTATCTCCTCATCCACCACCGGTGTGCAGCATCCACCTGGATGATGCGACGGCAGCCATATTGCGCCAGAACGCCCACCACACACCAGCTTACTGGTGGAGAGGAGACAGAGTGATGAAGCCAATCAGCAGATATGGGGATTGTTAGGAGGCCATGATGGTCGGAGGCCAATGGGCGAATTTAGCCAGGATGCCTGGGATTTTTAATGACCACAGAGAGTCAGGACCTCGGTTTAACGTCTCATCCGAAGGACGGTGCTTGTTGACAGTATAGTGTCCCCATCACTACACTGGGGTGCTAGGACCCACACAGACAACAGGGTGAGCACCCCCTGCTGGCCTCACTAGCACCTCTTCCAGCAGCAACCTAGTTTTCACAGGAGGTCTCCCATCCAGGTACTGACCAGGCTCAGCCCTGCTTAGCTTCAGTGGAAACCGGTCTTGGGCTCCAGGGTGATATGGCTGCCGGTTTAGCTTCCTCAAAAGCTGTGTCACATGCCGAAGGCCAGTTTCAAGTTTGCTTGTGTTTTAGCCAATTGTGTAAAGGCTGCAGCCAGCTGGACAGAATTTTCAAAAACCGACCATAGTAGCTCAAGAAGCCTATTAAAGTGATCATCCCTATCCCCTTGGAGTGGAGACTTTGGAGTGAGCAGGGCATGCGGTGTCATTAAGTAGTCATAAGGAATGCACTTTGCAAAAGGAGCGACATAATTTCCTCATTATCTTCCACTGACATGTTCCCGTGACAGCGCAGTACGTGTCCGTCAGCAGATCCCTACTGCAATTTTTTCCTCAGTTGGGTATAGACCCTCTTTGTCGATGCGGTTGCCTAAATACTGAACTCTGGCTTGCATGAACCTACACTTGGAAAGTTTTACTCAAAGTCCATACCCCTCTAGTCTGGAAAGCACTTCATCCAGTCTCCTAAATTGAACCTCTTTTGTACTGGCAGTGATAAGGATGTCATCAAGGAAACAGGTGACATGATCTAGCCCTTGCAGGATTTGATCCACGACAGCCTGGAAAATAAAAGGAGTACTGGCCACTCCATAACTGAGGCAATGATACTTGTACAGGCCACGGTGAGTATTTATTGTGAGGTATTTTTCTGAGTGCTGGTCTAATTTTAATTGCGGATATGCATGCGACAAGTCGAGTTTGCTAAACAACGTTCTGCCCGCCAACTAAGTGAACAATCTTCTGTGTTGGACAGCAGATATGTTTCCTCTTAGGTTCTGGTTTATAGTGACTTTATATTCATCACAGATGCGAATGGACTTTTTTGCATGACTACAATTGGGGCTGCCCATTTACTTCTTTCATTCTTGGATATTGTGCCTATTTTTTCCAGTCTTTCCAGTTCTTTTTCCATCGCTTCTCGTAAAGCATATGAAACAGGTTTTGCTTTCTGAAAGATCAGAGTTGCATCAGGACCAACTAGGATGGTAGCTTTAAAATTTGTAACTTTAATCTCTTAACTGTCACCCGTCTTCTCTGTGGGACGACTAAGTTTACTTCACTATATTACAGTAAACTCCTAATCTAATCATGACAAACTACAGTACAGACCAAAAGTTTGGACACACCTTCTCATTCAAAGAGTTTTCTTTATTTTCATGACTATGAAAATTGTAGAGTCACACTTGACGCGTCATCAAAAAAAAAAGCATGGAGGCTACAGCAGCATGTAGCAAGGAGGCGTATGATCATTTAAAATAATTTTATGATGTTTATGACAAGGTCGGTGAGGATGGGAGAAATCTCACTTTTCTGTGCAAACTTTGCCCGTCGTCTTTCAAAAAGAAAATCCGCACTTCAGTTACATCCACAGCAAACCTGAAACGCCACATTTGAACTGAAGCACCCGGCTAGCCTTTCAAGGTATGTGAAAGCAAATAAAAAATCAAAAGACAGTCAGGACAGATCCTCGACCCAAACCCCATTAACTGCGTACTGTAGCGGCTCCGTTGTCATCTCCCAATTTTGAAAAATAATAGTTCGCAGCAACATATGGAAAAAAAACTATGAATTAGTTCATTTTTGGAACTGTGAACTTAGTTCAAAATTTTGAAGTTTGAACTATAATCTGAACTAGTTAATTTTCAAATTTGTGAACTGAACTTTGAACTAGTTCATGTAGAAAGTGAACTTTCCCAACACTGCCATTATCATTATATTAGTTGAAACTGGTCTTAGAACGACAATATTATCGTTTATCGCTATAATTTCTTGGACAATTTATCGTCCAGCAAAATTTTTATCGTGACAACCCTATTCTATAGCACATTTAAAAGCAACACAGTTACGCCAAAGTGCAGTACAAAAACACACTATATAAAAAGCATAATATAAAAAAAAAAAAAAAAAAAAAATATATATATATATATATATATATATATATATATATATATATGCATTATATGAATTATATGAAAAAAAACTCATTATAATAAGAGCAAACTGACATCAATCAAATGCCAGAGAAAACAGACTTAAAACTGGCTAGTGAAGGAACAAGTCTCACATTTACAGGCAAACTATTCCAAAGTTTAGGAGCTACAGCTGAAAAAGCCGGACCACCCTATGTTTTACAGCGACAACGTGGGACAGTTAAGAGAAGTAAGGAATCAGAAGGTCACTGATATATTTTGGTGCAAGACCAGATAAAGCCTTGTACACAAAAACAGCTATTTTAAAATCAATTCTTAACTTTACAGGGAGCCTGTATGTAGGGCCTGTAGGGACGTAATGTAGGCAGTAATGTGATCCCTCTTTTTTGTTTGAGGAAGGAGCCTCACTGCAGCATTTTGGACAATTTGCAGACGAGAAATCGCAGTTTGAGGCAGGCCACAATAAAGGGAAATACAGTAATCCAGGTGTGATGTTATGAAGGCATGGACTACAGTCTCCAGATCTTTGTGAGGCAAAAACTGTTTCAGTTAAGCAATTGATCTCAGATGGAAGAAGCTGCCCTTTACCACTCTGCTAATTTGTTTCTCAAAGTTGAGTAACGAATTAAATTTAACCCCAAGATTTCTTACATGGGTTTGAGCATTGGCAGAGAGAGACCCTAAATTAAAAACAGATTAAGTCCTAGAGTGGCCTAAAATCAGAATTTCACTTTTGCTTTTGTTTAATTGCAAAAAATTATTAGCCATCCAACCTCTTATCTCCTCAAAACAGTTGTAGAATCACATCCACAAGCACATCCAAAGAATCACTGCTGTCAGTTTTTGCTGGAAGATAGAATTGTGTATCGTCAGCATAGCAGTGGTATTAAATCTTATATTTATTAAAAATGGCACCCAAGGGAAGCATGCAAAATGAAAAAAGAAGAGGGCCTAAAATGGATCCTTGGGGTACATCACATGACAAAGGAGCTGACGAAGAAGAAAACTTCCCAATGCTCACTGAGAAAGTTCTGTCTTTAAGATAATAGGCCAACCACTGCAGAGCGACACCCCGAATACCCACCAACTTTTCCAACCGATGTAACAGAATACTATGATCAATTGTATCGAAAGCTGCACTTAAATCCAACAAAATAAGAACCTCATGTAAACCAGTATCGAGCACTTGCAAAAGGTAATTGCTTACTTTCAACAGTGCAGTTTCTGTGCTGTGCAGTGATCTAAAACCCGACTGAAAAGTATCTAAAGTATCTTGTAGATATAGGCATTCAACTGATGATAAACAATTCTCTCTAATAGATTTGAGATGGGGCTGAAGTTACTGAGGATAGATGAGTCAAGATGAGGTTTCTTAAGTGTGACGTGACATACAGCCAAGTATGGTGACCCATACTCAGAATTCGTGCCCTGCATTTAACCCATCCAAAGTGCACACACACCGTGAACACACACCCGGAGCAGTGGGCAGCCATGCTGCGGTGCCCGGGGAGCATTCGGGGGTTCAGTGCCTTGCTGAAGGGCACCTAAGTCGTGGTATTGCCGGCCAGAGACTCGAATCAACAAGCTTAGGTTTAGGAGTTAAACTCTCTAACCGCTAGGCCACGACCCCCCCCCCCCCCCCCAAAAAAAAAAAAACTCGTTACAAAAATTGCAAACCGACCGAGTTTTGACCGAGTTTAAGACAATTGATTTGGTGCTAAATCCCTTAACTGCCCCTTCTCTTGATCCGTCTCGGGAAAACTGTGATAAGTTTAAACAAATAAAAATTATAATAAAATATTGAATATTAAGGCTTCATTAAGCAGAGGTGAACCACAGCATGTTTGAAACTAGCTGGTACAATTCCATTTGCTTTGGTACAGTTCATTTTCGCTCTGCCTTATGACACTCTTGTCTAAGAGTGCAGGTTTTATCATTTACATTGCCCTTTCCCTTCGCTTTCCTTAGCTTAAGCGGAGCAACAGACAACTCCTTGTTGAATTTCGGAGGCCTATAAACCAGTGCAAATAATACAGGACCCCCTATACTGACTCTCATTAACTGCATTTCAAAGCTGGAGAACACATTTGTATTGAATTTTTTGTTTTTAAATTTTAAAACAGTAGCAACATCACCACCATGACCAGAAAGTCTAGGAGTGCTAAAAAAAAAGCACAATCAGGAGGAGAAAGTTCACCAAGAGATGATAGTTCATCCTGTTTCATCCATATTTCAGTCACAAATAAAAAATCAAGTGAATTTGTGATGAAAAGTCATTTAAAATAATTTGTTTGCTAGAGACCTCCCATTTATCAAGACCATCCTCACCTTCTGCGGCATATTATGCAGATCTGAGGATGATTAGAAAATTATTATTATAATTAGACAAATATAGTAGCCAAGATCCAAAGCAGCAAGGTAGAGAGAACTAAGAACATTAGCACAGATGTAACATACAAAAGCAGTGATCTTCATCCTTGTAATACCTCTGCAGCCTGCAGTCAATCCCAGGCCACTGCAAATCCAAACCATACAACACTGCAAATCCAGACCATACAACACAGGCAATAAACATCGAGCGTCTCCCAAGGCTCATCAGCAGATCATCCAGCCGAGAGCAGTAGAACCCAGGCTGTCATGAGTGGAACCTCATTGCTACCAGCAGCAGATCATCCAGCTGAAAGCAGACCTGTCCCAGACCGCTGCGAGCAAAACCCCACCGTAATCAACAGCAGATCATTCAGCCGAAAGCAGACCTGTCCCAGGCCGCCGCGAGCAAAACCCCACCGCAATCAATAGCAGATCATCCAGCCAAGAGCAGTAGAACCCAGGCTGTCATGAGTCGAACCTCACCTCTACCAGAAGCAGATCATATAGACGAAAGCAGACCTGTCCCACTCAGGCTGTTGCAAGTCCATCCAGCGCAAGCAAGCGGTGTGGTATTTTAACGGATGAATAGGAAGGCAGGCAGGCACGCCAGCATATACTCTAACCCAGTGGTTTTCAACCTGTGGGCCGCAATGGTATTGCAGGTGAGCGGCCAATTGCTATTAAAAGAAATAATAATATTGTTAATATATGTAAAAATGTCTAAGTCATAACATAATAATATCATTTCATATCATATCATCAATATCACAATGGTCAGGACTAGGTAGGGCTGGGCAATTTTATCGATTCTGCGATATAAATCGATATTTTTTTTCCAAAGAAAGTATAGATTTTTTAGGCGCGAGTATCGATACAAAAGTCCCATTATAAATTCCCCATGTTTACCCCCGTTCGCGTTGTAGGAAGAGCGATCTGGTCAGCCAGCCACTAGTGTTGCTGTAGAGCAAGTTCCCCGTACTAACTTTACACAGACGCAGATGTCTACCTCTTCCTGTTTACCAAGTCAGAGCAAGGATATTCAGAGAATGGTAGCGAATATAAATCCGGCACCCGTCTGCTTAAAAGCAGATGTGTGGGAGCACTTTGATTAAAAAAAAAAAAGAAGGAAAGCAACGACTTGGATAAAAGCGTCGCATTTTGTAAGCTATGTGGCACTAACGTTAAATATTCCGGCAATACCACAAATTTACGAGCGCACCTAAAACGTCACCACCTGGACAAGTTTATGCTTACGGAGGACCCAAAGCAGCAGTGGCCGTGTGACCCAAAACAAACTACGCTGGACATCGATGGCGGTTTTTCCCACAAGTTTCCATCTGCTTCACCAACGTCGCAGAAAATTACAGAGTCCATTGCCTACTTTATTTGTCAGGATTTGAGCACGTATTCAGTGGAAAACCCCGGCTTTAGGCGCATGGTGAACGCGATGGAGCCCCGCTATCCTATTCCAACCCGCGAAACTCCTCACCAAGGTTTGCATTCCCGGACTGTACGCTCAGACCAGTGCACACGTTAAAGCCTCCCAGCCAATTATTGTCTGGCTGCCATGGTTTATTTTTTTCTGCTGGCTAGACTGGCTACCTCACATAGGTGAAGGCTTACAGGCCTTAAAATACTCAGGTAAGTTTTAAGTTAAATGTTCTTAGAGACTTGAATTATTTGATGTTTTGGAGAAGCCATGGTACTACTATGTTTACTTACCTGGCGGCTAGATTGGCTACCTCATGTTCAGTGTCAAGCTATAAAGCTTTCAAAGAAACTGTTCAGAACAGGCCACTTGCACTTTAACTCTCCATTGTTAATTGCAAATTGCAATGTTGCACTGTATTTACTTTTCAAAGGCTTGTAAGCTACAGTTTGCACTGTTTCAATAAATGGAACTAATTTTCTCAACACATCTTTGATTAATTTTGTCCAGCATTTATTTTGCAAGCTATCTGATGTTTTTTTGAGTTTTCATTTAAATTATTTAAATCCAAGTAAATGAAACGGTCACAAGATGTCACCAAAATCACTCTGTCCCCTTTAAATCTACCAGAAAATGATGTAAGCGTATCAAATTATATAGAATCGTATTGAATTATATCAGATCGTATTGTTGGCTGAATATCGTGTATCGTATCGTATCGTATCGTGAGATTTGTGTATCACTACAGCCCTAGGACTAGGGTTTGATCTTTTTCTCAGTTCTGTGTTTCCCTTGTGTCTTTGTTTGAGTTTTTCCCTTCAATGCAGCAGTTGCATGCAACGCAGCAGCTCATTGGTTTGCGCTTGTCACTTGAGTCTGACTCCATAGTCTTGCTTTGTCCAGTGCTCCAGTTCTCTGCCGCTTTTGACTGCTCGTCGCAACCAGGGTGGGAATTATGTAATTTTAAGGGCAAGGCCATTTGGCCTCCACCTTTTCTTTTTATTTAGGGGCACCAAGGCCATATGACAGGGCACAAAGGCCATTGAGTACAATTCGATGGTTTTCCCATTCAGATTGATACCATAACATCCTAATTTGGAATAAGACATGGATTAGGGCTTTTTTAATTAAAAAAAACAATTTTTAATGAGATAGAGAGAGATAGAACCATTTCATCCAGAAGGTATACACCCTCACAACAATAAAAAAAACATAAATGCCAATAAAAGCATTCAGAAAGTTCATTCAGTCCATTACATCATGTGAGAATGAGAAAGATAGAGAGAGAGAGAGAGAGAGAGAGAGATAAAGAGAGAGAGAGACAGTGTGTGAGGGAGAGAGTGAGGGAATGCAGTGGATTATTTCAATCAGACTCATCACTTGAAAGAGAATCTGACTCAGGGTCAGGGTTGGAGTTCAGTCTTGACCCATATGGACGAATGCCTGGTCTCCTCAGGCAAGCTCTCCACCACCTTTCCACATCTTTTTCACCATTATACTAGTGTTGTCACGGTACCAAAATTTCAGTATTCGGTACCGATACCAGTGAAAATCCACGGTTCTCGGTACCAATTTCGGTACCAAAGCAAAACACAAAAATATGCTAATTAAAAAAAAAACTTTTTAGCACTAAAAATAAAACCAATGCCATTCTTTATACTTATTTACAATTGTGTTTAAAGTTTTTCTACAAGTTATATAATTATGAAAAACAGTAAACAAGTTTCACCCAAATTTAATTTGTCTTTTAATTTATGAAATTTAAACACATTTTATTTCTGGTAAATAAAGGGGATTTTCTATTAAAATTAAAACATGTAAGAAATATTGTGATTTATTTCTTTAAAAAATAAAGTTTTATAAATTTTTTCAACAGTAGTAGCAGTATCACATACATTTTACTAAATAATAGTAATATTTCTAGCACAATGCCTTTATGTAAAAATTAACTTTTAGGCCTAATGAATGCATATTTGTCATTTTAACTGAACTTAAAACTGGTGGTGATGCTTAAGATATTTTTTGTCATTGATGGTTTCTGTAAAAAAAAAATAGTAATGGATCATATTAATTATTATTAAAAGATAATACTACTACTAATTCTACTATCATACTAATGTATATCCAATGCACTATGAATTGATGAGCTGCTGGGTTCATGAATATTAATCACGTTGTCTGCGTTCGGTCAAACTGATTTGCTGAAATCAAAACAGGGACGGTACTAAATCAGCGCCAGCCAATGAAATTGCCATTTGCGCATTAGCTCCGCCCACTACCGGAGAAACCGGTATGTCTTCTGCTTGTTCAAAAATGAATATGAATAATTCTAAATGAACTCCATTACAGGAAAAGACAATAAAGAATAGTTTACATATAGCGTGTCGATTCAGCGTGGTAAGACTCTCGCTCTCTCTCCCTTTTGCATGTGTGAGAAACTGAAAAGATCGCTTGATGGAGAGAGAACTCTGAAGCTCAGATGCTGAAATTAATGCAAGCGTCATGCGCTTCAGTCTATGTAGTAAACAAACCCGCACGTCTCTGTCATTCATTAATTCACACAGAGACGCGCAGAACACGGATTCATATTTCAAACAACTTTTGCGGCTTAACATTTACAGATACTGGTCCATATGGAGATTTGATATGATTAATTTATGCTAACTTTGACAAATTCTATGACTGTCCATATTAAAATGTAAGTTTCATTTTCATGACTGGATTTTGAGATTCCGTCCTCATTTTCTGCTTCGCGGAAATCATAGTGCTGAACCGGGTTTGAACGGGTCCTCGGTACTACCGGTACTTAAAGAAACCTGGTACCGTCACATTTAAAAAAAATTTGTACCGACTTGGTACCGAAGTACCGGGTCTTTTGACAACATTACATTATACTCCAAGGGATCACAGCCTTGAGACTTTATGAAAAGAAGATCCTCAATTGTGGACAAATTCAGTCTCAAGCACCAGTCTCCTTGCATTCTTTTAATCGTTGAAAACTGCCGTTCCACCTG
Source organism: Carassius carassius (assembly GCF_963082965.1). NCBI lineage: Eukaryota > Metazoa > Chordata > Actinopteri > Cypriniformes > Cyprinidae > Carassius > Carassius carassius. Next base: position 17,787,856 of record NC_081760.1, on the reverse strand, counting down.
GGCTGTGGATACAGGGAACACGAGAACAATTCTGATAAGGTGAAGCAGGTTGGGATAGATGTTTTCCTTCTCATTGAGCATCCTGTTCCACAGCACAAGGAAAGCCTCCTGCCTGTGATGCTGAACGATGTCAAATTTTACCCTAAGCCACTCTCGCTCCACCTCTGCCACATTGCAGCCATTAGATACGAGCAATGGCTCAAAATGCTCACAGAGCCTTTGTAGTTCAATGTGCTGGTCTGCAATGTATTTTCTATGGAGGCCTATGCGATTGTACAAATAAGAAAATTCAGCTTGAGATCAGGGCTTGTCAAATTCAGCAACCCTTGAATGTATTGAAAGAGGTCTCTGTTTCCAACTACAACCTGTTAAGCTGCAACCCCACTTTTGAAAAATCCCCAGAAATGGCATACCCAAACTGAAACAGATACAGTTCATGAACCCTTTGTACTAAAAGCATAAGTATGATCTCATTTGAAAGCTGACACCTGGTAGTTTATTGTAAATGTAGAATTAATTATTGTCATAATGAAAAAAAAGTTATAAATAGATTTTAAAAAAATTAAGTTATGAGAATTTTTTTTATGAAACATCTTCATGAAAATAAAATTGAAGTTGGCATTGTATCAATCTAGAAATGCACTGCAGCTAAAGCGACATGTCTGACCATGTTATACTTAAAATCTGAAGATGATGTCTAAAACTCTCTATTTAGGTAAATGTTTTTCAAGATCATGTCATATGACTTTATTTATTATCTTAGCACACCATCAATACACAACAATTTATGAGATTAAAACCATGTTTGTGCTCCAAACGTTATAACGCAAGTCGAGTGTTCTAAATAACCTTCTGTGATCTGATTTGGCTTCAGATAAAAAAAAAATCAGACAGAAAATATAATATTTTATGTAAAATGCAACGATGATAAAGTCTATCGATTAGCATAACATTATACATATAATCTATTATTATGAAAATGCCTGACATGGCTCGAAGAACGAAGAAAGATGATTTTTTTTTCACGGGGCATGAAGGCCAAAGTGTAGGGCAACGGCGGCCATGTCCGCGTGGCCGCGGTATAATTCCCACCCTGGTCTCAACACTCCTCTGCATGTTCCCTCCTGACTGCTTGCTCTGCTGACTGTCTACCCGCTGCTGAGCACTGGCAGGATCTGGTTTTCCTGTTTTGCTGAGCGGTGCCAGCCCGAGTTATTTTCTGTTCATTGCCAGTTCTTTCAATAAAGACAGTTAACAATCTAGCTTCTGAGTTAAGTCATTTACCCAACAATAGTGGGGTCAGTACATTTTTTTGCAGTGGGCTGCGCAAACGTATGTGTTTGGTTGTGTGGGCCGCGAGTTAAAAAAGGTTGGGAACCACTGCTCTAACCGGATGTTAATGATGATGAAAAAATGGTCCACTGGCTTACCAAGAATTCACTAAACTGGCCAAACATGACAAAAGATGTTTAACAAAAATGTTTAACAAAAGATCAAACATGCTTCATCAACAAAGCTCTTTTCATTCTCTGACTATTGTTCATGATATAAGAGAAATCTCTTCTCCAGTAGACATTTGATAGAGTAGAGACTCAGCTCAACTCAAGCTGTCCTGTGCGTATGTCCTCATGCAGCAAGCTGCGGGCCCATCACCTTTCATTCACTTAGATGGCAATGATGCGCAGTATACACTATACACTTCAATTCACTCGCAGACCACCCCACTTTTAGCAGCATGATTATGACAGAAGTGTCAGAACAGAGTGCTCCGCTGCTACAGGCAGAAATCTCCTCTCTCCTGGCTGAGCAGGCATTAGAGATTGTACCTGAGGAGCAGAGGGAGTGCAGGCTATACAGCCACTACTTCCTCATCCCGAAAAAGGATGGGGGCATGTGTCCAATATCAGAGTTATGAAAGTTAAACAAAGCGCTGGCGAAACGCACGTTCAAAATCATTGCAGTGAAGCAGATCCTCATGCACATCCAGCCTGAGGACACTTCATTGCAGTGGATCTGAAGGATGCTTATTTGCATATTCATATAGCCCCTCATCACAGGTGCTTTTTGCTATTAGCATTCAAAGGTGTTGCGTACTACCTTTCGGGTTGGCTCTGGCCCCTCGCACATTCACAATGTGCATGAATGCAGTGCTTTCTCCCCTCCGACTCAGGTGCATGCATGTGCTGAACTACCTTGAATACTGGCTCATCATCGCTCAATCGAGGAGTGTGCTTGAGGACCACAAACACAAGCTCCTCACATGTATATCACATCTAGGCCTGCCTGTAAACAGCTGCTTCAGCCCTGCCAGTCGATTACATTCGTGAGGATGGTTCTAGGCTCACGCACGATGCACGAACGCTTATCAGTACAGAGGATTCAGTCCATTCATGATACACTGCCCTTTTTCATGCAAGGGCAAAGCGGTCCACCTGAAAACATTGTAACGATTGCTGGAACTGATGGCTGCTGCAGCCTCTGTCTGCTGCCTTGGCTTGCTGCATATGAGGCTGCTGTAACTATGGTTACAAAGTTAGGTCCCACTTCAAGCATGGAGAGCTGGGACAGAGCGCCTTGTCATAATGCGCTCATGTCTCAAAGTGCTGAGTCTGACACCCTGATTAGAGATCGACCGATATGGGTTTTTCTATAGCCGATGCCGATGTTTAGAGGTCAGGGTCAGCCGATGGTCGATATGTGGTGCCGATTTTTATGGCAGATATCTTGAAGTTTTCCCCTTCATTTGCATGCAAAAATGTCACACTAATAATAAGTGGAAGCACAACATTTCTAAACTTATCATCATTTATTGAGCACTGACTTGAACCATCTCTCGAATCTTAATTTTGTGCACTGCACGGTATTAAAATAAAAAATGTATCCAAAGTTAACCAAACAAAATCAATAGACTGACCAAGTATTAAATATATAAAACAGGTTATATATATATATATATATATATATATATATAAAAGTCAATCATTTACATAAAAGTTTTAGAGCATTTATCAAGTAGAATTTTTCAAGTTTGTTGGAACATAAATGTAAACTTAAATATACATTTAAATAAATACAATTTTAAAAATAAAAATCTAAAAAATATAAAAAAATAAATATATAAAAAATAAATAACAGTAGTGCTGCAAACACACTAGCAACAAGCAACATTTGTGTTTGGTATAAATGACACAGAACATCTAAAGTGCATTCTAATTTCAAACTTACATCGCAGTCTGTTCATTATTAAAATAAAGTACAGTCTACCAAACATTTAAAAGGTTACACTGGTCAGTTTAAATAGACCGTAGTATACCGGTCCACTCTGCTGTTATGCCAAGGACGTTTTTGCTCATGTGTAGAGGATGATCTTTATCGTCTACTTTACATTAAATAAATAAAAAATATTATAGTTTAACATTCAGATACATTGGGAATATGGAAACATTTGGATATGTGCAGAATGAGACATGAGCAATAACCTCCAAATACATCTAGCTGATGTTAATCTACATCAAACCCGCGCTCGCTCGTCCTCGTATGGATCGGATCATTTTTCGGATCAGCAAAAAAAAAAAAAGGCCAAGACAAATAAACATACGCTTTGTCTTTTTTTTATTAACATTAAATTATTAAATTAAAATATATGAAATCAACTTAAAGTGCACATAATATCTTCTTTTTAACATAATAGCCCGACTTCTCATCTTCCAGTGTGCTGTGATGAAGTGAGCAGTTATCGTCAAAGAGCTCTCCGTCCCCCTGGACATCCACCCTTCTGTCGTGAGCGCAACAGAGGATGCTCGGGATAGTTCATCCACAACTGTTTTCTTCTCCTGTTCATAAAGATCTGGCACAATATTTTCACTCTAACCTCTTTTCTTCATCATTATATCTGACAGGGAATACAAAATGCGTGGGCCGTTCAAGCTCCTCCGTTCCTCCGCTCGCCATGACCACTGAGTGTGGACTGAACATGCGCAACCTTTTTTTTTTCATAAATCAAACCACGGGTCACGTGTGTGCCGATCCGAAGATATTGATCCGAACGGATCACGGATCAATGATGATCCGTTGCACCACTACTATAGTGTGTCATTTGAAAACATTGCAGATGTGTTTTAAAATACAACAACGAGCACTACGAAACCATTTAAAGAGGCGCATTCAGCGGTCCCCTTGACGAGAAACAGTCAAAAAAAGAAATTATCTCCAACGTATGGCGCGCTCTCTTCATTTTATCAAATGATCATAATCACATCTATTCATTTTACAGTCCTGCTACTAGCATTTTATTCAGACTAAAACCCCTTTAATTCGGGTGAGAAAGCTTTTTTCCCAAGTGGCTTTTGCACATAATAATAATACCGCTGCAGACTCATTTTGCAGCATTAAAGTAATTAATTGATCATTAATTTAAACAACGATCGATCATGGAAATTATCGAATATTGACATACCTAAATACAAATGAGTTGGATGGAAAACTGGTTATTGTCTGCATCAAACCATGCTTCCGAATAAATGTGATTCACCATTCTGGGCAGCTCCAGGACAGCTGTCTCTCCGAGCACGGTGCTGTCTTTGAGCGGGGCGGAGTAACGTCAGAGACAGTTTACTTTGGTAACGTCACGCTGCAGTGTTTGTTAGAGCTGCCAACTTCTCCACCCCATTTACAGAGTGAAATTATCTGACTACCTTTATCTTCCAGGACTGCTGTTGAATCTTCCAAAAGTTTTGGCTTGGGGTGCTTCACATGCAGTGGCAGCAGCAGCACTTTCCACCGCACCAATAACACGGGGCTACCCGCCGACGTGCCTGACTTTAAATCGGCGCTACTAAACACGGATATCGGCCGATGCCGATATATTAAAAAATGACAAATATCGGCCTGATATATCGGCCGACCGATATATCGGTCGACCTCTAACCCTGATTTGGCACAGCTATGTTCGAACAGGGGGACTGTGGGCAGAGTGGGCAGACAAATAGTGGTTACCATGGCATCTCTGTCAGGCTGGGGAGCCCTCTATGATAGCAGAACAGCAGTTGGTAGTTTGTGGACAAGCGACCAGAAGCGCAGACATATAAACTGCTTAGGAATGGAAGCTGTTCACTTGTCACTGCAGGAATTTCTCTGATTTTTGGTAGACCATTAAATTCTGACCCGAACTGACAAAACAGCTGTGGCGGTGTACATCAATCGCCAGGTAGGAGCGCATAAGCATGCCCTGCAAAGCCTGGCACGCCGCCACCTCTTTTGAGCGGATCAGACATTCCTCTCAATTCAAGCAGTGTATGTACTGGATAAGGATGCTCTGCTGCTGATGTCGCCAAAATGGCCCAACCAGCCATGATTCCAGAGTTGGTAAACCTATTGTCTACATCCCCACCCCACCCTTAAAATCAGCTGAATCAAGTAACTAAAAAGTGCTGCCTTGGCTCTTTGACAAACTTGCATCTGGGTCTTTCAACTAGGTCCGGTAGCCGACCTAAGGGAGCATGCTGCTATGCATTTGCTTGCTTGCTGCAAGTGCATAGTCTACTGTATCAGCATGGTTTTCACACAAAGGGGTTTTATACTTTCCCCATATGTAATGTCGAGACTCCAACTTGATAAGGGAACGTCTTCGGTTACTCAATGTAACCGTGGTTCCCTGTGAGGACTGAGACATTACATAAACTGCCATGTGGAAAACTCCTTCAGAACCACAATGACTTTGTGAAAATTTTTGTCAACATTCTTGCCAATCAGGCGAATGCTTGAACGCTATTAGCTATTCCAGAGCAATAGATTGATTCAATCAGGTTTCAGCATTTCAGAGGAAAAGAGTTTTTCCACACGTACGTAACTCATTCCCTCCTCTCAGGGGAACCACATTTATGTCGAGTAACTGGAGATGTTACAGTAATAGCAATGCCTTTGTCCATTTTAGGTATTTCTTGCAGCGTCATCTGTTCTATTACTTCTGTGATACATATTTAGAGTTTCTGCACAAGAACACCCTCTGGTGTCCAGATATGTTTTAAAAATCTAATTTTTAATTGCAAAAAACACTCTGATGCACCAAGCCAAGAAAACTAAACCAATTGAACCATGGGCTAACTGTATTGTTGCATCCCTAATACATATATAGAAAAATGAATGTTTATATGTGTATTGTATTAAATATTGCAGTGGCAGTAAATGTACAGTGAAATGCTAACCTGTGTTCAGACTCCAGTTGGCTTGATGTGTTTGTTGTGAAATTGGTCAGTGAATGTAAATGTCATGGGACATGTGTCTGTAGCCCCTTTCACACTGCGATTCCGGCAAATACACGGGTAAAGTGTTCCGCCAATTGTTCCCGGGTCGCTAGATTTTGCACTTCCACACTGCCAGTGATTACCCGGATATGTGCGTGCTTTCACACACACCCCGTAAAGGTCCTGTAACGACACGTGACAACTGGGCATAACGTGTCATGTACAAATCGAAAACGCTAGGCATGTTATACTTTCACTGAAGCTAACGAACGATCTCAGCTTCAGCACGGAAAGCGAGGAACTAACTGATCTCTGCTTCATTACAGTTTGCGCACATTTTTTGACGCGAACGTTTTTCTTCTTTCAAAACAGCCGGTAAAAGAGTCGAGCGATAACGTGCGTCATCACTACAACACGCCATTAGATCTGGCTTTTGTTCACACAGCGCTCATCCCGGGACTGAACCTGGCAATGTTACTAGGTCCCCGACCCGGGTTCAATGCCGGAATCAATGTTCCTGCAATTTGCCGGGTCCGACATGCAGTGTGAAAGGGGCTTGTGGTATTGTTTAAAGTTTTCAAAGAAGCATTTAAATGTACTCATTAAAAGTTTAAATCATTTAAAGTTACATAATCATTTGATTAAAATATAAAGGAATCCTTTATATTTCCTTGAACGGTGTTTTGTCGTTTGATGTAACTGAGCAGTTCCTCTCTTTCAAATGTGTTTATATTATAGAATGGAGGACTGTGATGTTTCAGACCATTTACCCATGATTCTTAACCCACATGTGTATTTATGAGCTGTTTTTGTCTCTCACAGGCCGTGGAGAATCTGTGTTCGTATAAAGTATCACCTGTGTTATACAAGCAGCTGCGTCAAGTGTGTGAAGATCACGTTCAAGCTCAGATCCATCAGTTCAGAGAATATCCTTCATCAGTAATGGGACATTTGTGTGTCCGTGTATGATGATTGTGCGTTTCAGATAACGCTTGTTTTGCTGATGTTTGTGTCAGTAGATCCTCACTAGAGGGCGCTGTGACACACAGATCACACTGAAGTAGCCCTTAACAGAGTTGCACAGAGTCACTGGACAGCCTGTCATTCCTGAAGAGGATGAACCGCTGCTGGCAGGACCACTGCAGTCAAACGGTACATGACATTCTCCTTGTGTGTGTCTCTTAACATGTCTATGATGAAATGAATGTGTGTGTTGCATCTCATCTCCTTCAGATCATGATCCGCAGCATTTTCCTCTTCCTGGACCGAACATACATCCTCCAGAATTCACTGCTGCCATCCATCTGGTGAGCTGACCAATCAGACACTGATGCGGTATTATCTTAATCTCAATGAAATGCTATTAAAGTTTTATTAATATGATTTATAATAGTTTATTATTATTATTTAATATAAAGTAGTTTATTAATATTAGGATTTTTTATTTGTTTTTAAATAAGTCAAAAATATTTTTAAGGAACAGTTTTCTCAAAAATTTAAATTTACTGAAAATGTCCTGGCCTTCAGGCCATCCAAGATGTAGATGAATTTGATTCTTGCTCACCGATGCATTCTCTGTAGTGAATGGATGCCATTAGAACAAGTCCAAACAGCTGATAAAAAATCACAATAATCCAGAAGTAGTCCACACAACTCCAGTCCATCATTGAACGTCTTGTTAAGCCTAAAGCTGTGTGTTTCTAGGAAACAAATTCATCAAGACATTTTTAACTTTAAACCAAGGCCATAATCCATAAAAATGCTTCCTCTAGTGAAAAGGTAACCTGGTCTGAATCAGGAGAGAAATCTGCACAGATCAAGCACCATTTAGAAGCCCAAACAATCCAAAACAGTTCTAAACAATATATGGGTGGAAATTGATGTGCAGGGACAACAGGGGATGGACTTTCCAAGGGAGGAAGCGTTATTATTGATTATGGGCCCGTATTTCAGCAGGGAGATGTTAATTGATGGACTGGAGTTATGTGGATTACTTATGGTTTATTTTTGTCTTAATTTGCTGTTTGACTCTCATTCTAATGTCACACATTCACTAAAGGGGATCTACTGGTCAGTTACATCAGTGATGTACGCTTTAGTTACAAGGGGCAGCTTTAAAGGGCAGTTGTGGCCTAAGGGTTAGAGAATCGGACTTGTAACTCAAAGGTCACATTTTGGAGTTTTAGTGCCGGCAGGAGTTGGTATAGGTGGGGGTAGTGAATGAACAGCACTCTTCCACCATCAATACCCATGGCTGAAGTGCCTTTGAGCAAGACACTGAACCCTCAATTGCTCCCCGGGCGCTGCCCACTGCTCCGGGTGGGTGTTCATGGTGTATGTTTGTGTGTGTGTTACCTACTCACTGCTGTGTGTGTGCACTTGGATGGGTTAAATGCAGAGCACCAATTCAGAGTATGGATTACCATACTTGGCATATGTCAAGACTTTCACTTCCTTTCAGTTTTTTTCACTTTAATTGTAGTTGACTGTAATAACCCTGAGCTGGTGTTGCTATAGTAACACACTCATGTTGTCAGGGACACGGGGCTGGAGTTGTTCCGAACGCACATTGTGAGCGATGGTGCCGTTCAAAGACGGACAGTGGAGGGAATCCTGGAGCAGATTGAGCGTGAGCGTAACGGAGAGACGGTGGACCGCAGTCTGCTGAGGAGCTTACTGGGCATGCTATCAGACCTGCAGGTGATTGCATAGAAACACTGATGATGTCAGCTTCCTGTCAGGTTCTGGAAGTGTCTTTTAATAATGTGTGTTGGTGTGTGTTGTCAGGTGTATAAAGACTCATTTGAGCAGAGGTTTTTATCAGAGACGAACCGTCTGTACGCAGCTGAGGGTCAGAGGCTCATGCAGGAGAGAGATGTGAGAGCATTTCTACTTCATTCACATATTGACGCTCTCCACGTGTGTGTTTTCACTTGTGATCATGTTCTTCATGTAGGTTCCTGAGTACCTTCATCATGTGGCACGGCGTCTAGAGGAAGAGAATGACCGTGTCATCAGTTATTTAGATCAGAGCACACAGTAAGTCTCTCTTGTACCTGGATCTGATGTTCCTCACACATGATCCTGTAGATCAGTCTCAGATCTGTTCACCTTTATACCTTTGATAATCTTTATTCCTTCTGTGAAACGCAAGTTGAAGTTTGAAAATCTGTCAATGACTTAAAGGAGGCTTTCCCATTCTGGGATTTGTGTGTTGATAAAAAATAATAATATTAATAATCAATTAAAACATAAAAATGTAAAGTCATTTTTTTTATAAAAGCAGTGAAATAAAACGCTAAAATGAAATGATTATTAAAAAAAAAAATTATTAAAAAAATGTATAAAAAAAAAAAATATATATATATATATATATATATATATATATATATTAAAATAAAAAAAGGCTTTTTTAAAATGAATTAAATGATAAAAATGTTAAATAAATCATTTTAAAATAAAATTGGTCTTTAAAGGTGCCATAGAATGCAAAATCGCTTTTATAAGGTGTTTGAGCAGAGTTGTGTAGCTGCAGTGTGTGAAAACAACCAGCCTATAATGGTAAAAATCCACCCACTCATTGTTTTATAATCCAAATAAATCATAAACAGTCTCTCCACACAAGCAGTTCGAGATTTCTCACTACTATGACGTAATACATACAGACAGTTGGTCTGGGAACGCCCCCGGGAACGCCCCCTCACATGATGTGAATTTAGCCCGTGGGGGAAAACTTTGCCTTGTTGCAAATTGAAATACACTGGACAATCATGCCGAAGAGTTGTGTCGTTTTCTCTACTTCCAATAAACTAACAAATTATAAATTGAAGTTCTACATCGTTCCTAATAAACATACAGAACCAGAAAGGATGACAAAATGGCTACAAGCAATAAGTTGTGAGGATGATCAAGGGAAGTTGTGGAAATCCCAAGACTAAGCATGTGTATGTGTGCAGTCGGCATATCATCACAGTAGGCTACATTAACATTGTGTTCATTATAATGTTATCAAAACTGTGTAAGGTTGTTTCAGAAAGTGGCATGCATATATAATTAGCCTTATTATTGTACCTGAAGCAAAACTATGTAACGTTAGTGTCGGACCTAAACTCGCATGAAAACGTGTCTGCTAAGAGGTGTAACGTTAGTCTACGTGATACCACTAGAAAAGGCCAAGGATTTCCATATACCCACTTAAAAAAGCGGATATGTTACAACTTAGTTTTGTGTCAGAACTTTTACACTTTCATTCATAAATTCACCCCGTCTGTGTTTGCGAAGCGACATGGATAGAATCGCGGAATCCAGTCAAAAATGGAACTGGCTATATAAAGCAGAACGTCACGAAATTTGGCTTTTTTTGAATGAATACATCTACAGTAGGGCTGTAAAATGAATCAAATATCGATATGGACTAGTGTATATGAATATTAAAGTTAAAAGAGACTACAATTGTTCTATGCGTCTCTGGCAATGAGCGCTCAATATGTGCATTTTTGTCATTCAAATGACAAAACACACGATGTTCGCTGTGTTTTCCCCCATGCCGACTCCGCCCTCACCACGCCCCCAACTATGACTAGATGCCGACTGTATGTATACTCTGGGAATGTCCGCCCATTTGCGACGCTCTCTGACCTATTAGCATATACAGATCCCTGAGTGAGAAGCAGCTGTCCGCCATTACTGTTCTCTTGCTGTAGCTGCTGGAGATACAGTGTCCGCACCAAAAAGCTAAACGTGTTGTGTGTTGGAATGCTCCAACAAACATAGGTGTCTCCTTAGACTGCTGTGGACACAGTGGTTAACTTTCATTTTTGAAGGAACTATCCCGGGAAAAAAGGAAAAGGGCCTATACGTTTGTGCTAACATTTTATGACGGACTGCCTCACAAACGAGGGTCCTGGAGTTGTGCAAACATTGTTCCTGAAAGGGGGATCGATACCAACACTTCATGTGCAAACGTCCAGATTCCAGACAAAGTAAGCATCAAGCCTCATATTTTGTTTTCTAAAATCCCTTCTTGGCTCTTTGTAAGGCTAATGTTGCTAAAGCTACCATTGTCTTTGCCTGTTTTCACTAATTCTGCCTTCACATGCTACCAGAATGATCATAAATAGGAATGTGGTAGTTTAAAAACTGCATTTGGAAGCAATGTGAGGTCGGTAACATGGTCACCACAGTAAAACCGTAACACCGGTATGCCCGCGAGCATGAGCTCTAACCCTAACATCAGCCTATTTTCATTTAAATGGGAAAAACAGTGCATTTTGGCTCATACCCTGAAAGTGGCAATTTTAACAAGCCATAAAAAATCATCTGTGGGGTATTTTGAGATTAGACTTCACATATACACTCTGGGGACATCACAAAACAATTTAAAATATTGTATCAGTGCATTATATGGCACCTTTAAGGTATCTATGGATTACACACATAAGCTGATTGATCTATAGATCCATCTCTTATTATTTCATGTGAATTATTATACATCCATCTGTCTGTCGGTCCATTATTTTGAATCTCTGTTGTTGTGCTTTTTGTTAGTGCTGCTGTTTCCTGCAGGAAATGAACATCTGTTCTATAATTTTTCCTCTAACACCTGACTGTGTCTGACAGGAAGCCACTCATTGCCACAGTGGAGAAACAGCTTTTGGGCGAACACATGAATGCCATTCTACAGAAAGGTCTGGATTATGAGTACAGATCAGAGACTGAAGAAAAATCGTAAAACCCACACAAAGCTGATGTGTGTATGTGTATGCGCACTGCTTCTCCTCAGGTCTGTGGATGCTACTTGATGAGAACCGTGTTTGTGAGCTGACGCTGCTCTATGAGCTCTTAAGTAAAGTCAAAGGAGGGCTGATGACGCTGCTGCAGGCCTGGAGAGACTACATTAAGGTAAACGCACATCAAACCTCAGGGTTATTATTGTTTACTACAACTAAAACCATAAAGCAAACAATCTCATTGCTTGATATCAAATTAACGTTAACTGAAGTAATATGAAAACATTTTATTTTAGCTAGATGTCAATCCAATATTTCTCGTTCTTTTTTAGTAACATGTACGAAAACAGCTAAAATAAATTTTTTAATAAAAATAATAACTTCATAAGCTTATTCAAAAACCTAATAAAAATGGAAAAAAAGAATGAATCCAAATTAATTAACATTAAAATGAAAAAACAAAACAATGCAAAATATTATTAAATACTGGTAATAGTATCTTAGCTATACTAAAATAACACGACATCTTGCAGAGTTTTGGAGGAGAGATCGTGAGTTCTCCAGAGAAGGATAAAGAGTTGGTTCAGGAGCTTCTGGACTTCAAGGACAAGATGGACCACGTGACCCAGCGCTGCTTCCAGAGGAACGACACTTTCATCAATGCCATGAAGGAAGCCTTCGAGAGCTTTATCAACAAGAGACCCAACAAACCTGCTGAGCTCATTGGTGAGTGACAACACCACACCAGACCAGACTATCACTTTAATTCTGCTCACCAAGGCTCCATTTATTTGATCCAAAAAAAACTGTGAAAACAGTAATATTGTGATGTATTATTACAAATTAAAAATTGTTTTCTAGGTGAATATATTGTAAAATGTAACTTATCCCTGTGTTCAAAGCTGGATTTTCAGCATCATTACTCTAGTTTTCAGTATGCCTCAGAAATCATTCTAATATGCTGATTTGCTGCTCAAGAAACATTTCTGATTATTTATATATATATATATATATATATATATATATATATATATATATATATATATATATATATATATATATATATATATTTTTTTTTTTTTTTTTTTTTTTTGTATTTATATATGTGTGTGTGTGTGTTTCTATGTCTGTATATGTATGTATATACACAGGTCAGGCATAGCATTATGACCACTAACAGTTGAAGTGAATAACACTGATTATCTCTTCATCATGGCACCTGTTAGTGGGTGGGATCATGTAGGCAGCAAGTGAACATTTTGTCTTCCAAGTTGATGAGTTGAAAGCAGGACAAATGTGCAAGCAGAAGGATTTGTGCTAGTTTGAGAAGGGTCAAATTGTGATGCAAGGCTTGTGGGGTGTTACCGGTCTGCAGTGGTCAGTATCTATCAACAGTGGTCCAAGGAAGGAACTGTGGTGAACTGGCAACAGGGTCAAGGCTCACTGATGCACATGGGGAGCGAAAGCTGGCCTGTGTGGTCCAGTCCAACAGACAAGCTACAGTAGCTCAGATTTCTCAAGAAGTTAATGCTTGTTCTGATGGAAGGGTGTCAGAATGTACAGTGCATCACAATTCGTTGCGTATGGGGCTGCATAGACACAGATCAGTCTGGGTGCCCATGCTGACCCCAGTCCACAGCCAAAAGTGCCAAAAGTGGGCTTGTGGTAGGGCTGCATGATATTGGAAAAAAAATGACATTGCGATATTTTATTTTTCTGCGATATATATTGCGATATGAAATGTAATCAAATTTTTTCTTACAAACAAAAATGGGGTGAGCACACTTCCATTCTCCTTTTAAATGATTTAAACATCGACACCATCGTGTCAATTATGCGCGAGGGAGAGAGAGCAAGACAGCGCTCGTGTTGTTTGAAGACTGTGAGCGTGCGGCCGGGTCTCTCTCTCGCGCTCTCGCTCTCTCTCACGCGCACTCTCTCTCGCTCTCTCTCTATCTCTGTGCCCTGTCAAAACTTTCACTCTATGATGGTTAAGCTGTGCAATTAATCCGCGAATCACATTCTTCAAGGGTCGGCGAGCAGCTGGCCCATACAGTTAATGAATAACGGATTAACTAGGACAGCCTACATCGCACGTCCTGCGATGTGACAATCGTGGATTCGTACATCGCGATATTGATGCTTAAAGACACATCTTGCAGCCCTAGCTTGTGGGCATCAGTAATTATCGCAGATGATTTAAACAAGTTCAAAATCCTACGATTATATCATCTGTGATTTATGAACGCAATTTTGCATAGCTTGTCAGAGAATTACAGTTCTGTGTAGTAAATGCTGCTCCACCAGAAAGCAGGTGATGGAGATTTACTACTAATCACAGAACTTCTTTACTGACAAAATGTGCATGACTGTCACATATATATATATATATATATATATATATATATATATATATATATATATATATATATATATATATATATATATATATATATATATATTTATATATATATATATATATTTATTTATTTATTTGAAAAAAGTGCTTCATACAGTTTATGTTCAGGATTATTTGATGATCTGGTGTAAGTGTACTTACTGTGTCTCCTCAGCTAAGTATGTGGATTCTAAACTGCGTGCTGGAAATAAGGAGGCCACAGAGGAGGAGCTGGAGAGGATTCTGGACAAGATCATGATCATCTTCCGGTTCATCCATGGTAATCTGGAGCTCCAGCTTCAGTTTAAATGAAAGTTACACACAAATGAAGCTGAACTGTGCCGTGTGTGTTTGCTGCAGGAAAGGACGTTTTTGAGGCTTTTTATAAAAAGGATCTGGCCAAGCGGCTGCTAGTGGGCAAGAGCGCCTCGGTTGATGCTGAGAAGTCCATGCTGTCTAAACTCAAACATGGTTTGTTCTCAATCGGACTTCTCATTGGTCGTCAGACGGTTGCTGTGGAAACTCCACTGATCAGTTTCTTGGCAGTGAAGTCACATGGTCGTGTGAACAGGAAGTGACCACGCAGCTGTGGTTGAGTTGCTGTTTTGCCTAGATTTCAGTGTAATCAGACACATCCAGTAAAAACCCTAGTTAGTTTCATTGTGACTAGTGAAACTGGTGAACTACTGAAAAATGCAGTTTGTAATTTTTGTGTAAAAAAACTGAATTGTACAGTTTTCTGAATGTTCCCCCATCAGTCTCAGTGCTATTGTCAACTAAACAGTTAAACTTACTAAAACTAAAAATAATAATTCTTTAAAAAATTTAGTAACTTAAAGGTGTAATAAAATATAAACACAAGTTAATTTTATGGACTTTTTAAATTTAAGTGCTAAAACTGATAATAAATTGTTTGATAAAGAACTTTTTGCTAACGTTCCAGTTTAGTTATAAAATGTTATTTAAAAATGTGCAAAATATCAAGTTTTCACAGTGTTTTAAAAGTATTTTTTCTGTGTCAGTGGTATTGGCGATATTTTGTCTGTGAAGTGACATCTGTGTGTGTGTGTGTTTGTGTTGTAGAGTGTGGAGCAGCGTTCACCAGTAAACTAGAAGGCATGTTCAAAGACATGGAACTCTCCAAAGACATCATGATCCAGTTCAAACAGGTGTGTTTGCGCTTAAATACTCCTAGACACACAAGGTGCATCCCGAATGACGCACTGTGCACTTATACACTATGTACTTATGTGCTAGACTCAACTATGATATTTAAACAGCAGTTTTTCTTCTTTGATTTTTCAGTGTGAACACTCTACTCACACTATTTATACTACAAAAAAAATCAAAGAATAGTACATAAGTATGTGAATTGGGATGCACCTACACTGCATTTTATTTTAACTTTGTTTTACTTTTCATTCATTATTGAGCAAGGGACCAATGGAACACAAAAAGTTTCATTATATATATATATATATATTTATTATTATTATTATTATTATTATTAACTAGTTGCTATTACTAGCATATTAGCTGTTTATTATTACTTATAAAGCACATATTAATGCTTTATTCTGCATGACCATATTTTAGTTCCCTTAATCCTAACAATAACTAAACTTAAGAACTACCTTTCTAACTATTAATAAGCAGCAAATTAGGAGTTTGTTCAGAGAAAATACTTATTTAATAGTGAATATGTGTTCCCTATTCTAGAGTGTTACCTATTTCAGTGGTTCTCAATTCCAGTTCTTGTGACCCCCTGCTCTGCACATTTTGTATGTATCTCTGACGACTTCATACGTTATTCTATTTGACCGTAAGTGTCCCTGCGAAATGGACTTCACAGGATATTCTGCCATGATTCCAGTCCAAAAGGAAGTTTATATGATCCATTCAAAGGGCATTAAATAGTGCAAGACGTGAATTTAAATTGTATTTAATTATAGAGGTATCTTATGTCACACTTCTCTCGTCAGTATGTAAAGACGCTGCCGGCAGTAGTGCTGCACAAATCTGTGAATTAATGTTTCGAAGTGAAGTGAACTTTAACATATGTGTGCAGGGAGTAGGGAGCAGTGAACACTGTGTAGGGACTTTGTCAATCGGAAAACAGTTCATGCATGGAGCTCTCTTCTAACAAGCTCATGATCTGAATCAGGTGTGTTAAATAAGAGAGACATGAAAAATATGCAGAATGGGGGTTTGCCAGGACTGGAATTGAGAACCACTGACCTATTTGATCAAAGATAAAGTAAAAAGAGTAATATTGTGAAATAATATTATTTTTCTAAATCATTCTGATATGCTGAAAATTCAGCTTTGTACCACAGGAATAAATTCCATTTTGAATTATATTTAAATTGAAAACAAGGTATGGATTAAGGAAAGCGAAAGCAAAGTTTTTTTGCAGTCAAATGTTGACGAAGAGATGAGTATTCAGCTACTGTGTGAAAAATTGTCAGGGATTCAGCATTCCAGATGAGGGTAAGAACTTAAGAAGATCATTCCACCAGCCAGGAACAGGGAATGAAAATGTTCTGGAAAGGGATTTTGTTCCACTATGTGATGGTACCACGATGCATTGCACACTCGTAGATCTCAGGCTTCTTGAAGGAATGTAGATTTGTTAGAGTGAGTGGAAGAAGGAGGGTGCTGAGCCTGTGCCTGTTCTATACACAAGCATCAATATCTGCGTTTCCACTGTTAGACCAAAAGCGGGTGTGCTAGTGAGTGCTAGGCCAGTCGCATTTCCACTGTCATTTACAGGGCTTGATCGTGCCTCATCGGTGCTTCCTTGGAGCCAACAGTCTGGGTTTTTTGGCCCAACAAAAACCTTGGACCAAAGCGGGCCAGCTGGGGCTAGAGGAGTGGTTATGAACAAAGGAGGAGTTTCTCCACGTCTGGAGAGCATCAGCGACGCTGACTTTTTAAAAATAAGTTGATCTCAAAACTCACTTTCAGTTAGCAGCGAGTGTTTGAAATAACTTGATCCAATGTGGATTAAAATCACCATATAAGGGAGAGATATTTATAAGCGATGCAAAAGACTATGCGCGCTATAGCCATTAACGTTACCGTAGTAAACATGGTAAATGCGACCACTTGAAGAAATCAGACATCAGCTTCTTATTCTGTATCACAATCATGTATTTATTTAGGACCAGATTTTATCTGTCATAAGTCTCGTCTCTAGAGTTTAGCTCCGCGTAGCCTATGTCATAAAAATATAACAGTGGTTTTTGTTCAGGAGCTTTTATAAAAATATTGAAATGATTATTCTTGTGACAACAAATAAACAGAAAAAGACTCGACTGAACAAGCAGGATATGTTCGTAGCACTTTATTTCTGTGTGACTAAGTTTCAACCCTGATAAATTAATTAAGTATGATTAATGTATCATGTATTATAGTAAAACATTGATGCTTTTGGATTTAAATATTTAACAGAGCTTGCAAACAAACACTTATCATGTTAGTTTTGTGATCGCGCTAGTTCATGTGACTTCTTTTTTATTAGTTTTCTGATAACTTCTCTTTGTTGGTTAAATGATGGGGTTGCATGACGTTGTTCTTGAGAGGTGTCTAAAGGGCAGGTTTTTGTGAAGCGCAGAGGAGCTTCTGGCCCGACGGTGGAAACGCAGTGCTATTTTGGCCTCGGTGCTACAGGTCCGTTGTGTGGGAGTCACACTCATGGTCTTCGTGCTCAAAAGTGACCGGACGCCTGAAATGTAACTTTTCTTTTCTTCAGTAAAATCAATCTAATGAATTTTTGTTCAATAATATTTTTTCTTTTATATTTCTGATTAAAATAGAGACTAGGCCTTTAAAATAATTTTTGAGGCAGATTAGCATCTTCTGAGAGCAAAGAAAGAAAAATCTGTAATTTCATAGTGTAACCACTAGATGCCTGTATAGGAATTTATAGAGATGCTTGTGAATTCCCTAGTTTTTTTTTTTTTTTTCATAATTGTTTACTTTTATTAGGTTGTGAATTGAAATGTATATTAAGGCATTCTCAAAGACTACTTTTTGTCAAGATTTATATATTTTTTTATGTTTTAAATGTTGATTTGAAACATCAGTTATTATTACTACAGTCAAACCTGAATACAGGAAGCATTTTGTTATACAAAACATAAAAATCTATAAAAATGTAACAAAAATGAACAAGAATGCTTTATCAGAGCTAAATCCTTCTGGGCCTGATCTGATTTTAACCTCTTTTCAGTTTTCTGACTCATTTTGGCTATATGGTTATAGACACAATGATTAATTTGATTGTGTATAGTTGTGTGTGTGTCTGTGAGTGAATGTGTGTGTGAGTGGATGTGTCTGTTTTGCACTCTTGATGTTCTAGAGTGTTACCCCTTCCTTGCTGTCCACTTTTTTACAAAATTGTAGTTGAATTATGGATTTTATTTTACATAGTTGCTGTGTTACAGGCACACCAGTTCATAGGGGGAGCTTTTCAAATCATGCCCTCAATTATTTGGTGTTTTCACATACCAAGTGCCATAAAGGTCACCAAGTCACGATTTTTAAATATTCAAAATGTAAAATTATTTGGTCAAAATTGACCGAAGACTGCACAAGGAGCACTGGCCCGCATTGGCCCAACAGGGAGGGTAAAGAGAGGTGTGAACAATCACAGTCATTCATGGAGTTGTACAAAAGTCACTCTTGCATTTCCTCTAGCTGTGTGCTTAGGGTCATTGTCCTATTTGAAGGTGAACCTTCTGCCTAGTCTGAAGTTCTAAATGCTCTGGACTAGGTTTTCATTTAGGCTATGTCTTTATTTTTCTTTGTTGAGCTTTCTTTTTACTCTGATGAGTCCCTCAGTCCCTGCTGCTGAAAAACACAGCATGTGACTGGTTTCCTCAATACATATTCGTCAGAAAAGAGAATCTTGTTCTTAAGAACAAGGTCACTAGGTGTTTTGTTTTCAGTGATGTTTATCCTTCTGTAACTTTCTCCCATCTCCTTATATGATCACGAAGCGCAGATAGAGTGGCCATCAGCTTCTTGGTCACCAGTGTAACAAAAGGCCCTTCTCCATCGATTCCTTCTCAATTTGGCCAGGAAGCCAGCTCTAGAAAGAGTCCCTGTTGTTTCAATCTTCTTCCATTAAGAATAATGGAGGCTACATGCTTCTGTGAACCTTCAATGCAGCAGATTTTTTTCTTAACTCTTCCTCAGATCGGTGTCTTGACACAATCCTGTTTTTGAGCTCTATATGCAGTTCTTGGACCTCAGGGCTTGATTTTTGCCCTGAAAGACATCTTAATGGAAGTTGTGTGCCTTTCCAAATCATACTCATTCAGTTGAATTTGCCATATATGAACTCCTACAAGTGATAGTAACATCTACACGCAATAATGGAATGCTCCTAAGCTAAATTTCAATTTTCCAGATTTTTTTAGCTTTTTATTTCTAATAAATGTGCAAAGTTTACAATTTTTTTATTTTATATATAAATATATACATATACATATATACACTTTTTTTTGCTCTGTCATTTCAGTTGATGTGAAAAAAGTAATTTAAAATAAGTCAACATTCGATAGATAGATAGATAGATAGATAGATAGATAGATAGATACAGAAGTAGATAAATAGTAGTAACATTTTAACTAAGCATATCAGAACTTCCTGTGAGGTGTTGCAACTGCCAGGTTCAGTTTGAGCTCCTCACACGTGGTTTGATGTGTTCTCATGAGGTGTTAAGTGTGTTTTATTTGTGTGTCATTTGAGAGTCCTAATGCAGTGTGTGTTTGTGTGTGCAGTACATGCAGAACCAGAGTGATCCCAGCAACATTGAGCTGACCGTCAACATCCTGACAATGGGCTACTGGCCCTCATACACACTGATGAATGTCCATCTGCCTGCAGAGGTGTGTGTGTGTGTGTGTGTGTGTGTGTGGGTGGGGAGGATGTGTTTGTGATTGTGGATAATGCGGTGGACACACAACACCCTGTCTGATAGATGTGTGTGTGTGTGTGTGTGTGTGTGTGTGTGTGTGTGTAAGTGAGTGAGAGTTTGTGTGTGTTTGTGGCTAATGCAGCGGACACACAACACCCTGTCTGATGAGTGTGTGTGTGTGTGTGTGTTTCAGATGGTGAAACTTCAGGAAGTGTTTAAGCTATTCTATCTGGGGAAGCACAGCGGGCGTAAACTACAGTGGCAGCCCACACTGGGCCATGCAGTCCTGAGAACTGAGTTTAAAGAGGTGAATGCAGCCCATACACACACACTCAGTACAATAAAACCATAAAAACATCATATAGAGCCAGTATAGTGACGCCTGAACACTGACAGACACAGCAGAGGCTCTGCGTTCACCGAAGAACACCAAATCATAATTGAGACACAATGTTACAGTTATGAAAAAAAGGCTAAATTATCAGATGAAAAGTCATAATTGATAAAAAAAAAACTAGGGGTGCACCGAAATTTCGGCCGCCGAAAATTTTCGAAAAATAAAAAAAAACAGGCGAAAACGTAAACCTAAAATGAATGTCACCCGCCCCTCCCATCCGTGAGCAAGCGCTTAGGTTTCACTCACGGTCGAGCTGTTATCACGCGTCTGCCTATCAAAGATTAAGCATGTCAAAGGGCTGTCACAATCAAAAAAAGCTTGTCACAAAAGCTGCACAATCGATCGGACCAACCAACACAAGTTTCGAAAACGAAAATAGGGAATCGATTTTAACGGCCTTCTCTCGGAGCGCGTCCAGCTCGTCACTATACACTCGCAGCGAACGCGCGTCACACAGCAACTGCAGGTTCTGACACACACACACACACACACAGCCTATTAGTGCATAATATCAATGTAGCCTTCAGTAATGTTTTTCATTGATGTTATGGCAGTCCACATTGCTGACTTGTGCGCGTCTCAAGCGCCCTCTTTACGTTCGCCCTAATGCCTGTTTAGTTGTCGGTGGATTTGCCTATATTTGGCGTTGAAAAACGGATCAACGCCAAATATAGGCAATTTACTAATGATTCATTGAACACTTTGCCTATGTCTCAAAAATCGAACAGGATTTTTTTTCACAAAAGTGACAGCCCTATACGAGAGGACACCAAAGTTGCAATATGTAACATTTGTTCTGCAAAAATCCCCAAAATTGTGGATTTTTTTGCACAATTTTTTAAAAACTATTTTATTTGATGGAGCATAAAACTTGAAGAATAATTATTATTTATATTTATTGTAAAAAATATTTTATGTTTTGTTATGTAACTGTTAATAAAAGTTTGATTATTATATTGTGATTTTTCAATTCAGATCCATTAAATCCAAGCAATATATATATATACGTTTTTAAAAGAAGCCATTTTCGGCTTCAGTTTTGGTTTTCGGCCAAGTGCATCCTAAATTTCCGGTTTCGGTTTCGGCGCAGAATTTTCATTTCGGTGCATCACTAAAAAAAACTAGTCTTTAATGAATAGAAAGTTCAAAATAACCCCATTTATTTAAATTACAAATCTTTTATAACATTATAAATGCCTTTACTGTAACTTTTGATCAGTTTATTGCATCACTGATAAATAAAAGTTTTTTTCTTACCCCAAATAATTTACGTTTTGAATAGCTGAATATTTCAATTATTTAATAGTATATCAGTTTTGAGCAGCAAATCAAAATAATAGAATGATTTCTGAAGGATCATATGACACTGAAGACAGGAATAATGATGCTGAAAATTCAGATTTGATCACAGAAAAAGATTACATTTTACATGGAAAACATCTATATAAAATTTGAATTATATTTCATTTTATTTACTGTATTTGTGATCAAATAAAAGCAGCCTTGAACGAGCATTGAGTGATACTGACTGTGTGTCTCTCCAGGGTAAGAAGGAGCTGCAGGTGTCTTTGTTTCAGACTCTTGTCCTGCTAATGTTTAATGAGTCTGACGAGTGCTCAGTGGAGGATATCCGTACAGCCACAGGCATCGGTACGTTCCCCTGGTCTGATATGTATGTATGTGTGTGTCAGCAGTCAGTAACACTTGTTTTTGTGTCTGTTAGCGTGATTCAGCAGCCAATGACACATGTGTACGTGTGTGTGTGTGTGTGTGTTTGTGTGTGTTTCATTGATCGTTAACACTTCTGTTATGTGTGTTTTAGTGGTCAGTAGCGCTTGTGTGTGTGTCAGCGGTCAGTAACATTTGTGTGGTGTGTGCATTAGCGATCAGTAACGTGTGTGTGTGTGTGTGTGTCTGTCAGAGGATGGTGAGCTTAAGCGCACATTTCAGTCTCTGGCCTGTGGGAAAGCACGAGTGCTCAATAAAATTCCACGTGGGAAAGACGTGGAGGATGCCGACCGCTTCCACTTCAACAGCGACTTCACACACAAACTCTTCCGCATTAAAATCAACCAGATCCAGATGAAGGAGACGGTGAGTGTGTGAATGTGTTGCATCTGTCCAGCTAATTCTTTTGTAATTATGCTGGTAATGGCTGATGAATGTGCAGTGTGAATATGCAGATGAGCTGATGGTGATGTGATGGTCATGTGATTGTCAGGTGGAGGAGCAGGTGAGCACAACCGAGCGCGTGTTTCAGGATCGTCAGTATCAGATCGATGCAGCGGTGGTGAGGATCATGAAGATGAGGAAGACTCTGAGCCACAACCTGCTGGTTTCTGAACTTTACAATCAGCTCAAGTTCCCCGTCAAGGTGACACATGTGACACACATGTTCATCTGTTTTACTCATCAACATCTACACTATTCTAGCAGTCACTTGTATTTCTATAGCGCTTTATACAATACAGATTCATTCAACACAGCTTCATAGAAATAAACAGGCAAATAACAGTGTTAATGCTGTAAAATTAATAAATTATAAAAAACAATTCAGTTTCAGCTTTAATGCAGCTCTACAGAAGACAATAGCGTCATTATTCAGATCATGAATAATGTTCCATAAATGTCAGGGCCCTGCAGGCCTGGAAACTCAGAAATGATTAAACTCTTGATAAATCACAGGAGTGTTTCACTTGACTTGATATATTATGATTAATACATAAAGGATTCGAATGCATGAATTGTCTTCTTATTCACCTTATAATGCATTTTATGATGTCAAAGCACATTTATAATACATTATAATACTTACCTGAAAAACACATGACAAACAGCTAATTTCAGATGTAACATGAATCTGTAAATATTATTAGGCACTTTGAATTGGCTTAACATTTTTTAATAATAATGTGCATTAGAGCTGCATATGCAAAGGTGATAGACCCTGTCGGGGGATAATCTGCGATAACAACCGGCTGGATGTGCATTATCCCGCTTATTACACAGCTACTTGCCACCTAAGTAAATAATTAGACATGAAATATTGATTTGAGTTGAAATATTTGAAAGCAAAGCTTCCGTGAAGAAAGCAGTTGCAAGTAAGCGGCAATTTAAACTAAATGGACTTTTATGGTGCAGTCATACCACTTATTACACGACATTTCACTTTATAAATAATTAAGGCAATAAAATATATTGATTTACAATCTTACCACTTTGTTAGTTGTATCTTATAATCCATTACGGTATATAAATCATGTATATATTATTTTTTTTATTTAAAAATGAATGGTAACACTTTATAATAAGGTTAATTAGTTAAATGTATTAGTTAACATGAACTAAGCATGAACAATACTTCTACAGCATTTAATGATCTTAGTTCATTTCAACATTTACAAATACATTATTCAATTCAAAAGTTGTATATGTAAACATTAGTTAATGCAATGTGAACTTACATAAACAGTGAACAGCTGTATTTTCATTAACATTAACAAAGATTAATAAATACTGTAACAAAAAAAAAATCACTCTAATCAGGTCATGTAAACCAATTGTAGGAGTCTCCCAAAACAATGTTAGGAATCTAAAAAAAAAAAAAAATCATAATAAGAGGAGCCCTTTAAAGCTTCAAGTAAAGTCTTACCATTTAATTTTTTGTAGTCTATTAAACATTTCCTTCGCTAATATATATATATAAGCTCTACTAAATAGATTTTACATCATTGGTCAGATGTGTGGTCATATTTCCCATGATCCCATGTGTTGATGATTCGATCTCTCTCTGTGCAGCCGGCTGATCTGAAGAAGCGCATCGAGTCACTGATCGACCGTGATTATATGGAGCGCGACAAAGAAAACCCAAACCAGTACCACTATGTGGCATAGGAGCGGCTCTGAGGCCGTGATTCTTGACCTTTCACCCTCCTCACAAGGGCTTTTGAGCCGGACGGGACATGTGATGGCGTAAACCCCTTGTGACCCTACAACCGCTTTGCACTCTGGGATTGAGGATGATTTTAGCATGATTGTGAATGATTTTCACTTAAGATGCACTTTTCTTTGACTCCTCTGTGTTCATTGTTTTTGAGTTTAGCGCGTATGACGAGCTTGTCTGCTATAGCATCACAAGTGTGTGTGCGTGTGTGTTTCTTCCTCCCTGATGCCAGAATCGTGTTGATGTGAGGTGTGTTATGAGTGACATTGACACTTTTGGCGGTTACCCACTCAGGCAATGGAAATAACACACACACAAGTGTAAGAGTGTGTGTGTGTGAGAGAGAGAGATCTGTCACTCATCACCTGTATTCTGTCAGATATACAGTTTTGTAGAACAGAAGATTCTATTCTTTGTAATTGGGCAAAGATATGAAAGAATAAATCATATTTAAGATATTATGAGTGAACTGTATTACTTGCTATTATTTCTTTTGTGTATGATCAAACTCATGAAAGAACACCGCCAGCTCATATTTTCAGCCCAAAATCACACATTTTGAACATAAATGACAATTGTAATACAGTGATTTTACTGAAAGCAGAACTATAAATACTACCATTATTTCCAAATACAATTTAAATAATTAATGCTAAATCTATAATTAGAAATTTCAAGAACATATCCAGGACATATATCCCCACCCCCAAGAAAAAAAAAACAGCATGAATATTGTTAGCTCTGTGATGAATTACTTTTGTTCCTCTATTGTAACTTTGGAAGTATCTGCTAAATGTATCATTTTAAATCAAATTTTTCAAAAAGAAGCTTACTTTTATGATTTACAATTCAATTTTTTTTTTATATATTTGTATGACATTTAACAAAAAAAACTCAACGAATAGTACAGTACATACAAAAACATAAATCCGTACAAATTAAATAACATAATTTTTATTAAAGTAATAATGAGAATGTGATCACTATGTTTGTCTGACTTCCCATTACATATTACGCTTACATCGAATAAAAAAAGGTAATTGTGGCAATCTCACAATTCAAAAAAATATTTCTTGTAAATCTGAGATTTAAATTGTGAAATACAAACTTAAAGTTTTAAAGTTTCAATTCCCCTTTTAATTTTGTATTATTATTATTATTATTATTATTATGTGGCAGTAATAAAAACAACTAAATTGTAAACTGAAATTCTGAGAAAACGTTCCAAATTATGAGATCTAAAATCTAAATTCTGAGTTTCCTTTTTTATTATTATTATTTTTTTATTATTATTATTCTGTGATGGAAACAACCATTCATTCATTCATTACATGAAAGGAACCAAGTTTCAAGTAATTGCTATGAAACTAATGTCACAATGCAACAAGTCTTCGAGGTCTTAAGATAGTCTTCAGTAACTTCATGCAAAAGATGGTTATTTATCAGTTGGTTTTAGTGGCAAAATATGAGCGTATTTCTGTTTTGTTGCTGTTCTGTATCTTCATGTTGAGGGAAGCCGTCAGTCTGGATTCTCCTCCCACTAACACAAACACTCTCAGACTAATGTGATTTCCTGCCTCATTCATGGAGTAATTCCTTAAAGAAACAAATTACGGCCCAAGAGCATGACACAGCAGACAGAGACACACAGAAGCAAACACATGTGCTCACTGACCTCTAACCTGCGGTTGCTCTGAAATACCTCACCAGTGCATTCAATACTGACACAATTCACATGGTTTAGCTCCAGCTTTCATCAGAGCTTCCGTCTTGATCAGATGCATGTATTGTAGGACGGTGTTGTGACTCACTCTGACTCATGCTGAGATCTAGTAGAGGAGTTGAGTTGAGTTTGAGATGAGAAAGTAAGTGTACCTGTAGTTTCTTGGAGAATGGCCAGTGCTCATCTGAGGTAAGAGGAGGTCAAACCTCGGCTTTCTCTTGTCCCAGATGCTTCCTCGAATGCATGTACATTCATGCATTTGGCAGATGCTTTCATTTAAAGGGACTTACAATGGATTATAGATATACATTTTACTAGTTCATGCATTCCCTGAGAATCAAACCCATTACTTTGGTTTTGCAAGTACTAGGTTTGGCAACATACATATACATGTCACTTTGGAAAGTTTAGAATCATAACTATCTAATTTTACTGTTGAATGTATAATAATATAAATTATAAAATATATAACAGACTTTTAATAAATTATATTTTATAACATAAAATTAAGTTCCACAATTGTACATTTGAATAATAAATTATAAAATTTAAAAAATGAATATAATTTCTTGTCTTTTTCTATTAACAGCAAGCAATCAGCTAAACAGTATTTAAAAATAAATTAAATTAAACTTATACATTAATCAATTTAATGTATGTTGCTTGCTGTTAATTACAATAAACATGGCATTAATATTATAACTTATAATATTATTTTTAATGTCTTGTGAAATCATGCATCTGGATGTAGTTATGATTTAAACTGTCTAAAGTGACGTCTCTATTCCTGTAGCTTTAACAGCGTTGTTAACAAATAACGCTTGTACTAAAATTTATTTTAAAATTAGCATCTAACAACTGTTTAACAGTTTATATAGCCAATAAACACAGTTATAGTGAATGCAATCATGTCAGTGTTATAAAGTGACACGCAGTTCTCCCTCACGTGACTGGTGTGGGCGGGGCTAAAACGTTCACATCACATGACTGGAACATTCTTCCTCATGACACAGTGAATCTGCAGCCAGACACTGAACGAACGTCGTAACTCCATTTATAACTTACAGACAGTCGTATAAACGCACAGATACGCGCTGATAGTCTTCTGTACGCAGGCTTTAGTACGTAGTGTTCAGCGCTCGGAGTTTAACGCTTCTTCTGACAGACGTCAGTACAGACTGTGGCATGATGGTCAAACGGTGTTACGCTGCAGGTGTCTGCTGGACTCTTCTGATGGGTAAGTCATTATAACCGTTATAACCCATTCAAAGTTATCATTACACATCATCAGGAACGAACTGGCCATGTTCCCGGTGGCCCGGCGGCTGATTTGGCCCGCTGCCCGTTTTATATATTTTTTAATTTTTTAATAGTTTTATTACTTAACGTTATTATTATTTTTGTTATTATTATTAATTTATATTTATGCCTTTTTAATGTACCAAAGTGATCAGTGATTATTAACGAGAGCCAATAATGATTTTGTCTGAGTTTTGAATAAAATGTAAAAATTAAAGAATTCAAATTTTCTCATTCTATTTGTAACGTTATAAGCCCCATACCATCGCGACTCATGATTCTCAGATTGAGAGGACGTGACTAGGATCTTTTGGTTATTTTATCGCTTTAGCAAGTTAACAAATATCCGTTATTGTTATATATATATATATATATATATATATATATATATATATATATATATATATATATATATATATATAACCCGGTAAAAATGTGGTGGACTGAATCATCTCTGGCTGGACTGGACAGAAGATTTGCAGCGATGGTCTTGAGTGTGGCGTGTGATGCAGGATTCACTTAAAGCATGTCACGTTACGCAAGCCTCAAGATTCACCCTCGGCTTGTGATAGCTGAAGTGGATGTTGTGAAATGTGCGATCGCATCGCCTAAAACTCTTGAGAAAATTAAAGATGAGGTATTGCTACGGAAGAACAAATCTCAAAACTTTTTCCGAGTTCTGCAGTCTGCACTCACACTGCCTTCTGGTTCGGCTTCATCGGAGAATCTGGCTCCGATCTTCAGTGCACAGGACAGATTCTCAGATCTTTATGTACTGCACATAGAGAACTATTTGAGAAGAATATCAGAAGAAGAGATAGTGAAAGATAGACAATGGTCATCTACGTAATTCGGGAAAAGAAGTGGCTTTTCTGCATTCGGTATGGTTTTCTGTTGTTGATTTAATATTTTTAATGTCGAATACATGTTAGGCTATATAACTATATGAAATGTAGAACATATAAAAAAAGTGTTCGTTGATCGTAGCACAGTGGGTACATTTTCCCCCAAAGCATAAAAGAGAAACTCTTGTGTGTAGCCTATTTAATTTTATCAGACGACGACACAATTATAAATCAGGATTTTTGTGCAGATTAACATCTTGGAAGGGAGAGCTGGTTCGTCTTAATGGGTCGCGTTTTAGTCACTAATTCATATTCATCCCGTTGTCTGACAACAGAAACAGTAAAATATATCAATAAAAACAGTTATTAGAATTTAGCTGCATTAAAATACAGTATATGCAAAAGAATGTAATAATAAATGTACATTTTGCATGTTCAGAAGAAGTGAGTTGCCGTCTTGCGAAAATGCAAACAGGGTTGTGTAAGTAAATTGCTCAGTGTAAAGAAAGAGAAGTAATGGGAACCTAGTATTTTTATGTTGTTGTTTTTTTCTTTCTTCATGTGTCTAATAGACATGAACAAGTTCTTTGAAAAACATCTCCGTTAACTATTGTTTCACTAATAATAAACATATATTACATAAAGCATCCATATTTGTCAATGCGCATGTTGATTAGACTGAAAACTTGAAGGCCTGGTTTCACAAACTAGTCTTATCTTAAGCCAGGACTAGGCCTTAGTTAAATTAAGGTATTTTAGCAACTTTTAGAGAAATGCCTTATAAGAAAATGTTGCAGGTGTGCATCTTGACACAGAACAATGACACTGACATATTTTAAGATATGTCAGCGCAAGATATTTTCAGCTAAAACATATTTTAGTCTTCGACTAGCTTAAGCCTTGTCTGTGAAACCATGGGCAAAAGTATTAATTTAAGGTACATTTAGAACAGATAAAAATGTGCAATTAAATTGTGATTATTCACGAGTTAACTCCTGACAATCATGCGATAAATCGAGATAATATATTTTAATTAATTGACTAAATTAAAATAACTAAAACAATGGTAACTCATCAGTGGACTTTCCTCGTCAATATATGCTATATTTTTTCCACACTTTTCTCATTCTCACTTATTAAAGGTTTTATATGAATAAACCTCTGAAGGGAACTGATTGTCTTCACAAAAGTTTCCATCGCATTTTCATTTTACCTAAAAAAGTATCAGTTATGCTGCTATTACCAGGGAAATCACAATGGGCCCTGTCATACACCCGGCGCAATGCAACGCAAGGCGCAGGGCAAGTGTGTTTGCTAGTTTCAGTCTGGCGCCATTCACATTTTTCCATCCAGCACCACGTCATTTAATTAGCAAATGCATTTGTGCCCATTTGTGCGCCCATGGGCGTGCTGGTCTAAAAAAAGATGTGTGTTCAGGCGCATTGCTGGCGAATTGCTTTTTTAAGGAGCTGAAAATAGACTTGCGCCATAGACCAACTCAAACCTGGTCTAAAGTATGATGTCAATGGCGCAATATTTTTTTGTTATTTAAAGAGCGCGTTGGTAGAAAATGCGCCTATGGGCGGGTCCACAGTGCGCGTTGACTTATTGCTTATTAAACAGGGATGCACATCACACAAATATTTAAAAAAAAATGTATTACAGTGTAAAATAATATTATTGTGTAGCTACATAAATATAAAAATGTAATGATGGATAGTCATTGCGTGTATTAGAATTAGGCTACCTATTTGCAATTCAGCCTATGATTTATAATGATGAATGAAATTCTACTTCATCCCACGCCTTCTTCACCTCAGGAAGCTTTGGTGGATTCCTGCTTGTCCCGTAGATGATCTGCTTTTACTTATTAAGAGAATAGGGACAACCCATTCCAAAAATGCGCCCTGGCGCACAGACCGTTTTTCCGTCGTTAAAATAGCAAAAGTGGATTTAGACACACCCTGAGGGCACCTTCGCCGTGCGCTTTACATTTTGCATTTAGATCGTTAAAATAGGGCCCTACATTTCTAAAAGCACCTCCTACTGGCAGAGAATGAATGTGCATTTTCAGTAATCCAGTCAACATAAATGTTATTATCAGGATCAGTATTTTGGGTGGAGAATCCCCTCAGTGACCTCTCTTGAACTTGTGACATGCTGTAGTGAGGGGAGACTCAATATGTTATTCTGAAAATTGCAGTCCTCAATAAATAACTTTCTCTTTTTCTTGCTAAAGGCACGTTCACACCAATTACGATAACTATAATAAAGATAAAGATATAGTTTTAAAAAATCATTCTAAATTTAAAAGAATAGCAGGTTGCACAGCACACGATAACCGCACAGAGAAATTATATTGTTAGAATCTGCGGGATTTTTCTTGTTTTTATTTTATTTATTTTTAACAGCTATAAATGATAAAGCATTGAAAGCCAATCAGAATTCAGAGTTTGAGCATTTAAAGTGGCACATGATAGACTGCAGCGCATTCTTAGATCAAACAGTGCTATCATTCATTGGTGTAAAGGCTAATATATTTCCTTTTTTTATATATTTTATAGTTATTGTTCTTGGTGTGAATGTGCTTTAAGAGTGCCACCCAATCTACTGGGTCTGTGCTTACTTTATTAGCTTTTTGGCTTTTTACAGTGCCTAGCAGCACTCTCTGTTTGTGGGCACCTAAAATTAATCAATAAATAAATTAAAAATTAAAAATGCATTAAAAAATGTATATTTATTACGTTTAACACATATTTGTCAATGTTGAGCATTCACCATTTATCTGTAATATGAATAAGATGCTAAAATTATTAATTTAATGGGGATACTGTCATACAGTGTAATAGATGAGACTGTGCTGTAACAGAATATTTGCATTACACCACATGACAAAAGATTTACCCTGAATGACGAAACTTCTACTTCAGCTTATATTGCAGGCAATCAACTGGCCACCTATTTCAAACAGTGAACTTGTAAAATTGATCACAATTGATTAAAACATTATTATGTATATAAAATTATTTTTTAAACTTAATTTTATGTGGACACCAAAATGGTAGTCTCACATAGCCAGACCTTCAAACTGACGGCTGAAGGTCTGGAATTCATGTGTCAGTCTGCCAAAATATCCTCAAAGTTTTGCTGATCTCCATGATAATGGTCAGGTACTAGGAAATGGTTATACCTCACTGTTAATTCAAATTAAAAACCGAACTGAAAATCTGAACCGCACCACCAGCTTTCACAAACACCGTTCATCTGGTGATGGACTAAAGAGAGGGCCTACTGATACATATGGCTGCACCAGATTCCAGCCTTATCTCCCACCAGAGGACACCGATGAAACCTTAGAGCAGAAACGTCAGCAGCTGGAGATATACCATACAGGTGGAATATCTGACGGTAGAAAATTAATGTTATGTGACTGCCTGACATTGTTTTTTCTTTGGAATATTTTAGGTGAAAAACGTACTCGGTTACTAAACGTAACCTCGGTTCTCTCTAGAAGAGCGAACGAGTACTGCGTCTTAGCTAAGACGCTACGGGAAAAGTCTCTTTTCACGAAATACTGAAGCAAAAAATTATCCTTAATTTTGTATTTTTGTAAAGCGCATTTGCAGCAGTACACAGCCACAGGCGAGACGGCTCGTTCGCTCATTGGCTTGTTCTGCGGCAACTGCACAGCCTATCGAGCGCGGGCTGATGCAACATCAGACCAATAAGGGCGCTTCGCGCCCTTCTTGCCACTTCCCGCCGAAACGGGTGTGGCCCAACCTATAAAAGGAGCTCGAAAAGGCTGACTCACCTGATTTTTCATCTCTTCAGCGAAGCTCACGCATCGCTGGATCACGGAGGAAGCAAGCGCCGTCTGAGAAAGCACATCAGCAGGACGAGCCATTCTGAAGCTGCTGGCATCGCCGCCTTCCATTGCCGTTCCTGCTGCGCTATCCGGCGCCTATATCCTTTCAATCCTGTTATATACAAGCTGTTCTTTATGTGTGTGTGTGTGTTCGCCCTGCGACACACACTCGTAAAAGAGCTCGCGTCTTTTTTAAGATGCCTTCCTGCGGCTCGTCAGAGCCCCACTCAGCGAGGGAGACCGGTACGTCATCTGTGTCTCCTGCCTGGGTGAAGATCATGCAGCGCTCGCTCGCTGACGGCGGATGCCCCCACTGCGAGCTGTTGCCATGGTGACTCTGAGGACTCGCCTGGCCTTTTTCTCTGAGCCTGCATTCTCCGCTGCGCTGAGGCGCCGTAAAAGCATCGCTTCCAGCGGATTCCGGAACCGTCTTCAGCTCAACCGAGCTCGCCGGTTCGCCCTGCTTCACCGGCCCCCCCTGCATCGCTTCCCGGTGGGCAGCGCCCGCTGTTTGCCGGCGCGTCGTCCGAGGAAGTCGATCTCAGGGCCGCGTCGGGGGAAGAGGACACGCGCTCTCTGCTAGCTTCGGGCAGTGAGGGCTGGGCGAGCTCCGAGGATCTCGCGCCTTCTGCTCAGAAGCCCAGCAGACGAGCTGACATCGAGAAGGAGCCGGGGCGAATGATCGTGTTGGCCGCGATGAGTCTCGGCCGCGAGTGGTTTGCACCAGCGCCCCCCCCTCTCGTTCCCGGCTGGATGGTATTTCCCTTTCGGATGAGCGTACTTCTCAAAGCCCGCCTCATTTCTTCCTGAGCTTCACGAAGAGGTGGCGAAGGCTTGGAACGCTCCATATTCAGCACGAACTCGTTCGTCTGTCTCACTAGCATTCTCCACACTGATGATGCTAAAAACAGGAACTACCACTCACTTCCGCCGGTGGAACAGGCGATAGCGACGCACCTTTGTCCGCCCTCTGCTGGACGGCGGCAAAAGCGGTGTTGCCATCTAAAGCCTCCTGTGTGACGCTGCGTCGGCGCTACTAACGATGGCTGCTTCATCGAAGCGCAGGTGTACGAGTTCCGCTGTGGCCGAGCTCTCACCCAAGCGCGCCGCTGTTTCAGTTCCAGGAATTGTGACTGTCTCAGCGTTTTCTGCAATGCGCAAGCCTGCACAGTTGCCCGCTTGCCTGCACACAAAAGCCGTTATCACAACAGCTTCAGCAACGCAGCTCGAGACCCCCGTTCTCGCTCTACTGGCCGTCGCCCCGCGCCGCGGGGACCGCGGCAGAGGATTACGGTGAGGCCGGGAGCCCCGAAGCCATCCTGGGAAAGCCATCTACGCATGCTGCATGACGCTGCGTCGGCACTACACACGATGGCTGCTTCATCGAAGCGCCAGTGTACGAGTTCCGCTGCGGCCGGGCTCTCACCTAAGCGCGCCGCTGTTTCAGTTTCCAGAGATTGTGACTATTTCAGCGTTGTTTGCAATGCGCAAGCCTGTACGGTTGCCCGCTTGCCTGCACACGAAAACCGTTATCACGGCTACCCAGATATTTCCCGAAAAAGGTGTAATTTCTGGTGTCCCGGCCACGGCCGATGGTGCTATAAATGTAGTGACGATGCCCACTGCTCAGTGCCCATCTCCGCATATAAGCACAGCCCTTCACACAGGGCTCGCGCCTATAAAAGCGACTCAAGTCGATCACGCGCACTACATAGTAGACGTGCCCACTCCTCAGTGCCCACAATCACTATGTCACACGCGTCATGTGGTTTCTGTAAAAACCAAACCCGTGCACGTTCGTCCGGCCACGGCCGATGGTGCTATAAATGTAGTGACGATGCCCACTCCTCAGTGCCCATCTCCACATGTAAGCACAGCCCTGCACACAGGGCCTGCGCCCATAATGTCGACTCAAGTCGGTCGCGCACACTGCATAGTAAACGTGCCCACCCCTCAGTGCCCACAATTACTATGTCACACGCGTCATGTGGTTTCTGTAAAAACGAAACCCGTGCATGCTCGTCCGGCCACGGCCGATGGTGCTATAAATGCAGTGACGATGCCCACTACCCAGTGCCCATCTCCACATATAAGCACAGCCCTGCACACAGGGCTAGCGCACATAAGATCGACACAGATCGGTCGAGCGCGCCGCATAGTAAACGTGCCCACTTCCCAGTGCCCACATACACTATGTCACATACGGCGCGGGGCTTCTGTAAAAACGAGGCCCGTGCACGTACATTCTGCACAGGCAGACAGCGAGTTTAAAGTGGTAAAAGTGCACACATGCAGCCCACGGTTACTCGCAGATATGTCGAGTCCCACGGGACCCGCTCAGCCTCCCTCCAGTCGGTTAAGCGCCGGAACGGGGTCGAGGAAGAGCGATCTGCCCGCTGTGATCAGCGCGCTCCCCGCCTCAGATGCGCAGCACACTCGAGCGCCGCCGTTGCCCAGTCAACAGAGCGCGTTTCGCATCCAGCCCTTAGCCATTCATGCAAATGCATGGTCAGTGCTTCCAGGGGTTTCGGATTGGGTGCTAGGCATTATAAAGAGAGGCTACACGCTACAGTTTTCTCGACGCCCACCGTGCTTTTCAGCGCGCGTCGAAACTACGGTCAAAACAGAAGTAGCACACATACTTCGGGCCGAAATATCAAAATTGTTGAGAAAAGGGGCTGTAGAGCCTGTGTCTCAAAGCGAGGGGGGGCTGTACAGCAGATACTTTCTGGTGCCCAAGAGAGACGGGGGTCTCCGGCCCATACTGGATCTAAGACAGCTGAACAGGCATTGATGAAACGCAGTTTCAAAATGCTCACGACCAGGAAGCTCCTCGCGCAGATTCGCAGAGGGGACTGGTTCATGTCAATAGATCTGAAGGACGCGTATTTTCAAATACAGATAGCGTCAAACCACAGGCGATATTTGAGATTCGCCTTCGAGGGCCAGGCATACCAGTTTGCAGTCCTGCCATTCGGCTTGTCCGTAGCTCCTCGTACGTTTACGAGGTGCATGGATGCAGCGCTCGCTCCTCTTAGACTCAGAGGCACACGAGTGCTGAATTATTTGGACGACTGGCTGGTTCTGGCCCGATCATGAGCGGAGCTCATGGACCACAGAGCCGTTTTACTCGATCACCTCGAGAAGCTCGGCCTCAGTGTCAATTGGGTGAAGAGTTCGCTGAACCCCAGTCAGACGATCCTGTTTCTGGGTATAGTTCTGAACTCGTGTTCCATGATGGCGCGGCTGTCACCACAGCGCGCGATGGGCATTCAGCGTGCAGCGAGTTCTTTCCGCTGTGGCGCGACTGTGTCGCTCAAACACTGTCAAAAGATGCTGGGTTTCATGGCCTCAGCATCTCCGGTTCTGCGGCTGGGCCTGCTCCGCATGCGCCCCCTGCAGTTCTGGCTGAAGGCTCGGGTGCCGCGCAGAGCGTGGGCGTCTGGCCGGCTGCATTTCAAGGTCGATCAGAGCTGTGTTGCGGCTCTAGCACCTTGGACAGCGAACGGCTGGTACCGATCAGGTGTAAGCCTGGGGACTTCCCCGAGTGTGAAAATGGTGTCGACGGCCGCCTCCACTTTGGGATGGGGAGCGCTGCTCGAAGGCAGACCGTCCTTTGGCCTATGGTCAGAATGGGAAAAGCTCCATCATATCAACTGCCTGGAAATGCTGGCAGTGGAGAACGCGCTGACGCGCTTTTGTCCCCATATCAAGGATCACTACGTCATAGTCCGTTCGGACAACATGTCCGTGGTGTCCTACATAAATCGCCAGGTCGGTCTCGGGTCCCGAAACCTGTGCAGGCTGACGGAACGCCTCCTGATTTGGGCTCAGCGCAACGTGTGCTCGCTGAGAGCAGTGCATGTGCCTGGACTGCAGAATCTGGGTCCAGACAGGCTGTCCAGAGGCAATGTTCCTACGGGCGAATGGTCTCTACACCCGCAAACAGTCCGGCTGTTGTGGCAGAGATTTGGCATGGCGGAGGTGGACCTCTTTGCGTCCCACGAAGACGCTCACTGCCCCGCGTTCTTTTCCAAGAACGAAAGCGCGCTGTCACGGAGATGGCCGTGCTGCCCGCTTTATGCGTTCCCTCCCGTCTCCCTCCTT
Organism: Carassius carassius; assembly: GCF_963082965.1. Lineage (NCBI taxonomy): Eukaryota > Metazoa > Chordata > Actinopteri > Cypriniformes > Cyprinidae > Carassius > Carassius carassius. The sequence continues at coordinate 17,751,382 of NC_081760.1, read as the reverse complement.
CCGCAGGTGATAGAACGGGTGAGAGAAACGAGATGTTCAATACTGCTTGTAGCACCTCTTTGGAAGAACCAACCATGGTTCCCAGATTTGATGCAGTTAGCAGATGTCGCCCCGTGGCCGGTACCATTGAGGAGAGACCTCCTCTCGCAGGCCAGGGGCTCGATTTGGCACCCTCAACCGGAGTTGTGGTCCCTCTATGTATGGGCACTCAATGGTTACCCGCTGATCTCGCAGTGAGAGTGCTAAATACCATCACTCAGGCTAGAGCTCCGTCGACACGACGTCTGTATGCCTCGAAGTGGTCGGTGTTCTCCAGCTGGTGCACAGCTCGAGGTTATTCACCCCTTAGTTGTGAGGTGACGGAGGTCCTCTCCTTCCTTCAGGAGCTGTTGGATAAGGGCAGAGCCCCATCCACGCTCAAAGTTTATGTGGCTGCCATCGCGGCGTTTTCTGAAACGGCGTCCGGTCAGTCAATAGGAAGGAATGATTTAGTCATCCGGTTCCTCAGAGGAGCTAGGAGGCTGAATCCTCCCAGACCTCCGTCAGTCCCTATGTGGGACCTCGCGGCGGTTTTGGAGGCCTTGAAAGGTCCCCCTTTCAAGCCTATCCAATCGATTAGCCTTCAGCATCTGTCGTTCAAGACAGTATTCTTGTTGGCTCTCGCTTCTGTGAAGTGTGTGGGTGATTTGCACGCGCTCTCGGTGAGCCAGTCGTGCTTGGAGTTTGGGCCCAATGACTCAAGAGTCATACTCAAACCTAGGCACGGTTATGTGCCGAAATCCCTCAACACACCGTTTCGGGCTCAGGTTATTGCCCTGTCTGCCCTGCCGGTGTCAGGGGAGGATGGAGACTCGAGTCTTCTTTGCCCTGTCAGGGTTTTAAGAGCTTATGTGTCTCGCTCTGCTGCCTTTCGGCAGACGGAGCAGCTATTTGTCTCGTTCGGTGGGCGTTCCAAGGGAATGGCTGTTTCGAGACAGACTCTATCCAGATGGATAGTTGACGCCATAGCGTTAGCTTACGCTTCCAGGGGCCTTCAGTGCCCGTTGGGCGTCAGAGCACACTCCACAAGAGGCATCGCCTCGTCGTGGGCGTGGTCTACTGGGATCTCCTTGCAGGATATATGTATGGCGGCAGGTTGGGCCTCGCCGTCTACATTTATCAGGTTCTATAACCTGGAGGTTCCCGCCTTGCAAGCAAGGCTGCTGTCGGTATAGGCGAATCAGGGCCCTGAGGGGAATTCTGAGTTCACGAGCGCTATGCGCTGCCGACTGTTATATGGGCAGTATTGCGTAAGACCCGCATTGCCACATTGGTCAGGCCTTGCCTCGGCTGTGTGACGTCATATTGCCGCATCTACGGATGCTGCTAGATATGGGACGGAGGGCTTTTTCCCTTTTCTGTCCTGGACTCTCTGTGAGTCCCTCAGGTGACTGTGCACTGTAAATCCTGGGCGTTGCTTCAGGTTTATTGGTGTGTGATCCCTGCGCGCACGGCGTTTTACATTGGGTTCCCGTAGCGTCTTAGCTAAGACGCAGTACGAGAGAGCTCTCGTAAGAGAACGTACTCGGTTACTAAACGTAACCTCGGTTCTCTCTAGAAGAGCGAACGAGTACTGCGTTCTCTGCCGTGCGCACGATTCACTCTGGTTCGCTTCGGCGATGAAATAAATCAGGTGAGTCAGCCTTTTCGAGCTCCTTTTATAGGTTGGGCCACACCCGTTTCGGCGGGAAGTGGCAAGAAGGGCGCGAAGCGCCCTTATTGGTCTGATGTTGCATCAGCCCGCGCTCGATAGGCTGTGCAGTTGCCGCAGAACAAGCCAATGAGCGAACGAGCCGTCTCGCCTGTGGCTGTGTACTGCTGCAAATGCGCTTTACAAAAATACAAAATTAAGGATAATTTTTTGCTTCAGTATTTCGTGAAAAGAGACTTTTCCCGTAGCGTCTTAGCTAAGACGCAGTACTCGTTCGCTCTTCTAGAGAGAACCGAGGTTACGTTTAGTAACCGAGTACGTTTTTCACCTAAAATATTCCAAAGAAAAAACAATGTCAGGCAGTCACATAACATTAATTTTCTACCGTCAGATATTCCACCTGTATGGTATATCTCCAGCTGCTGACGTTTCTGCTCTAAGGTTTCATCGGTGTCCTCTGGTGGGAGATAAGGCTGGAATCTGGTGCAGCCATATGTATCAGTAGGCCCTCTCTTTAGTCCATCACCAGATGAACGGTGTTTGTGAAAGCTGGTGGTGCGGTTCAGATTTTCAGTTCGGTTTTTAATTTGAATTAACAGTGAGGTATAACCATTTCCTAGTACCTGACCATTATCATGGAGATCAGCAAAACTTTGAGGATATTTTGGCAGACTGACACATTTTCCGCGTGTTGGCCATTTGTCGCCGTGCTGCCGGTGAAGGTCTCTTGCCATCAGCCACTGCTGAATGAATGTCCATAACCATTGCAGTCCAAGGAATCTGAAATGTTTCTGGCCATGTTTTTTGATTTGGGAGGATGGACCACAGTCTTCAGAGCTGCTAGATTTTTTATTTGAGAGTCCACTTGATGCACTGGAGCAAGGAAGGACTGAAGGCGAGCCGACTATTGGTGTAGGGGAAGATGATTTTGTAGGTCTATTAAAGTATAAGTCTATTTATAAGTATACGTTTGTATAAGTCTATTAAATAGGAAAAGTAGAGGTGACCTGTACTTACTGTAGAAGCTTTAAAGGAGTAGTTCAGTTTCAGAACAAATATTTACAGATAATGTACTTACCCCGTTGTCATCCAAGATGTTCATACCTTTCTTTCTTCACTCGAAAAGAAATGTTTTGTTTGTTTGTTTGTTTTTTTTTGGGGGGGGGGGGGGGGATCAGGAATCTCCATATAGTGGACTTCAATGGTGCCCATGAGTTTGATCTTCCAAAATGTAGTTTCAGTGCAGCTTCAAAGGGCTCTAAACGATCCCAACTTAGGAAAAAGGGTCTTATCTAGTGAATCAATCTGTCATTTTCTAAAATAAAATACAAATTTATATATTTTTTTATTTCAAATGCTAGTCTTGTCTAGCGATGCGATGCGATGCGAATGCGTACTCAGTGTAATCCTGGTAAACACAGTTAGGGTAGGTCGAAGAACTACCATCTCATTTTCTCCTCCAACTCCAAATCGTCCAAAATAAAAATAAAACTGAGTAAGTGTAACTTATTTGGCACTACACAAGTCAACATGTAATGCAAGGTCTACTGCAGGGCACAAATGTGATGTTGGCCCCACGACACACTCATTGTGGTGTCTATAAAGATGTGATTTCAAAGCTGCTAATTTTGCAAATTTCCTGTTACAGTCCTGGCTGCAACAATGAAGAAACAAGTAAGGGGTATTGCTGTGAATCCTCATTTGCTTCACATAGGCCTCTGGAGTATGGCATTGCTGTCCATATAACTGACACGTAAACATGCTTGCCAGTCAAAATGGACAGTCTTTGGGCACGTAAAAACTTAACTCAAAAAATCTCAACAACAAAAAAATCTCCACCGAAATAAAATGTTCATTAGCCTACTGTACTAGATGTAGTAACATTACAATACAAGCCAACAACAGAAAAAATTTGAACAGGAAATATTCTTACTGCATATTCTATCGTGTAACTTATTCTATCAAGCTAACTTGGATCGTAGCAATTAGGGCTGGGACAACGCGTCGAGGTCATCGATGACGTCGACGCAAAAAATACGTCGACGCAAAATATGCGCATCGATTCGTCGACCTGTTTTTATTTCGCTAAAAAACGTTTGCAAAACGTTTACCTTATGTGCGCTGAATATACGCGATGGCCGGATCAACATTCTGTCCAACGTTATATAACCAATCCAGGGGTTTTTCTGCATTGATCTTTTTTTGGCGGCTGTCAAAGCCTTATTTGATCGGTGAGTGATGTAGAATAGAATGACTGTGCTGGGCCTGACAGGGCGCGTACGAGAGAGAGCCCCGGCTGTGCGCGCGCACTCACAGTCTTCAAACTACACGAGCACTTCTTGCTCTCTCTCTCCCTCGTGCATATTAACCAAAATCATTAGACACGATAGAAAAAGGGCGGAACGCCAAAGTTTCACGTGGAGCATTCTGAGATTTTTTTTTTCTACATGACAGGCTGCTGGCTCCCACTGTTAATTTTTTTTTTTTTTGGAAAAGCACTCTCTGTATTAGCTTAAAGCATTAAAGTTTACATTGGTTACTGTATTCTTTCAATTGCTCTAAACAAGTATTTTGGGTGAACTTTTTTATTGAATGCTAGACATCAAGTTGTTGCTATTTTCATCTGAAAGAAGAACTTTTTTTCAGTAAGCTAGGCCCTATGTGTTCAGTAAGCTTGTTTCAGTAAGCAATGTGTTTTCAAGGCTTCAGGGTTTTATTGAATGCTATCTCTATACAAGTGCAAAGTAATGCATTCTTAGTCAGTCTTTTATTTTGTATTTTTAAGAGCAATAAACATATATTGCAATGTTAAGGAATTCATGTTTTTTTCATTCAGATATGTAAATCAACATGTATAAATTGTTAGTAGTCAATTAATGGGGAGTTAATCGAAATCGAATCAGTCTGGAAAAATTAATCGTTAGTTTAATCGATGCATCGAAAAAATAATCACTAGATTAATCGTTTAAAAAATAATCGTTTATCCCAGCCCTAGTAGCAATCCAAAATAGAGCCAACATTAAAGAAACAAAACAGCAACACTAGTAAAGAAAAACTTCTCTCAGAATACAGTTATGTACAAATTAGAACCACCTTACCCAAATTTGCAAGCACAACGTTATATAAAATCAACATTTTGTCTAATATACAATATTAAGCAATAAATGAAAAGATGACAAGCTAAAATTAGCAAATTTCCATCATGTTTGATGTGCTTGCAGAACACAAGCATTTCCTAATTTCACTTCAGAATTTTGTTACACTTAATCTGTTGTTATATTTTTGTGCTGTCATCATTTGTAAAGAAAGACTTTTGAGGATGGTTCTAGAGATTTTCTGAGGGAGGGGTTTGGCAACACTAGTTGAGAGCCATTCGCTGAAGTGAGGGAGACCTCCCCCGCATTAGGAACTGTTTTTAAATTACACCAAACTGCAAAAAGCGAATAATGCAAAAAGTGGTAAGGGGCGCTACACAATGCATCTGGCAGCCGAGTGCAAAAGCAGAGTCTCCCCCACAGTGCTGCGTTTGCGCCATGGTGTAAAGTGATAAACAACGCAAGTTGCTTCTTCAGACGTGACACAGAATTATTGTTATAGTCGTGGCGTATGATACAGTATATGAGAACATTAAAGGCTCTTTAGTGATTCTGGCTGAAAACAGCCACAATAATGAAATCTGCATGAAGAGGTAAACTGGAAAACGCCAACAGGCCTACATAGGCTTGTCAATTCAGCACCATAGTAATTTACCATTGTTTTACTTCTAGTGACCACCCATCTTACTAATAGGCATAATTTTAAGCAAGAACGTCTCTGTTTAGATGTTTAGTTCTAATTAATTTTAATAGAAATAAAATTATGTAATTAATTTTGTAATTAATTATGTAAGTGCCCGATTAAATATAAATGGCCTATCAGTGTCTTTTAAAAATTAGGTATGTATTATTTTCAAATAATAATGTCATTAAAGGGATAGTTCACCCAAAAATGAAAATAACCATTTACTCAACATCATGTCATTCCAAACCTGTATAAAATTTCTTTCTACTGTGGAACATAAAAAAAAGAAGATAATTTGAGAAATTCAAGACATTTTTGTCCATACAGTAGATATCGTACATTCTACAGAAACATTCTACAAAATGTCTTCCTTTGTGTTCCACAGAAGAAAGTAAGTCATACAGGTTTGCAGTCACTTGAGGGTGAGGAAAGGATGACAGGATCCAGCAGAACATTCATGGGGGAACTCGTGGGCTGGATATGTCCAGTGCCGAATTTGAACCCCAGTCTAGTCCTGCCTACATGCTGAAAAATCCCCTTGCAGGAAGTATAATTCCCTTCCTAAATAATACAATCAGTGTATAAAAGCATAAAATAAAACATAAAATTAAGATGAACATAAAAATAAAAAACATAAAATTCAGATGTGTTTCTAAAGCACATTTCAAAATGAATATAATTCCAAAGAAACATGTTGAAATTATAAAGAACTGTAATAATGCATCGACAGATGGACTGGAACAACCTGGAAGTCATGCTTGTAGAGTAGACTACTTGAAAAATAATCTTTTGATCAAATTTAAAGTGTACTGTATTGCTATTACTAAATTACTATTTAAATTATTAATAAACCAACAACAATAAAATGTGTGGTGTTGTTGTTTTTTTGTGGTGGTTGTGGTGGGTCAGGGGGGTTTGGGGGGCAACTGGGTAATAGTAAACCACTTTTTTCTTTAGGACTACACCACGGCCCGTAGTTCACTGACAAGTTACGCAAAAGTCTCATGTAGCCAGACCTTCAGACTGATGGCTGAAGGTCTAGAATCTATGGCAGCTTTATTTGGCCAAGGCCCGCAAATGAGGCCATTTTGAAAAACAACCAATCACAGTTCGTTTTGTTCAGGGTCACGTTTCAGGGCATGGAAATGAGAAAATACATTAATAGGAGAATTAGCCTAATATTGCCTTGAATATCAACAAAGACATCTGCTATAATCGGTACACAATACTTTTGTCTATCGGCACAACCCTAGAAAACAAGCAGCAGTGACACTGAGGTCACTTTATTAATCTGTACCTCACTCAGTCTTCATGTGAATATAGCGCACTGCAGTAAACACTAGGGCTCATGGAGATGTAAGCAGCTGTCATGATGTTGAGTTAGCTGCAGATGTTCATCATACACGTGACTCACAAGGAACCAAGTGATATCTCATCAGCTTCTTTGAATCATTTTTCACTTAATAGTCAGAGATAGTGTGTGTGTGTGTGTGTGTGTGTGTTCTTGTTTTTGTGACATATCAGGACACAGCTCTGTATAATAACATGGGTATGACACAGGTATTACAAGGAGAAGGTGACTTATGAGGACATAACCCATGTCCCCATTTTTCAAAACGCTTAGAAATCTTAGAGAATTATCTTTTTTTTTTTTTTTAATAAAAAATCGCGCTGACATACATCAGGAAACCAGAAGCGGTAACGCTAACTTGAAACCATGGTGTTGTGGTAGAAATAGTCAAATGCATCCAATACATCGTTTATTTCAGGGTTTGTACAACCTTTTGAGAGAGAAATTCAAGCACTTTTCAATGACATTCAAGCATTTCTCACAAGTATTTCCAGCATTTTAAAACTCTTAAAATATCCTGTTTCAATTTTATTTTTAATGGGATGAACAAAATATACTTTGTGGTAAACAAACACTTATGTAAAATTTTAAAATACATCAAATCACAATTATAGGCAGTAGACAGCAGCAGAGGAGCACTTATTGGCTTATAAGTCATTCATTTATTTTTCTTTATATTTTGAAATTATAAAATCACTATTATAAAATATCAAATAATCTGATTTTGTCAGAATTTTACACTTTTCTGTATGAAGTAAGAAAAGTCACAAACTTTTCTTCAATTTGCTATTACATAATCACTGAAGTTGATCTGTTCCATATGCTAGAAAATAATGGTACATTTAATAAGAGTGGAATATATACATTTTCTGTGTATAAAAAGTAGATTTTTCACCTGTTACTGTTGTTAATAAAACAAATTTTTTTATGCATCTTAACTCAAGATTAGTCAAATCTGTATAAACAATAAACAAAAGAAAACTATACAAGAAATTAACATGAAATAGTTTATTATTAAAAATTTAGTAATTATACAATAAATGCATATAATTAAAGTCTACTGTTTCACAGTCAACACTTTGCTTTTTGGCTAGATTTAAAACCAGGAAAAATGCACTTAGATAAACAAGGCAATTAAAAGATGGCACTTGTGGAGGAAGGACAACAAATATATATTTATTGAGTTTAAATGTGAACATGTCTATGAAAGATTGTATTACTGTACTGTGATAAAATAGAATCACAATGCTGAAAAGGCATTTTCAGAAACAACGTTTGGATCTGAAATCAAAATAATGGATAAATGTTGTGTTTGTGGTAAACAGCCGCAGATCAGGAGCGGAATGCAAAGATGATTTGATGAAGAGAATTATGGCACTGATGTGATTGGTTGGATCAAAGATCCCTGTGAATGTTTGATAAATGTCAGATCTGGTTTAGAATCAGAATGAGCTCCCAAGTGTGCACAACCACACAAGGAGTTTGTTGTGGTTTCCAGGAGCTCTGGTTAAATGGATACTTACATATATAACACAAGAGAATAGAAAGAACATTTAAATAAGATGAATAAAAATAAAAGCAATAAAGCAATACACATATAGATCAGATGGTTTATGTACAGATGCGTGTATAATATACTATATATACAACTGTACAAATAAAAATAAGTATTTACATAAGTAATAATTTGCCTTATTCTCAGGTTGCATAAACACCATAAGAGTACTGGATTACGGGTTATAAAAAACAGGTTGTAGTTGGTGTGCTAGCTATTTAAGGTGGAGATGACATGGGAAAAAACTTGTTATGCCTAGATGTTCTAGTGCACTGAGATCTGTAGCATCTGCTTGAGGGTAGAAGTGCAAAAAAAGCTGTGGTTGAGAGTGATCTGTGATGATGTTACCCACTTTTTTTTTTTATTCTGTATATGTACAGGTCATGAAGGTTGGGCAGGTGACCACCAGTTATCCTCTCTGCTGTCCTAACAGTCTGTTGCAGTCTTCTTATATCTGATTTGCTGGCTGACCCAAACCAGACAGTTATAATGCGCATAATAGTGCACAGAACCGAGTTAATAACAGCTGAGTTAAACTGTGTCATCTGCACCTGTGGCAGATTGAACTACTTCAGTTGACAAATGAAGCACAACCTCTGCTGGGCTTCTTTCAATGTGAGTGTCCCACTTCAGGTCCTGAGAGATGGTAGAGCCCAGAAACCTGAATGAGTGTATGCTGTTCATGATGTTCAGTGGGGGGAGTGCTGAGGGGTTTCTCCTGAAGTCCACTGCCATCTTCACAAGAGATCTTCTTTGTTGTAGAAGTGAATCATGGGAAGCAACAGATGCTCCAGTATCAATGGGAGCTTTGATATCAGTGTGAAATGTTTCTGGTTCAGCATGAATGCAGTGTGTTATGGTGCTGCGATTGTGATCTGATGTGAACTTTGATGAACCATAGACAGTTCAGCAGACGGCAGTGTGACAGCACTCTCTAGTGGACACTGAGGGTCACAACTCATTCACATCCTGTGATGATGATGATGATGATGATGATGGTTGTGTTTCAGGGTGTGTGTTTGCGGCTCATGCTGTGTCGTTTGAGGTGACTGATGGAAACTCCACCTGCATTAAAGCTGAACTCAGCGCCAACTTCAGCATCTCCTACAACACCACCAATGGAACGGTACCAAACACACATACACACACACACACACACACACATGCAGACACGCCCGACACACAAACACACACACAAAAACATACAATTTTTTTGAAGCACCCTATATATATATATATATATTTGAGTGTGTTTTTTTTTTTTTTTTTTCATTTATAAAGGTTTTGAAATAATTTTCGGCCGTATGTCTATTGCATGCCATATCAGAGTGAATGAACAGCGCTTATTTCCACCCACTGCTTTGAGAGTGTGTTCATGTGTGTGTTCATTACTCATTGCTGTGTGTGGGCACTTGGATAGTTTAAATGCAGAGCACAAATTCTAAGTACGGGTTATACTTGGCCTACACGTCACATCAGTACTTAAGTAAGGAAAGGAAAGGAAAGGGAAAAATACATATTTGTTAAAACAGATATGCTTATTTGTGACCCTGTAATTATATTTTTCTTCACATGTGGACCTGGGAGACACTGTCTGACTTGAGTGGAACAACGTCATACTAGGGCCAAAATGAAAATCTTACTTTTTTTTTTTGCTAATATATATATAGGGCATTGTCCTAGATGCGACACAATGCATTTTGTCCAGTGTGTGACTGGCATATGTTATTTTTATTTAGATAATCATCAAGTGTTCTAAAATACAAGCACAAGCCAACAAACAGTCAAAGTATACATCCAATATACATACGTATGTGATTCCAATTGTAGATATTTAAAAATAGCCAGGATGTCAATGCCTGACATGAAATCGTAACAGTTTACAATAAGATTTGGTTTGTAACATTATCTAAGGTCTAATAATAAAAGTTGTAGAAGTATTGTTCCTTGTTACAGTGTGTTAATTTCAACAGTTAGTAATGTAATATTATATATGCATCTATTAACATAAGTGAATGAACTATGAACTAACATTAATGAAAAGTGTACAAATAATATTTCATATTTATTAGATTTATTATTTATTTATTTATATTTTGTAATAAATTTGATTAATCGGTTATTGGCCAGTGTGGTCCTACCTTGTTATCGTATCAGTAAAAGCAACTGTCAAATGGCCTCTAATATATATAGTCAGGGAATGTTCTAGTTTTAGTCAATGAAAACTTACATTTAAAAACTCCAATTTAGTTATGCTTTTTATAATGGTTAAACTGATTATCAAAATAATTTAGTAATTGTGATTACTGATCATGATTATCATCATTCAAGATATTATTTTATTTACACTAGTCTAGATTCCTTAATTAAATTATAACTATAAATAACGGATTCTATACATTATAAAAAAACAGTAAAACTCGAAAGCTCAAGCAGTGAAATTCCTGATAATTGATTCCAATAATTTTATGGTTGCTAGATTATGAACAGTAAGTTAAACTCTGGGCAGAAAATGTATCCTTTTAAGAGGATTTAAACTTTTGACATCTTGCAATCTGAAGCATGAAAACTCATAGATAAGCAGTTAAATTTTTTTTGATTGTTTTCCTTTTTGTTGAAGAAAATGTTAAGAGATTTTGGTGAAGTATTTATCATTTTTTAAGTCTTTTTTTTATTCATGTTTTAAAAAAATCAGTGTTTCATGATTTCACTGTTGTCTCTCATTATTTTGTCTTATGCTGCTGATACAGGGGGCAACTTTGGGCAATGTTGCCGTCAACAGGCAACCAGGTGAGACACAGGGCCCACGACTGATCTAAAGTATCCAGATAGACATTTGTTACCCATTCTCAAAGGGAAAGTGCCCAAGCAACATTGCTCAAAAATCACCCTGTGTATCATCAGCCTTAGTCATGGAAAGGTTGTCAGTGAACATTTTTCACCACACTTTTCATTTCTCAAATGAATACAGCATGTTTGTGTTTTCCCTCTGTTAGAGTGTGGTGAGTTTTGCGCTACCGTCCTCCGCAGTGGTGGGAAGCAGCAGTTCCTGCGGAGCCGGTGATGTTCCTCCAGAGCTGGTGGTGTCGTTCGGTGCAGGTCACGCTCTGGCTCTCGTGTTCTCCAGCGACGGATCGCTGTACCGGGTCACCAACATGAGCCTGCAGTACAATCTCAGTGACACCGCCACCTTTCCACAATCCTCCAGCTCAAGTGAATCTCTCTCTCTCTCACACACACACACACGTTGCTATGGTGGATGAGTGTCTGCTCACAGGTGTTTCTCTTGCAGGAATTGTGTTGGTGATGACAAACGTGTCGGAGATCTCTGCGAGGATGAACAGCACTTACAGGTGTCTGAGCTCCATGCCCGTCAGTCTGAGCAACGAGGTCAACATCACCTTCTCAGGTGTTCGCATGGAGGCATACATGAACGGAGCAAACCTCAGCTCAAACGGTACATAATGGTAGCATGTGACCTTGTTGACATTGAATTACGTATTATTTTACTTGTTCTTGTTAATCCAACATCAAAAGTTGCCCAGCATAGACAGTTGCATGAATCATGCAGTCCTCCTACGTGCAAATGAATTGTCCTTTCGAACTGGTTCTTTTCAATGAACAGGCTGAACAGGTTATTTAATTTATTGTTTGAACTTCATTCTTGAATCAGACTGGTTGAACTTTAAATTGGTCTTTCATTCATTTGTGGCTGCTAATGGGGGCTGCTGGGTAAACTGATGCTCAGAGCCGGAGTGAATGGAGTGCCTGACTCATGCAGGAAAATAAGCTTGCTCTAATAGTGCATAGGTTTACAAACCAAAAATGTGCATTATTTAAAAAGTAAGGACAGCAAATAAAGGACAGTTTTGTTATTTGTATCTAAAACTTTTTTAAAACACTTTGTTAATTGAAATAGAGGTAAAATAAAATATAAATATTAGATAAAAAACCTGAAGATGAAACCTGAAAAACCTAAAAAAGAAAAGATACATTTTGCCTTGGCAAATACTTGGAATAAAAGTTGAACTATAAACTGAAGTTAAATAACAATAAAATAAAGGAAATAAAATTAATGAAAATGACAAAAGCACATAACAAAATTACTAAAACTTAGAAATTTAAAGGAAAACTGAAAATAAAATCTCTCTCTTTTGTGGGCATTCCCAGCGATGCCAAACATGTCTATATATCTATCTATCTATATATATATGTGTCTGTGTGTGTGTGTGTGTGTGTGTATGTATGTGTATACTGTATAGCTAATTTACATTACTAATAAACTTGATGATAGTATATAGGGGTGGGGGATCTTCCAAAAACATCTGAATCATGACCTTCCTAATTTTGAGATGAAATATCGAGAATATCCAGAGTGTAACAAGCCTATGACTTCCCTATTTGCACAGTTTAAAAAACACAGTATTGCATTAAACAATCAGATGTCAAAATGTTCATTAAAGTTAAACATTTTTTTTATTATTTTTTTATTTAACTAAAACACTGCATGAATTATACATTTGTCTCTTTTGTAAATGTGCTCCGGAGCTGTTAGTTATGTGTTGCATTAGTTAGTTTGTGACACTGTCACTGAACTACATTGATCTGAAGAATGACACTATTGTCTTCTGTAGAGCTGCTTTACTGCTGAAATGGAATTAGTTTCATAATTGATGAATTTTGCAACATTAACACTGTTATTTTCCTGTTTATCACTGTGAATCTGCTTTGAATCTGATTTGTATAAAGCACTATTTGAATATATTTGATGTGTTTTTTGTGTAGAGAGTGTTTGCAGTGCTGATCAGACGGTTACGACCGCTGCCCCGACTCTATCACCCAGAACCACCGTTGCTCCATCACCTGTCCCACTGCCCACACCAGAGCGTGGAAACTACACCATCACCAATGGGAATGGCACTGCATGTCTGTTGGCGCTCATGGGGCTGCAGCTCAACATTACGCACCACTCAAAGTCTCTGAACAAGGTGACAAATGCTCACGGTCACTTCCTGCTGATGTTACCTGTTTGACCGCCGCTGATATTTGATCTGATCCTCCACAGACCATCAGTGAGGTCATGAACCTGCAGCCCAACAGAACCACAGCCTCGGGGTCATGTGGGGTCCCGAGGGCCACGCTGGTGCTGTCTGAGGATCTCACCAACCTCACCTTCACCTTCACACTGGTGTGTGTGTGTGTGTGTGTGTGTGTGTGTGTTTGTGTGTCTGAATGTCTTGTAATCTTAATATGATGATAATCATATCATGTTTTATCTGTTGCTGCAGAACCTGACCACACAGAAGTTTTATCTGAGTGCTGTGAATGTCTCGGCCTTCTGGCCTGACATGACAGGTACATTTTCAGTTCACTAGTCAGTAGGATTATTAGTCATTTAAATCTATTAAATTAATATCTGACGTACAGATAGAGATGTCCACATATCCTTAAAAAGCATTCAAATGTCTTAAATTCACTTTTCAAAATTTAAAGTGATAGTTTGCCCAAAAAAACAAACAGTTGGTGGTAACTTCCATGGAGAAAAAAAAGAAATTAAACAGTGCAACATTTTGTAGTGTATATACAGCATTTCAGATTTTTTTATTTTAGTGTAAAGATGGTGATCGATGACAAGAGAGGCACAGCCATCATTCCAGCAATGGGGGGACAGAAATGTCAAATGTAAAACCATTTTTGTCCAATTGACAGGTTTTATTTTTTCTCATCTCTTTTTAATTGGCTAAGAAATCAAATATACTGTAGGAAAATAACCAATAATTTGCATTCTATAACTTTTTCCCTGTATCTTCCTAATGACAATTTTATAATTGGTTTATATACTATAAACACTTTTTTTCCAGTGTTATCACAGGATAAGGAAAAAAAAGTATAGTTTCTATACTGTAATAAATTGTCAGTACTGTAATGAAATGTCATTTAGCAATGCATTATTCATATACATTATTTATTATTAAATTTCTGGTTTTTATTCAGCTTAGCTCTAGCCATAGCTGTATTCCTTTGTCCATATAAGGCGTTTCCTGTTACATCATCGGCCATGTCCCAACTGGCACACATCATGTGCACTTGGGGTGCTTTAGAACTTACAATGGCTGCCACGTGCACATGTCTGTTTAGTCCATGAGACCGTAAGGTGTCCCATTTTAGCTTTCAGAGGGGCAAGTGCCCCCCACATCACACTTCTACCCAACAGTCAAAGTGGTATTATGTCACGAATGTGTGGACTCCGAGGAAGACCACGAGGGATTAGGGTGCGATTTGGGAAAGGGCCATAAATTATTACTTCCATGATTATTTTTTTAACTTTCTGTGGGTGAGTGCCCTCCGGCTTCGAGCATGAATGAAACATAGACTGCGTGAGAGTGTCAAGCACCCTATACTGTTCACATCGCCTCATTTTGGATAGAAATAAAACATCAGGTCATGCATAGACTGTCTTGTCTCTATGAATTTAAATTTAGATTTATTCCCACTGGTCCGTGAGAAACTGTGTGTGAACACTTACACGAAAAAAAACGATTTACTTTTTATTAATATTTATTAATAGTGGGGGAAACACTTGCCCTGCATATTCTATGCCCATGGTTGACATTTATTAATCACATCTGGGGTTAAAAACCATAATGATAGGTCTTTAATAAAAATCTCTGGTTAATCATTAAATATACATATTTACCTTTGTTTTGCTACAGATTGGCTTAAATTCTTTTTAACATATTTTTGCATCTTGTCTCAATAAATTTATATTTTTTATATGATTACTGTAGATAGGTTTGTGGAGGAAAATGGCTCCCTGAACTTCCTGCAGTGCAGCGCGGGCCGCTCGTACATGTGCAGTGCGGAGCAGAAGCTTGCTGTGGTGCCCACCTTCTCCATCAACACCTTCAGACTGCAACTGCAGCCTTTCAACGTCACTGCAAACCGCTTTGCTGCAGGTACTGGCCAGCGGTCATGTGATCGGATGATCAGTCGGTCTGTTTCATGTTCAGAGTCACTGTCAGACAGTCATTCCTTCCGATTCCTGAAGGGTGACACACTAGGTGCGTTTACATGGACACTTTTTGCTTCCATCGGAATGAATTCATTCTGATTGACGAATCCGAGCGTAGTGTTTACATGAACGGTAAATAAAGTGATCGGGTTGATGTGCGCGTTTACATGTCACAAGCTTCTGATCGGATTTACTCTTTTGACATACGCACACTGCATGAATATAGAGCTCGGGGGTATCCGTTATGGAATGGTGCATTGTGGGTAACGGCGGCCATTTAAGAGGCAACGCAAAGCCGGTTTGTAATAAGATAATAGCCGGTCTCCAGAAAAAGTTATAGAACGTGACAAAAAAAGTTGCCTATACCTATAAGGACAAACTTAATAATGAAGCCAAACAACGCTACTTAAAAAAAAGAGGTTGTAGGCGGAATCGATCCCTATGAACACATGAAAGTTTACCAAGCCTCAGTTTCCCTGATAATTTCTCCTACCGGGTCTGTGGAGTGAGCGCTTACACCTCCGATCAATTAAAAAATTTTAAGTCACTGGAGGCTCACCTGCAGTTCACAAATGGATCTGCAAATTAAACTTGGAGAAAACAATCGTTCTCACGAAGGAAATGTTAACATTAACCAAGCATCAGTGGTGACACACACACACACACACACACACACTTCTCAGATTCTGCGAGCTATGAAGCTTGTCTATGCCGGTTTCTTACACTTCAGGAGTAATTACTCACCTATCATAGGTGCAAAACGGTAGGTTTTCATTCGGTAGTTCTGTAATCCGGCATAATATTGACGAACATTCACCTCAGACACAACCCACCGTTCACCAAAACAAGACGCTTAACTTCCTATTTTGAAGTTCGTTCCAGTTTTTTTATTTTTTAAACAAGTTGTTCAAATTTGTAAATACAGTCAGCACAAAAATATCAAAAAGCTAATTAAGTTTAGGATTGGGTCAAAAGAAAATTTTTAAACAAAAAATACAGACACTAAACTGACTCCCTTACTGGCCAAAAACGTAATGTGTGTCTGAGTGTGTGTGTGTGTGTGTGTGTGTGTGTGTGTGAGAGAGAGAGAGAGACACCATACACAACATGTCTCATCATAACTATGTATTATAATATTATCGAAGGTGATGGTTTTCCTCCGTACAGCGGCGACCCAAGCCATCTGACGCCTCTTGGTGATTTCAGACACCTTGTGTTTTTTTTTCCAAGTAGGAAAATGTTGAAAACTAATATGATTCACGAGGCGTTTGCCCTGTCGATCATGAGACCGACCGATTACAGCAGTTCTGAACCATTTTCCCCAAAATAATCAAAATTAATGACCAACTGACCAACGTTACCTAATGCCTACTATACAGTACATCTACTTCCGTACCGCGATTCCCACAATGCATTGCAATGTGACGCAACAATCCCGATCTCTATACAGAATTTACCGCTACTGTTTTAAAAAGCACACGTTATATTTATCTACTTCGGGTCCTAATTAGGCGACGACCAGCACATGAACTGCTGTGCTGCTTTACTTTAGCAAAAAAAATTTTTTTTTAAGTTGTAAAAGTGCCTCTTCCCACACTCAAAACTAGTCATCTGTTGATGAGAGTCTTAAACGAGGACTGGTGGGACGTGGTCGTGTTCCACTTCACATTGTGTATGAAGAAAGGGGAGATTTATAATGACAGGACACTTATGATATTTTATTCACCAGGAAGAACACCTCGTTCCGCGCGTCATACTTCATTACGCTATTTCTACTTTCCCGTTTCGGTTTTCAATCCGATCAAGTGTTTACATGTCCTCTCGCTAAAAAGGAATAAACCACCCCTTACAATCCGATCGAAATTTTAGTCAGATCGAGCCAATTCAATCTGATTGACGTGTTTACATGTGACATTTTTATTCTGATTGTGCTTCTAGTCTTATTACAATCGGATTCCATGTAAACGCAGCTACTGACACTCTCACAACACTGATCTGTTTGTTTGAGCTAACAGACAAGTGTTTGAAACATTCATAAATGTTGTAATTCAGTGTGTAACAGAAATCAAATTCAAATCAAATAGAATGACATCACTAACCAGTCGCATGGTTTCTGCAAGTTCTTACAAAGTATTTAAAAGTCTTACATTTGTTTTAGGAGTGTTGCATAATCCTTCATTGAAATTTGAAGAAGTCTTACATTTGGAAACGGAAAAAGAGTTACCATGATATACAGTTCTGATTATTAAGCTTTTAAAGGCGACACTTCAGTTCATTAGTGGAGTGCTGTACATTTCAAAGTCAATTGCAGCGCTGTTGCACTTTCAACAGGATTGCCATTTTAGAGCCGTTCACAATCAGTGAATGCTGCACATTTTTACAATTGCTTATGATGCACCTTTAAGTAATTTACAATGTTTACGTTATGGTTTTTAATAAATCTTGGAGATGGTTTTAAGATGCCTCTTATCTGTTTAAATAAGCAGCTCAAGTGTAGCCTGTTCAGAAGTGTAGACATTTTAAAATAAGTTATTTTTTTAATTTGATTTAAAAAAACTGTGTGTGTGTGTGTTTGTGTGTGTGTAGCGGAGGAGTGTCGTATGGATCAGGAGAACATGCTCATCCCCATCATCGTGGGAGCATCTCTGGCCGGTCTGGTGCTGATCATCCTCATCGCGTATCTGATCGGCAGGAAGAGGACACACGCCGGATACCAGACCATCTGATTGTCTTTATCATCATCATCATTCTCAGTCTTCACTGTGATCAAACTGCAGCTGGACACACTGGAGTGAGAGTGAGTGTTTGTTGTAAGGTCAGAGGTCAGCTGCAGCGGTCACTCGTATGTGTTTCGGTGTGGTGAGGTCAGCTGCAGAAGCATTAGTGTGTGTGTGTGTGTGTGTGTGTGTGTGTGTGTGTGTGTGTGTGTGTGGTCTGTTATGAATGATTGAATGTGTTTGTGTGAATGATGATTGCTTGAGTTCAGACGTTCAGCACAAACTGAACAAACCAGTTACTCTGACAAACCTTCACTCATGGACATCCTCATCAAAGTCCTCAAAAATAATGTTTTAATTGAATGTTTTTATTATGTTCCTTTTGTTCTAAACATGCTAAATGTTATCTTTGTGTATGTAGTCATTTTAATTGGCTTTAAATAATATAATTTTATGACTTCAGCTCATTTTCATAAGTGTGTGAGTGTGTGTTCAACAATCTGTGTGTTCTAAAATATTAGCTCAGTATAAAAACCATTACTGTGTGTGTGTGTGTGTGTGTGTGTGTGTGTGTGTGTGTGTGTGTGTGTGTGTGTGTGTTTGTGATGCTGGCATAAAATAACACCTGATATAAATAATAGATGTTTGTTCTTGTTGTTTCTCGAAACATGAAACCTGAAAAGAACCGCTGGTGAATTACCCATGATCCTTCACACGAGCACATGATCAGCAGGTGTAAGGGGCCATTCACACAGAAAGCGTTAGTGCTGAAAAACACGAGACGCTGCAGTGGAATGGGAAAACATGCGAGGCCTTTTAAAAAGTTGAGCACTGCAATTTTAGAACGGTGTTTCATGTATGAGACGCTGAAAAAAACGGTCAAGCACAAAACAATGGAAAGGCAGTGCAGTCGAATGAAAACATGTTCTGTGTGAATCAACCCTAAAAACTCACATGACTGATGATGATGGTTTAATAAGTTTTTTGAGTGGAAAGTAAATCATGATGGTCTGAATGGATGGATGAATGAACGAACAATTGTTTTTTTGTGCTTTTCGAAGACATTTAAAGGGTGGGCCAATGACGTCTTCATCAGCTTCCTGACAAGATTATTATGATGATAGTTCATCTGTAGAACAGCATGTTTAAGTAAATATGATGATGATTATGAAGCACACCGGTCATGTTTCATGGGATTGACTTCACTGGAGTTTCTTTATCCTGGTGATTTGATTGGTCACAAGCCGTTTGCTTCGGTCACTGACGCTCACTAATCAGGTTCACTGGTTTCTTCGGCAATGCTGTTATTTTTGTAATTAATGTTTGTTTAATTTTATGCATCAGGTTTTGAGGTTAATAAATAAATAATGACTTGCCCTCGTCAGTGTTTTATTAATGACTGCGTGATGAAAACAACAGCTGAATGTGTCACTCATCATGAGCAGCTCCCATCAGTCTGGATCATTTCAAAGACATGATAATATACGCAAATATTGTTGAGAGTAAATAAAAAGACTAAAGCTCCAAAATAACTACAGATTAAAAGATTATTTTAGTATTTATAATATACTATAATAATATATAATATTTTAAGTTGTGTTTTTATTTTCATTTTTTATTTCATTTATTTCAGTGCTGTCAAACGATTAATTGCATCCAAAATAGAAGTTTTTAATTATATAATGTGTGTCCTGTGTATATTTATGTCTATATAAATAAACAGTCTATATTTTGAAAATATTACTATGTTTATATTTATATTACTATAATTGATATCATATATAAATGTTTAAACATTACATAACATTTAAATATATACATGCATTTGTGTGTATTTATATACATAATATACACAGTACACCCATATTATCTAAACAAAAACTTTTATTTTGGATACGATTAATCATTTGACAGCACTAGTATATAGATGTCTATACAGTATTCATTTTTATTTCAGTTTTAGTTATTTTGGCATATCAGGTTAAACAAAATGAACATGAGAAATGTCACCTTGGAAACTATCTTACAACATGTTTTTTTTTGTACTTAATTTTATTGCAAACATCAAATATTGTTTATAAAACCCCACAATATTCAATTGACTCTGATGGGGGGCACACAAAGCCTGATTGGGACATCCATTTTATATATATATATAGCGCTTTAGATTTATTTGTAATTTTATAATTCAACTTATTTCAGTGATATTCCAGTTAATAAAATAGATTTTTATAGTTAAAAATGTTTTAATTGTCTTTGATACAATTCATATTTTGTTTAGCTTTTTTGGTTTTTAGCGTTTTGAATATTTTATTTAAATAAATAAAAAAATAATAATAATTAAAATGCTAAAAACTAAAAAATATTGAACCTTCAAAACGGAGCACTTAAAATGCTTTAAAAAATTTTTTTTTAAACAAATCTAAATTAAATGTAATCATTCCAGTTAACAATAATGACACTGTTTGGACACAAGCTGAATTTATTATGAGCTTTTAATTTTGTTTTTATAGGTATTTGCTTAAATGATTTAAATACACTTTGTAGTGAAAGTATCAATTGTACTCCTGACAATATAGCTTTAAAGAAAGTGAGTTCTTGGGATTGGAGCAGAATGTAAAGAAGCATCATGAAGTTCCTTCAGTAGTGTAAAACCCTTCATGATGCACCTCATGAATCAGGTAGTGCTAAAACACGTATATTTAGTCTGTAAGAGCTGCAAGTCAGTTTTATTTCACAGTAGTATTGGTCTTAAACTAAGAGAAAGAGAAAGTATTAAAGACATCGATTCCAGCACCTATGATTCTTCTACATTTTTACATATCTCTACAAACATAAGAAAATACATCTTTATGGTTCTTTGAGTGCAAACTACTAAGTGAATGCCACATCTGTGTGAGCGACAGACTCTAGATCGAGTGCAAACTATCAGTGGGAATGTTTGAGTGTCAGGATTCGTCAGCCGTGATCCGTGCACGGCAGCTCTCGCGCAGTTTAGTAACTGTGGACATGGAGAGACTCCCGGGCTCCTGGAAGATTCTCTGAGAGGACCAGAAGGAAACCAGACTTCAGTTCAACAGCTTGAACCAGTTTTAGAAGAAACATGATCATATACATGCCCAAACCTGTTGCTGGAGATCCAGTTTTCTGGAGTTCAGTTTCAGCTAAGCTCCAACAAACTTCTCTGTGATGATAAAGTGTTTTCCTGACGATCTTCAGGTGTGATTGAACAGGGTTGGAGCTAAACTTTGCAGGAAGGTGGATCTCCAGGAACAGGATTGGACAGCCCTAAGGTGGCCTTCTGTCTGGTTTTTAAACACCATGCCCCTTTACTGGCGCAGGCTTGAGCCAGATGCCCATTCTCCCTGCTTTTAAAATCATCACTATTTTATCCTTTATCTAATGGTATATAAATTAATAAATTTAATACAATTGATAGTTCAAGTTTAAACTAATATAAAGTTACTGACATTTTAGACAAAATATTGTCATTATCGACTATTTTTGCTCCAAAATTGGACTCCACAGCAGGACAGCAGCCTATCCATCAAAACTGGTGTTTGTTCTTGAATGATTCAGTGAGCGATTCAATGATTCATTCATAAAGACAGTCACTTGCTTCATTTCTGGAAGAATCAGCCATTTGGAAAAGATTGGCTGAATTTCTGAATGAATCAATGACTCTCTCATTAAGACAGTGACTTGACTTGTTTTAGTTTCATATTTAAAGTATAAACATTTCACATTTCTATATTCAT
Source organism: Carassius carassius (assembly GCF_963082965.1). Taxonomy (NCBI): domain Eukaryota; kingdom Metazoa; phylum Chordata; class Actinopteri; order Cypriniformes; family Cyprinidae; genus Carassius; species Carassius carassius. The sequence goes on along the minus strand of NC_081760.1, from coordinate 17,729,519 downwards.
AAAACATAAATCTTATCACTTTAAGCAGTGTTGTAAACAGTCTGAGTAAATACATCTAAATGTTACTTTAGATGCAGCTTCTGCAGTGCAAAGATGGATATTGTCTGATTTCATTTGATTGGTAACGATCCTATAATGTCTTATTATTAACTATTTATTAAATATATATAAAAATGTACATGGAAAGGAGACGCATAAATGTAAAAAGGTTAGAAATGTTGCCAAAAAAAGGCCCTGGAATTTATTTTTAAATTCCACCCCTTATTTTTTATCCTGCAAAATATCCTTCTTCCTGGTGTTCACCTCTGATGTGGATGAATGTGACTGACCTGCATGAAAGCGTGGCAGTCCTCCATGAAGGCTCCTCTGGTGATGCGTTTAAAGCGCTCGCAGATGTCCGGCAGGTTCTGCGCCTGCAGGATCACATCCTGATGGTGGTGGATCAAAGTCAGAGCCACACGGAACACGATCTTCGAACCCTCGTAGAACAGGCAGTCCCAGATCCGCAGAACTGTCTAACAGAGCCCAAACACAGGATCAGTCGTGAGCCGATCGATCACATGATCACACTGGGATACTTCATTACCTCCACTGGCAGGATGTCGATGAAAAGGCAGATGAACCAGCGTGAGACCACCAGAGTCCACATGACGCCTTGATCCTGCATGAGCTGCCACACCGCAGGAACCTTCATCCGCACCAGCTCGCCCAGAACCTCCTGATCCGCCTTCAGACCCAACATTGCTGGAGTGTAGTAATCTGAGAAGTGAGCCAGAGACCAGTGGTGAAACAGAGGTGAGGGTCAAAGGTTACAATGATGCTGCTACAGTGTTTGAAGAGACATTTCCTCCTTAAAAAGCTTCACTGTGTGACACAGTCTTGTTTATAGTTTTATACAAACCAGATTACAAAAAAGTTGGGACACTGTACAAATTGTGAATAAAAACAGAATGCAGTGATTTGGAAGTTTCAAATTTCAATATTGTATTCAGAATACAACGTAGATGACATCAAATGTTTAAACTGAGAAAATGTGTAATTTTAAGGGAAAAATACGTTGATTTTAAATTTCATGGCATCAACACATCTCAAAAAAAAGTTGGGACATCCCCTCTTCTTTTTATAACAGTCTGCAAACATCTGGGGACTGAGGAGACAAGTTGCTCAAGTTTAAGAATATGAATGTTGTCCCATTCTTGTCTAATAAAGGCTTCTAGTTGCTCAACTGTCTTAGGTCTTCTTTGTCGCATTGTCACCTTTATGATGTGCCAAATGTTTTCTATGGGTGAAAGATCTGGACTGCAGTCTGGCCATTTCAGTACCCAGATCCTTCTTCTACGCAGCCATGATGTTGTAATTGATGCAGTATGTGGTCTGGCATTGTCTTGTTGGAAAATGCAAGGTCTTCCCTGAAAGAGACGATATCTGGATTACAGCTGTAATCGGGCCTTAAAAGTTAGGCCCGACAGATTTCGACCCGAGCCGACAAGTAAATTTTGATTGACAGCTTTTCAAAAGCCTGAACCCGTTTACAGCCCGACATTATTCAAATGTGGGCACACACACAGCTCTTTTGCCTTTTGAGTCATTTATACATGTTTTAACATAATTTATTCATGAATAACATAGGCCATAGGCCACTTGGAAGTTGGCACAAATAAATAAAAGAAGTCCTCTGTAACATCATAACATCTCAGCACTCTAAATAGGCATAGGCTCATTTAGCTTATAAATAGGCCAGCACACCAATAAAAACGAGTCTTTCTTAAATTAAATTAAGATAAATTCTAAAATAAGATGGGTATTTGGCAATAACGAAATTAAGATAAAGGCTCCGCCGGATTTGCTTCGCCGCTAGCAGCTGAAATATAATAGAATAATGCCAACATTAGCCTATATACTCTGTCAACATTATGCATTTAAGATTAAATTAATATTTATCTATAATTTGAAAAACCTTTACTTACCAAGATTAGGCTAGGCCTACATGTTTTTGTGGAGGAAAATTATTGAATCCACTGTAGATGGCTTCAGCGCGTTCCTGCACTCACTGATGGTGCGTCCAGCAATATAACCCACTGACCCATTATTCTCATTCTAAACATGGTCAAAATTTTTCCACACCTCAGACTTTGCTTTAGTTGCTGGGGCAACCAAAACATTATCGCCAGAGGCAAGCCTCCATTTCACATACTCAGCATCTATTTTTGCATCTTTCTCGCACTAATCGAAACACATCACATGACCGCTCATATACCTCGTAAACTGGAGCGCAAGCCTGAGCCTGTGTAAGATGATATAATTTAAGCCTGAACCCATCGGGTCCCATCTGCTTCAGGCAAAGATCTTCAGCTCTAGTTTGGATGGGAGCGTATGTTGTTCTAGAACTTGGATTAACCTTTCAGCATTGATGGTGCCTTTCCAGATGTGTAAGCTGCCCATGCCACACGCACTCATGCAACCCCATACCATCAGAGATGCAGGCTTCTGAACTGGGCGCTGATAACAACTTGGGTTGTCCTTGTTCTCTTTAGTCCGGATGACATGCCATCCCAGTTTTCCAAAAAGAACTTTCCACTTTGCCACAGTCCATTTTAAATGAGCCTTGTCCCAGAGAAAATGCCTGCACTTCTGGATCATGTTTAGATATGGCTTCTTTTTAGACCTATAGAGTTTTAGCTGGCAACGGCAAATGGCACGGTGGATTGTGTTCACAGACAATGTTTTCTGGAAGTATTCCTGAGCCCATGTTGTGATTTCCATTACAGTGGCCTTGACCCTTATGCACAGAGATTGTTCCAGATTCTCTGAATCTTTGGATGATATTATGCACCGTAGATAACTTAAAACTCTTTGCATTTTTTCTCTGAAAAACTCCTTTCTGATATTGCTCCACTATTTTTTCCCGTAGCATTGGGGGAATTGGTGATCCTCTGCCCATCTTGACTTCTGAAAGACACTGCCACTCTGAGAGGCTCTTTATACCCAATCATGTTGCCAATTGACCTAATGGTCCTCCAGCTGTTCCTTATATGTACATTTAACTTTTTTGGCCTCTTATTTACTACCTGCCCCAACCTATAGCTCTCATGAAATCCAAAATGAGCCAATATTTGGCATGAAATTTCAAAATGTCTCACTTTCAACATTTGATATGTTATCTATATTCTATTGTGAATAAAATATAAGTTTATGAGATTTGTAAATTATTCCATTCCTTTTTTACCCACAATTTGTACAGTGTCCCAACATTTTTGGAATCGGGTTTGTAGTAGTTTCACTACTTTAGGAGTAGTTTGTGGAGGAGCATCTAAACCTGTGGTTCTCTTCTATTAAAAATAATTGACTATTAAAACACTAAAACAACAAATTATTATATTTAAAAATTCTTAGAACATCAAATTCCAAAAAAACTAAAAATGAGATAATTATATTACAATAATTAAAACTTTAAATGCTAAAAACAAATTATATTATTAAAAAATGCTAAAACCACAATTATTCAACTAGATTTATTAGAATTAACACCAAAACTAATTTCTAAAAACAAAAAGATTACATTTTGAAGTGCTAAATAATTAAAATAATATTCCAACACTCCCAGTTTCAGTTTAAAATAAATTTGAAACAAGCTATGTTTTCATACAGCTGAAATACCAAAGAAAATATCTATATTGTTTTGAACAATGGAGGGCCTTCAGATCAGCGCATTTGAGAAGCACTGGACTGGAACAGTGTTGAGACTAATGGAACAACAAACACTGACTATATCTGGATCTATACCTCACTAAACAGACAAACATTTGTATTAATTTTTCATGATCATCTGTCATTCAGATGTTGCTCTGAACTCTATCAGGAACAGGAAACGCAGCACTGAAGGATCAGACCATGTGATCGGAGCACGGTTTATTCATAGACGTGAGCTCAGAATAGATCTACTCATGTCACACACACACATACACACACACACACACACACAGACACACACTCTATGACCTCTAATGATGTGGTTTATTTTCATGAATAACCACTGTTATGTGATCAGGAGAAAACAGGAAACACACCTGGCAGAATTCTGTCCAGCAGGGCCTCCATCAACCAGAATGACATCTCCTCATCTTTACTGATGATGATCAGATATCCTGCGATGAAGTTCATTCCCTAAAAGAGGGAGAACATCATTAAACACCTGAGACACTCATGTAATACCAACCAGATGAGCTTCAGGCATCTTTCCATTGAATCTGAATCATGAGCTGATGTTCTTTCAGTAACTCGCATTTCGCAGCAGCAGTGTCAGTCATTCATTTGCATTGCAAATATTGTGCAAACTTTGCATTGGATAAACAAACTGAAACAATGACTGACTATAGAACAGGATAGACAGGAGCTCGAAGTATTCCAGCTGGTTCTGATCTAATGACTCATCTGAATAAGACGAATTCACCTGTCCTGAACACACCAGTAGCCAGGCTCCAAAATGAAGCCGTATGAATCACACTAAAGCAGCATCATGTTTGTGTGTTGAATCAGGTGTGTGATCATGTGACCGTACCTGACAGTAGCCCACAGCTTTATTATGGTGTCCATATGCCACCAGCACATTAAACAGTGCCTTCTGCAGACACGGATCCGCCGACTTACGGAAGTGAATGTTATCTGGGAAGGTTCTGTGCAGATCTACAGGAAAGCACAATGGTACAGGTGAATATATGGTAAACACTGCAACTAACATGTGGGGTGTAACGGTACGTGATGGTGCCTCGGTTTTGACATCACTGTTCGTTATGGTTTCGGTACAGCAAGGGGGAAAAAAAACAAAATATAAAATATCTTATTTTTTATTAAACAGTGGTTAACTGAACTAATTGCTCTTTTTGTTACAGAAATTTAATTCTAATTATAATTTTCATAGCGATAAAAATCTTCCTCAGATTATGCTCTAAACTATAAAAGGAGCTCTTTTACATTACTAAAAGGTTACAACAGAACCCAAACTTAAATGATACGTAACATTTCGTTTACAAGTTGTTCTATTGACGTCTTTCTGCGGTTGAAACACTAAATGAGCGAATACATGAGGCATGATGAGATTGTCAGACATGTTTATTTCATATTAAAACTAGTAGTAAAGAGGAAGGGATGATCACGTTTACTCGCGCTCCACGCTGCCAATTTGACAGCGATCTTTCAAGCATCAAAACTGCATGTATTGTATACATTTCCTCAAATATTTTTACAAAATTTGAAAGACAAAACTTTGTTTTTATATCAAAAGTAACAATCTACAGTAGTTACTCCCATGCAGTGAATAAAACAACGCTGTAGTTCAGTACACATGCGTGTCGAACCGAAAGACCTGTACCGAAAACAGTACGAGTACATATACCGTTACACCCCTAACTAACATACAGTATATCACCATAGTTCACCAGTGGATTAATCACAGTACATTAAGACACTTGTTCTGTATCTGTTTTCTGAAATGTTTATATATACAAATGAGCATACATTGCATACATTTTCAACACATAAATCACATCATTGGATAAAGCCAGGTTCAAAATTCATGTTTGATTTTGTGATGTTTTTCATATTCGAGTTAAAGGTTTTTTCCAGAGGGGATTTTGGATTTCTCTTCTATCACTCCATAAATCAGGAAATACTGTCAACAGACAGAATACAAATACATTTACACCATGTTTTTATGAATAAAATGTTGTATAAATCAGTGAATGATATATGAATAAACCCCTCAGTAAAAGTCATAAAGACGAATAAAACTGTAAAGTTTGGTGTATGTAAGAGAAAACTCTTTAATGATATGGATTGAAATCTAAATCTACAGACGCAAATAGATAAAATGCTATGAAAGAAACACTCGAATGTTTGTTTAAGATGTTTTCATTCCACTCATTTGAAGACGAAACATCGGCAAAACAGACCAAAATCTCAAAACTGCCCACCACATGGAAAAATCTGGTTTAGCCTGTAGTTTCTCGACTTCAAAGATAGGGTAGGGGATTTTGGAAAGGTTAGCAATAGCAAGCTAGCCTTGAAAGCAAGATCCCCACCCTCCCTGCATAATCAATTTGCAAAGCCACGCCTCCTCAGAAGCAAATCAGCGACACGATGAGACGGCGTTGGTGGAGGATTGAATGCAACGCTGTCAGATTACCTTATGTCTCAATATCCGGTGTGAAAACATTACAGTAAAAGGGCATAATATTACAATAATAACGCCTCTCATTCTCGCTGTAATGTGCTGATGACGCATCATGTCTGCGCAAACAGTATGCAAATAGATATTTTTACAGGCAGGCCTGACACCCTATCGTAATCTTCGGACCGAACATTTTGATTGGACGAACATTTTATGGTCCAATGCCTTCCAGAGACGATACAACTAGATATAGATCAATTTAGACCACTTAACTTAATGATTGCTATTGGGGTGTGAAGAGACTTTCAACAAGCACAGCAAAACATTTTATTGAACCAAATCACCTACACCACCTTTAAGTGTGTAAAAACATGAAAACACTGTTAGAGTTTGCATGATCAAACTGTCCATGGTAACATTTTATAATAACTTTAATTTATGAATCATTAATAAACATTATATAACGCAGATCATTAGTTAATATATATTCACATAGCTAGAAATATGAGATAATGTTCTTGTTAATGTTTACTAACCTTTTCCTTCGAAAGCCACGTTTCTAGCATTTGTAAAACTGCATTTTTCCATCTCAAAAATATATCTAAATTACGGCCTATGCTCTCAATGTCAAATGCAGAAATGTTAATCCATGCATTTATGACCTCAAGGTTAGATTATTGTAATGCTTTATTGGGTGGTTGTTCTGCACGCTTAGTAAACAAACTACAGCTAGTCCAAAATGCAGCAGCAAGAGTTCTTACTAGAACCAGGAAGTATGACCTTATTAGCCCGGTCCTGTCAACACTGCACTGGCTCCCTATCAAACATCATATAGATTTTAAAATATTGTTTATTACTTATAAAGCCCTGAATGGTTTAGCACCTCAGTATTTGAATGAGCTCCTTTTACATTATAATCCTCTACGTCCGCTACGTTCTCAAAACTCAGGCAATTTGATAATACCTAGAATATCAAAATCAACTGCGGGCGGCAGATCCTTTTCCTATTTGGCGCCTAAACTCTGGAATAACCTACCTAACATTGTTCGGGAGGCAGACACACTCTTGCAGTTTAAATCTAGATTAAAGACCCATCTCTTTAACCTGGCATACACATAACATACTAATATGCTTTTATTATCCAAATCCGTTAAAGGATTTTTAGGCTGCATTAATTAGGTAAACCGGAACCGGAAACACTTCCCATAACAACCTATGTACTTGCTACATCAGTAGAATTATGGCATCTACGCTAATATTAGTCTGTTTCTCTGTTGTTCCGAGGTCACCGTAGCCACCAGATCCAGTCTGTGTCCAGATCAGAGGGTCACTGCAGTCACCCGGATCCAGTACGTATCCAGACCAGATGCTGGATCAGCACCTAGAAAGAACCTCTATTGCCCTGATAGACAGTAGAGACCAGGACAACTAGAGCCCCAGATACAGATCCCCCCGGAAAGACCTTGTCTCAGAGTAGCACCAGGACAAGACCACAGGAAACAGATGATTCTTTTGCACAATCTGACTTTGCTGCAGCCTGGAATTGAACTACTGGTTTCGTCTGGTCAGAGGAGAACTGGCCCCCCAACTGAGCCTGGTTTCTCCCAAGGTTTTTTCTCCATTCTGTCACCGATGGAGTTTCGGTTCCTTGCCGCTGTCGCCTCTGGCTTGCTTAGTTGGGGACACTTCATCTACAGCGATATCGTTGACTTGATTGCAAATGATTGCACAGACACTATTTAAACTGAACAGAGATGACATAACTGAATCCAATGATGAACTGCCTTTAACTATCATTTTTGCATTATTGACACTGTTTTCCTAATGAATGTTGTTCAGTTGCTTTGACGCAATGTATTTTGATTAAAGCGCTATATAAATAAAGGTGACTTGACTTGACTAACGATCTTAACTAAACATTATGTAATGATTAACATATGATTAATGTAAATTAAAAAATGTTTACAAATGTCAGTAAAATTTCAGTTCATATAATCTTCATTTGTTGGTCTTTGTTTGTTGTATAGACATCTTTTCACACATTTTTACTAATCATTTATTAATCATTTGTTCATGTTTTTGCAGTAGCGAATCTAAAGTGGAAATTATTCATCATTTGTAAATGTTTATGAATGATTACTAACCATTTAGTATCTTTATGGGCGTTGGACTTTTAGTTGTAACAAGGTTTGTGAAAGGGGTGGCTGGTTAAGTTTAGCTAATTGCTTGCTAAAGACACAACAGATTGTAATTTTGGTGCAAAAAAAAAGTTTTCTTTGCCTCAACACTCACATTAGATTACTACTCTTCAGTGTCTCATTAAACAGGATATTCCTTGAATCATAAATAAACAGGACAAAATATATTTTTAAAGAAAATACTTTTTAATTTATCAAAACAATTTAATGTAAACAGATTGAACCGTGTTCCCTTATAATAATCAAACTGACCCCTGTACACTTTTGACCCTTTAACCAACTCTTAAACCCACCCAGAACACCAAACCAGTCCAGAAGTGTTGTGCAATGACAAAAGTTTAAATCACTGTATAACATCTGTTCAAATCATTTGTAGATAAGTAGATATTTTCAATAAGTGCTTGATCATATGGAATTTAAAATTGAATGACATTTATAAGCATTTTAACTTGCATGAAATATTTTTTTTTTAAACATGATCTGATGCTAAGTTTATTAGCAAACATTAACAAGCACATTATCTCAAGTTTCTAACTCTTTGAATATATAAACTACTGATCCATTACGCATTATATAATGTTTTTTAATGATTTATAAATTAAAGTTATTATAAAATGTTACCCTTTGCAATGATTTGACCCCCACCCAAAATCAGTGATTTATGCAGGACGTCTGTGTATGATTTTGTGCATCAAACAGAAGAGTGTGAGATCTCACCGGTGCGGATGGTCTCCACGAGTCTGGGGTCGTGTTGTGCTTCCAGCAGAGACTGAAAGTACCCAGGGTTCCTCTCCAGCCGTTCCTGTGCTCCACTGGTCGTCATCCACACCAGTGGCCGGTGCTCATTCGGGATGCCCTTCCGCACATACCTCTTCACTGCACACACACACACACACACACACACATGTTTGTTTTTGTGAAAAGTGGGGACATCCCATAGGCGTAATGGTTTTATTACTGTACAAACTGTATATTCTATGGCCCTACACCTAACCCTAACCCTCACAGGAAACTTTGTGCATTTTTTCTTTCTCAAAAAAACTCCTATGTTATGTCCTCATAAGTCACCCTCTGCTTGTAATACCTGTGTCATACCCATGTCATTATACAGAGTTTTGTCCTGATATGTCACAAAAACACGCCCACACACACACACACACACACTAATGACTGAAACGACTCATTTCTGAATATACATTTTCTTAAAAAAGTACTTGTCTATGCTCCTGATGTGTGTGTGTGTGTGTGTGTGTGTGTGTGTGTGTGTGTGTGTGTGTGTGTGTGTGTGTGTGCAGTCAATGGTCAGCAAAACGGTTTGGTTCCCAACACTCTTCAAAATATCTTTTATGTTCAACAGAAGATAGAAATTCATACAGTTTTGGAATAAACAATAACAGGATAATCTTTCTTTTTTTTGTGGATGAAATGTCCCACATTGTTGAATGTTCTTATTGAAGTCACACACCCTTCAGGTTCCTGTCCACACGCCGCTTCCCCTGCAGTAGTTTGGACCACTTGATTGACCTTCTAGTGAGAACGGCCAGATACTCAGACATTAGCTCCTCATAGGACTCATAGTCAAAATCTTCTGAGCGCTCGAACCCATAAGGATCAACACTGAAACACAAACACACTCAAATTCTGTGATTAATGACACCGACGCAGGAACACAAAAAATCTTGAGTGGTTTCTCAGGTGTGTGTTCAGGTCCCAAGACCATGTGACTCATGAAAAAAAAAATCTCAACCCTGAGGCTACATTTACAGCAACTTATCTACCACTGGTTAACTGGGTAAACAGAGTCATGGGTGAATCTCACACATACAGTCCAACAAACAGGTTATGAAGGTAAATTTAAACCTTTAAAAGTCAAAACAAATAATGACAATATGGTCTCTATAGGTAGATGTCTTTTATTAGCAACACTATATATATATATATATATATATATATATATATATATATATATATATATAATTTTTTTTCTTTTTTAATTTTCTTTTTTAATGTCTTGTTTTCCAAGAAACTGGTCAAAATTAAATGAGTTTCATAATAAACAAGAACAAATGTCTGCCAATGGAGTCAGAAAAAACATCTTAATAGAAAGTTTTTATTTCGCGTTGACTTATTTATTGTTTTAATCATAAGCTCGCTTTATTTTGTTCGTTTCTCTTGACTTGATATATTCATTTTGCATCGCAAGTAAATGTATCCTAATTTAACTTTCTTTAGATATTTATAATGATAAACAAGACAAAAATACTCAGACTGACGAATATTTTTTTTCAATACATTGAACATTTAAAGCTATAATGACTTTATGAATTTACGATTTTTAAGGCGAATTAAGGCTTTTTTAGAAAGATCTGTGTGTCATTAGGAAACACCTGGGGAAACTGACACCTGTGGGAGTGTTTCTATTCTTGATTTAATTTTTTTATCCACATACTGCATCAAACGGAAAAGGGATTCATAAATTAAAAATCGCGTTAATTTTATTCGATTTTTCTAAATCTTTGTATTATGACGAGCATGTAAGCTTGTGTTGTATGTTGTGTAGTTAGGACAGTGTGTAGTGTGCAGTATGTAGTGCAGTTACCTGGCCGCTCGCTCTCTGGCGGTGCTCGGCACGTTGATACGCAGCTGCGGCTGATTGGAGCTCCGCGTCCCGTTGCGTTGCTCCATAGTCAGACCTCAAAGGTACGGGACTCCATTCACAGCAGCTCCGAGTTGCTCTGTCGCTGCATGGAGGCCGATTATTCCAGACGCGACGCTATGCAAACGCCTTTCTCCTGCGCGTCACGTATGTGAAACTTTTCCCACGCCGCCACAGTAATGGCCCCTTCTCCTGCGGGACAGCGAGCCGCCGATCAACCTGTCGTGCGCTCCAGTAATCACACCCACTCGGCTCACCAGCACTAGAACTTTATCACATCCGCGCGTATAGTTATTGTTTTAAGCACGTGTTTGGACGCATCATCCATGTCGAGCACTTTGCAGAGCAACACTTGCGATTCATTTCTCCAGGGAGCTCAAGGGCACACGACACGTCCATCAAATGGAGGGCGTGGCTTTGATCGCAAAGTCCACGCCTCTTAGCACGCAATCTTTCGAACGTCAGTCAAACCGAGGGGCGGGATTTGCGCGCCAAGGTTACGCCTCTTTGTCATACAATGTTTTACGAGAATTATGAGGAGCGATAATTAGACTCCTGTCTGAGCCTGTCTTTAATTGTAAAAAGAGTTTGTAAAAAGGAATACTACAAAATGGTCCATGGAGGTATTAAGCACCAGAAATCCTAATATTTAAATATCATGGTATACAGGGAGTCCAAAAGTCGGATATAACCTTCACATTGAAATGTAAACCTTTAAAAGTTTTAAAATGTTGAAGATAGTGATTTTTCAATTAAAAACTTTATTCAATGAGGGGGCCTCTTTTTTATTTACTATTTTTGTTATGTTCACTATTAGGTTATTTTTGAAAATATATTAATTAGAATATCAACATATATTTCAGAAGCATTTAAAAATATATTTTGCCCTCCATATATTTCAATACAAATAATAATAATAATAATGTCAGGGTTATTATAATTCTTTTTTATTTGAAATAAAATTAAATATTAAAAACCTGAAACAAAAATGTACATAGAATTAATTAATAAACTATATAGATAGAAAGAACTAAAACTAAATATTTTAAAAATACAAACTAAATTAAACTAAACTGTGACATATTCTAATGAAAAATTTTTCTTACAGTGGACTACAAGAAATAATTAATAAAAATTTGGGACCAAAAATTCTTCAGACACTTTGACCTGAGCATGTTTTACTTAAGTGTTTTCTGACATTATCAAGATGAATTTGTTCTGACAGTTTAACTCTTGAGTTTATTTTTAAAAAAACATTTTCTAAACTATAGCGAAAAAAAAATGTGATAATGTGTGAAATGTTGAAGGTGTCTGAATACATTTTGGTCCGTCTATATATGTGTGTGTGTGTGTGTGTGTGAGTGATTATGATTTTTTTTTTCTTTTTTTTTTTGCGTCTATAGTGTGTCCAAGCCAATCGTGCTGATCCTGGACCAGTTGTGGCCAGTGAGTAAAGTGGATTAACCACAGAGCCACCCGTCCTTGATGTTTTATTATTCCAAGAACACAGACTCCATGTTTACTTTTTCCAAACCCTTTTTCCACATGTTTTCTTTGAGAAGTTTGAACGATTTGAATGATGTAAATCTACTGCAGAAAGGAAATGAGTGTTATTGCTAATTTAAGTTTAGGTTTGTTCCATATTTACCCTGTCTATTTTGATCAGTACTAGACCGTATTAACCACCTCATACTGTTTCCACGACTTGTTTTTTAAACAGGTGAAATGAGGTCGGTCGGTTGAACATGCAGCATGTGCAGCACGGCCTCCTTAAACCAGTCCCTAAACTAATCCTGATCAGATTAACTAGAACACATGGTGTGTTCTTCTGACAGATGAGATGATCAGCAGATACACAGCAGTCTGACATCCGGAGAATCATGAATCTCTTTGACACACATATAAAAATATTCCCTTAGTGTTTTCTGAGTAAAATCCTGCCATTTTCTGACACACCTTCATGATCCGGGTGTGTCTGTTTATTGAGCTCACGCTGGTCAGCAGCTGAGTTTAATCCATTTACCCACATGAAAGCATTTGGTGCTCTGTTTGCCTGCATTTCCATTGACTGTGAATTAATTCAGATCATATGCACTATAGCGTTTAAAAGTTTGGAATAATCAAGGATACTTTAGAAATATGTTTCTTCTGCTCACTAAGGCTGCATTTAATTAATCAAAAATGCAGTAAAAACAGTAATATTGTAAAATATAATTACAATTTAAAATAGCTCTTTTCTACGTGAATATGTAAAATGTATTTTATTCCTGTGATCAAAGCTGGATTTCCAGCATCATTTACTGCAAGAAACATTTTAGATTGTTTTGTGGGAAACTGATACACTAGCATTCTAAAGTTTGAGGTAATCAATTTTTTTTTTAACAAAATTAATTTTATTGATCATTGTTGCGTTAAATTAATCAGTATAGACAACAAATCAGGATATTAGAATAATTCCAAACTTTTGATCCGTAGTTTTGAGTTTTGTTTTGTAGAAGCAGACGTTGTTGATTGATCGTATTTTTGATGGTTTCTATCAGGGTGTCCGTGGGTCCTTAAAAAGTCCTTAAAAATGTAGTTTTATCAAATTAAAGGCAGTAAAAAGTCTTCATTCTCATTTTAAAAGATCTTAAATTTGGGGACGGAAAGACAAGAATCGTGATAGACTTGGTCTGTGTCCAGTCATAGCTGGGGCGTGGGCAGGACTGGCCCAAGCTCTGTTGGTGCCAGGCGAGATTTTAGATTGCTGGCTTTAATGATAATTACTTTATTTTATATGATTTATAATTATTATCATTATATTGTTAATTATATCTATAATTATTATGTGATTTATAATATTATTAATCTGTTAGACACAAGCAATTTTAGTTTAACAATTATTATAAAGCATTTATTTTAATTGCACACTAATATATAGAGATCATATGTAATAAGCTGTAGAAACAGATAACGCTTGAAAAATGAATACATGTGACCTTACATGTTCTCTATACTATATATATATAACTTAACTAAACTACTGTATATAAAATAAATTCACAAGTTTCACTTGTGCTGCACTGATAAAGCAAGAAAATGTATTTGTCCTCTTTCTTGGACAAGTACTTTCTTCAGTGTAAATTTGTTTAAATTCCTAAAATCCTTCAATCTCTTAAACTTTATCAAAAGAGTTTTGAATCTTGCTTGCTCTCTCGTGAGAAGTGAATCACACTTTCTCTGTGTTGAAAGACATGTGACTGTCTGCCACTGATGTCACACATCCATGCGCACACACTCCACAAACTCAGGATCAAAGCCTGAATTGACAAAGAAAGTTGTTACCAACAAAGCCGGATTGGAGTGGTTTGGTTTTGTCAACTCAAAACTAATCCTGTAACTCTTTTTCAACTAGCATCATGGTACAGGCCCCAGGTAAAGACAGCTAATCTTGTAAGGAAAGGCCCATACTCACCGATACATGTGCACACACACAGAAGTGAGTAGTGATCAAGTGTAAAACTGAATTTTATGGGTTGTATTGGCCATTTAAAGGTATTTCAACAGGTAAAAAGAACTGAATAAGCTATAATCTGTCAAATATAACAACCATGAATGAAAGCAAGTCATTTTGAGGCAGAAATTACGTTACTTCATATTTCACCTGGTAAAAAGTACTGGATTGGTTGGTAAAATAGGTTTCTATTACTGCATAATATCACGTAAATATAATGCCAGATTACGCTATAAATGGCAAACACTTCTTTTTGATTATTCCGTCACAAGAACATTTCTTTGCTATTAGCACTGTTACGGAATACCCATAGACTGTAAAAAATATGGACAAAGCGTCTGTGCCGTCACCCATAGACTTTCTGAAGAACGGGTTTGAAGCCGTTTATGGGGGTATGGGCTGCGCCATCTTGGGAAATCCTGACCCCGCCCACCTTCTGATGCAGCGCGCTTCACTCAGCTCGCTCTGCAAATTCGGTTATCTCTGTGTATATTTTAGGCAACGAAATATGTTATAAAACACCATACTAACTATTTTCGTTTTCATTAAAAGAAATCTTAAACATTATAGCCACACAAATGTGGTTCAGGCAACGCATATTGATTATATTCAACTACACATAACGTTTGCCTATTTATGAAAAAAACTAAATATAAAACACAAACCTGCCTCTTTTCATTTTAAATATAATATAAAAATATTAAACATTTTATGGTCCAGGCAATATGTGCATTTGTACTAAACAACAGATTTTGCAGTAAACAACATTACAGATCATCTTCGTTGTATTAAAATTTAAAATGACAAAACTCAACCCAGTCTCTTTTTGTTAAATTTCAGTTTTATCAATATTAGCCATTATAAAAGTATAAGTAAAAGGTATAAGAAGCTATACAAATAAAGCAAACAATTCAGTTAAACATACAAAGTCAGCGCTCTAGTCTAACCATACATCGGTAAAGTTAAATAGCTTATAAAGTTATGAAACTTCCCCTCAGCCAAAACGATTGCCCAGGGAAAAAATTATAGATTTACGAGACCAAAAATCGGCCATTAGATATACACAAGATGAATTATATCTCATGTTTAACCACTACAGAGACGCCAGAGTCCGCGGCATTGGCGGCAAACTTTAGAAGGTCTAGCCGAGGAAAGACTGCTTCAGGCGAGGTACATAAACGCCGAGCGCCTGGTCATCGCTGGATCAACTGGATAAAATTTTCATAAATCTTTAAATAAACCACAGATTTGAGCTTTAAACAACTACATTCTCGCCTGAAAACCTCTTAAAACTACATTTCATGATACAGAAACAGTAGTATTATATGTCAACTGTATTAAAAAATGGCGCTTCTTGTTGTCATTCTCCGTGGCGCTGCCTTGTCAGCTGTCAATCAAGCTGTCACTCAAAGTTAACCACACCCACACCACAAATGTCCCACGGACATTTTAACATGGGGGCTATGGATATTTGCTCCCTTTTGGGACCTTCCCCTGGCGGATTTTCGACGTATTGCAGTTTTTCACACTTCCGGGTAGGCTTCATTTTCCAGATCAGAATGTTGCCGCTTGGGAATACCACAGGAGGCTGAGGATAACAGAAAGACAGTTTATTGAGGCACAAGCAGAGGAGCGGGTAGTGCTGGGTAAAGTGATATGGAGTATGGCTGTGATGAGGTCATCCGTAGTAGTAGGGTAGAGACTTTAAAGGAGGGAGGTGTACCACACACTCGCACGGAGATGGCTGGGAACTTCTGGAGATCGCTGTAGAGAGGTAAGCAGAGATAGAGTTAGTCCTTAGAGTTAGCATACAGGTAAGACCTTGTTGCAAACGAGACCGGACGCTGGTGCGTGTGTGTGGTATTTGTAATGCAGAGGTGATTGGATGATGATGAGGGTAAGGTGGAAGTCCTCAGTACTCAGGTGAGGGCGAGCGTTTTGAATGAGTGGAGGTGGAACCTGGCATGTTTGTAACAGAAACCCCTTCCTACGGCCCGCTCCTGAGGGCCGAGGACCCCGACGACGTGGTGGACGTCCTCTTCCTCTAGGAGCTGGCCGGTTAGGATGACTGGAGTGGAAGGTGTTTAGTAAGTTCGGATCCAGGATGTCGTTGCGTGGGACCCATGAACGTTCCTCTGGACCATATCCCTCCCAGTCCACTAGGTATTCAAGTTGTCCACCACGCCGCCGGGAGTCCAGGATGTCTCTTACTTCGTAGGCAGCACTGTCTTCAAGGAGGAGTGGAGGGGGGGGCTTCAGCTTCACCAGGTTCTGTGGAGGGAGAAACAGAGGGATGGTGAGGCTTAAGGAGAGACGCATGGAAAGTGGGGGGAATCCGGTACTCAGGTGGTAATTGGAGTCTGTAAGTGATCTGCTCAAGGATGGTGAATGGGCCAATGAATCAATGTCCCGGGTGGACAGCCAGACCTTCTGACCGGGTTGGTATGTAGGGGCCTCGGATCGGCGAAGGTCGGCTGTCATCCTGCGCCTGCGTAAGGCCCGCTGGAGTTGGTGGTGGGCCGCGTCCCAGACCCTCTCGCTCTCCCGGAACCAGTAGTCGATGGCGGGGACATCCGAGGGTTCACCTGACCAGGGGAAGAGTGGAGGTTGGTAGCTGAGCATGCACTGGAATGCAGTGAGTCCGGTGGTAGGTTGTCGCAGGGATTTCTGTGTGTACTTGGCTCACCCTAGGAACTGGTTCCAGGAGTTCTGGTGGCCGTGACAGAAGGTATGGAGGAAGTGTCCAATCTCCTGAACCATCCTCTCCATCTGCCCGTTAGATTGTGGATGGTATCCGGAGGACAAACTGATGGCCACACCTAGGAGCGAATGGAATGCTTTCCATACCCGGGAGATGAACTGAGGACCTCTGTCTGAGACAATGTCTTATGGGATGCCGAAGTACCTGAAGACATGGTTAAATAGTAACTCGGCCGTTTCCATGGCCATGGGCAGACCTTTCAGGGGGAGAAGACGACATGACTTAGAAAATCTATCCACTATGACAAGAATGCAGGTATTATTATCTGAAGGAGGAAGATATTAATGTTAAATAACATTAAAGAGGTGTGTGAACTTGCAAGCACGATGTCAGACACTGTAATATGCTCTGGTCCCCTCCCTGCTTACCGTGGTGATGAGATGCATAGCAGATTGTCATCACTCAATGGCTGGATGTCTAAGTGGTGCCCACAGAATAACATAGGTTTCATAGACAATTGGACGAGCTTTTGGGGCAGACCTGACCTGTTTAAAAGAGATGGTCTTCATCCCTCCTGGGGTGGCGCCACTCTTCTCTCTAGAAATATGGCAAATAGTCTTAGTGTTTATACTTGACTAACTGGGGCCCAGGTCAGGAAGCAGACAGACTGGCTAAACCGACCATCTGCTAGCTGCCTCCCGTCACAGAGGTCAGTTAATTCTCAGCACATAGAGACTCTTTCACCTAGATATCACACTATAGAGACTGTCTCTGTTCCCCGAACTAGAAAATACAAAAAACGTCCAAACCAAGTTAAGATTAACAATTTAATTGAGGTTCAACAAATAAAAAACAGAAGCAATATGGATAAACAAATGATAAAGCTTGGCTTATTGAATATCAGATCCCTTTCTACGAAAACACTTTTTGTAAATAATATGATCACTGATCATAATATAGATGTACTCTGTTTGACAGAAACCTGGCTAAAACCTGATGATTACATTATTTTAAATTGAGTCCACCCCCCAAGATTACTGTTATAAACATGAACCACGTCTAAAAGGCAAAGGTGGAGGTGTTGCTTCAATTTATAACAACGTTTTCAGGATTTCTCAGAGGGCAGGCTACAAGTATAACTCGTTTTAAGTAATGGTACTTCATATAACATTTCCCAAAGAAACAAATGTTAATGATAAATCCCCTGTTATGTTTGTACTGGCTACTGTATACAGGCCACCAGGGCACCATACAGACTTTATTAAAGAGTTTGGTGATTTTACATCCGAGTTAGTTCTGGCTGCAGATAAAGTTTTAATAGTTGGTGATTTTAATATCCATGTTGATAATGAAAACGATGCATTGGGATCAGCATTTATAGACATTCTGAACTCTATTGGTGTTAGACAACACGTTTCAGGACCTACTCATTGTCGAAATCATACTCTAGATTTAATACTGTCACATGGAATTGATGTTGATGGTGTTGAAATTATTCAGCCAAGTGATGATATCTCAGATCATTATATAGTTCTTTGCAAAATTCATATAGCCAAAATTGTAAATTCTACTTCTTGTTACAGGTATGGAAGAACCATCACTTCTAACACAAAAGACTGCTTTTTAAGTTATCTTCCTGATGTATCCAAATTCCTTAGCATATCCAAAACCTCAGAACAACTTGATGATGTAACAGAAACTATGGACTCTCTCTTTTCTAGCACTTTAAATAAAGTTGCTCCTTTACGCTTAAGGAAGGTTAAGGAAAACAGTTTCACACCATGGTATAATGAGCATACTCGCACCCTAAAGAGAGCAGCCCGAAAAATGGAGCACAGCTGGAGGAAAACAAAACTAGAGGTATTTCGTATTGCTTGGCGGGAAAGTAACATATCCTACAGAAAAGCATTAAAAACTGCTAGATCTGATTACTTTTCTTCTCTTTTAGAAGAAAAAAAACATAACCCCAGGTATTTATTCAATACAGTGGCTAAATTAACGAAAAATAAAGCCTCAACAAGTGTTGACATTTCCCAACACCACAGCAGTAATGACTTTATGAACTACTTTACTTTTAAAATCGATACTATTAGAGATAAAATTGCAACCATTCAGCCGTCAGCTACAGTATCACATCAGACAGTGCACTATAGACCCCCTGAGGAACAGTTCCACTCATTCTCTACCATAGGAGAGGAAGAATTGTATAAACTTGTTAAATTATCTAAACCAACAACATGCATGTTAGACCCTATACCATCTAAGCTCCTAAAAGAGGTGCTTCCAGAAGTCATAGATCCTCTTCTGACTATTATTAATTCCTCATTGTCATTAGGATATGTCCCCAAAACCTTCAAACTGGCTGTTATTAAGCCTCTCATCAAAAAACCACAACTTGACCCCAAAGAACTAGTTAATTATAGACCAATCTCGAATCTCCCTTTTCTGTCCAAGATACTAGAAAAGGTGGTATCCACACAATTATATTCCTTCTTAGAGAATAATGGTATATGTGAGGATTTCCAGTCAGGATTTAGACCGTATCATAGTACTGAGACTGCTCTCCTTAGAGTTACAAATGATCTGCTCTTATCATCTGATCGTGGGTGTATCTCTCTATTAGTTTTATTGGATCTTAGTGCTGCGTTTGACACAATTGACCACAACATTCTTTTGCATAGACTTGAACACTTTGTTGGCATCAGTGGAAGTGCATTAGCATGGTTTAAATCGTACTTATATGACCGCCATCATTTCGTAGCAGTGAATGAAGATGTATCCTATCGATGACAAGTGCAGTATGGAGTACCTCAAGGCTCAGTACTAGGGCCGCTACTCTTCACGCTTTATATGTTACCCTTGGGAGATATCATCAGGAAACATGGTGTTAGCTTTCACTGTTATGCTGATGATACTCAGCTCTATATTTCTTCGCAGCCCGGTGAAACACACCAATTTGAAAAACTAATGGATTGCATAGTCGATATAAAAAACTGGATGACGAGTAATTTCTTACTGCTAAATTCTGAAAAAACAGAGGTGTTAATTATAGGAACTAAAAACTCTGCTTGTAATAACCTAGAACACTGTCTAAGACTTGATGGTTGCTCTGTCAATTCTTCGTCATCAGTTAGGAACCTAGGTGTGCTATTTGATCGCAATCTTTCCTTAGAAAGCCACGTTTCTAGCATTTGTAAAACTGCATTTTTCCATCTCAAAAATATATCTAAATTACGGCCTATGCTCTCAATGTCAAATGCAGAAATGTTAATCCATGCATTTATGACCTCAAGGTTAGATTATTGTAATGCTTTATTGGGTGGTTGTTCTGCACGCTTAGTAAACAAACTACAGCTAGTCCAAAATGCAGCAGCAAGAGTTCTTACTAGAACCAGGAAGTATGACCATATTAGCCCGGTCCTGTCAACACTGCACTGGCTCCCTATCAAGCATCGCATAGATTTTAAAATATTGCTTATTACTTATAAAGCCCTGAATGGTTTAGCACCTCAGTATTTGAATGAGCTCCTTTTACATTATAATACTCTACGCCCGCTACGTTCTCAAAACTCAGGCAATTTGATAATACCTAGAATATCAAAATCAACTGCAGGCGGCAGATCCTTTTCCTATTTGGCGCCCAAACTCTGGAATAACCTACCTAACATTGTTCGGGAGGCAGACACACTCTTGCAGTTTAAATCTAGATTAAAGACCCATCTCTTTAACCTGGCATACACATAACATACTAATATGCTTTTATTATCCAAATCCGTTAAAGGATTTTTAGGCTGCATTAATTAGGTAAACCGGAACCGGAAACACTTCCCATAACACCTTATGTACTTGCTACATCATTAGAAGAATGGCATCTACGCTAATATTTGTCTGTTTCTCTCTTGTTCCGAGGTCACCGTGGCCACCAGATCCAGTCTGTGTCCAGATCAGAGGGTCACTGCAGTCACCCGGATCCAGTACGTATCCAGACCAGATGCTCGATCAGCACCTAGAAAGGACCTCTACATCCCTGAAAGACAGTGGAGACCAGGACAACTAGAACCCCAGATACATATCCCCTGTAAAGACCTTGTCTCAGAGGAGCACCAGGACAAGACCACAGGAAACAGATGATTCTTCTGCACAATCTGACTTTGCTGCAGCCTGGAATTGAACTACTGGTTTCTTCTGGTCAGAGGAGAACTGGCCCCCCAACTGAGCCTGGTTTCTCCCAAGGTTTTTTTCTCCATTCTGTCACCGATGGAGTTTCGGTTCCTTGCCGCTGTCGCCTCTGGCTTGCTTAGTTGGGGACACTTCATCTACAGCGATATCGTTGACTTGATTGCAAATAAATGCACAGACACTATTTAACTGAACAGAGATGACATAACTGAATCCAATGATGAACTGCCTTTAACTATCATTTTTGCATTATTGACACTGTTTTCCTAATGAATGTTGTTCAGTTGCTTTGAAGCAATGTATTTTGTTTAAAGCGCTATATAAATAAAGGTGACATTGACATTGACATCAGTAATAAAATCCACCCCTAGGTGTGACCACAGGCGATTAGGGACGGGCAGAGGATGGAGCTTGCCTGATGGTAGATGGCGTGGGCTTTTAGAGACAGCGCAGTCTGTACATCCGTTCACGTACCTTCTGACATCCGAGGCCATGTTGGGCCACCAGAAGCATTCCCTTAGCAACGAGAGGGTTTCATTGACCCCTGGGTGCCCAGTGCCAAGATATGTGTGAGCGAAGTGAATGAGTAGAGTGCGCCGTGTCCTGGGGAGGTACTGGTGTCCCGGTGGGCAACCCGGCAGGGTGTTGGTAGCAGGATCGGATGGAGGAAGGGTCTCGGCAGACCAGGTAATAGGGCTGATGATGACCTTTTCTGGGAGTATGGTTTCGGGTTCCTCTAGGGTTTCTTCGGGGGCGTGACACCAGGACAGAGCGTCAGCCTTCACGTTCTTTGCCCCTGGGCGATACGAGATGGTAAAGTGGAAGCGGGTGAAGAATAGTGCCCAGCGGGCTTGTCTTGGATTTAACCTCTTGGCGACCCGAAGATACTCAAGGTTCTTGTGGTCACTGAGAACCAGAAAGGGGTGTTTGGCTCCCTCCAGCCAATGCCTCCTTTCTTCCAGGGCCAACTTGATGGCCAACAGCTCACGGTTACCGATGTCATAATTGACCTCCGCCGGGACATTTATTTATTTAGTCGTGAAGCCGGCTCTGTCTGTTTGTTTGCCAGGATATACTTCATGTTGTATATTTATTTATTTATTTTGTTTTTTACTCATTAGAGGTGTAGAATGCTACACAGTCACTATTCATCAAGTAATTCAAGTGATCAGAGGCGTAGCAGCTGTTTTAAAATTTTGGGGGACAGTTGTAAGGTCATTTATCATGATTTCAGGTCAAACATAATGCAAAATGGACACAACTCTTTTTTCCCACCTTGCTTTTTAGGAATTCCGGTCAAATAACTATTTGACTCTCCGGTTCATCAATACCAGTCCACTCTACCTTGATATCCAGTCACAAGTTCTTGTACAGATCACCTGGGTGAGAATGTCTTTTAAAGGAGATAAGCTTTAATAAGCTTTCACTGACTGTTGAAAATGCCATCTTTTCTTGATATTATGAACAGAGAAATGTACATGGATAAATTGAAACACTGGGTAGCTACCTTGCCATTCTGTTTACCTCACAAACCACTGTCAAAACAACCAAGACCAATCAATGAAGCATCTTAATGTTCTGCAGTGCACCTTACAAAGAAAACCTGATATGAACAAACACTTTGTGGGGTTTAGGCAAAACATTTTAATCAACAAACATGCAGACTAGCTCCCCCATTGCTTCCTGGCAAAGAATGCTGGTAGTTACCAATATTTGGTGTGTACCACCCCTTGAAACCTGGGAAGATTAGGGTGGTCTTCAATTCTATGGCTCAGTGTTGTTACAAGCTCTCCCAGTCTAGGGTTGGGAGAGGGGGTAACAGGAAAAATTAACCAAAAATAAGGAAACAAATAGAAAACGTGGAGGATTACTACATTCAGTCCTCTGCCCCAGAAATGTGACACCCACTTGTTGTTTTTAAAGAAAGTGGAAGCAATTAATCTTCAGGAGAGGGTCTTAGCCAGAGCAACAAACAAAAGAGTTACTAACTACCGGGAGGAGAACTAAATGACCTACAGGTAAAAGAAATAAACAACATAAGCTTTCCCCTACTTCCTTACTAACCAAAAACAGGGATAAACACGTTTCAACAGAAAAAGTGGCACCCTCTCCCTTCAGCTTCCTATGACACACTTTACTGCTCCGGGTGTGTGTTCACTGTGTGTGTGTGTGTGTGTGTGTGTGTGTGTGTGAGTGTGTGTGTGTGTGTGTGTGTGTGTGTGTGTGTGTTCCCTACTCACTGCTGTGTGTTTGCACTTGGACGGGTTAAATAAAGAGCACCAATTCCGAGTATGGGTTACTATACTTGGCAAATGTCACGACTTTCACTTCACTTTTCACATAAAGCTGCATTTCCACTGCTGGGACTTTACCCAGGAACTAGGGACTTTGGGATGGTACTCCATGTGTTTCCACAGCAGGAACCAGGATCTAAATAAAGTTCTGGGTAAAAAAAATTGCCCCTCAGAAAAGGTCCCTTTGCACCGCTTTAGTTCTAGAACTAAATGTACAGTACAAAAGTACTTACGTACTTACGATTTTGCGTGAACTATTTCCCAGTACTATATAAAGGGTTGCATTCGCACCGACAGTGTGTACTAGGACGAGACATAAGCCAGTCGACAGCAATGTCATTTGTGAGTTGTGAAGTGACATTCAGCCAAGTATGGTAACCCATACTCAGAATTTGTGCTCTGCATTTAACCCATCCGAAATGCACACACACAGAGCAGTGAACACACACACTGTGAGCACACACCCGGAGCAGTGGGCAGCCATTTATGCTGCGGCGCCCGGGGAGCAGTTGGGGGTTCGATGCCTTGCTCAAGGGCACCTAAGTCGTGGTATTGAAGGTGGAGAGAGAACTGTACATGCACTCCCCCCACCCACAATTCCTGCCGGCCCGGGACTCGAACTCACAACCTTTCGATTGGGAGTCCAACTCTCTAACCATTAGGCCACGACTTCCCCTTGTGCGTGGCGTTCAATAACTTTAACAAAGAATAACAACATTAACAACAGGAGGATGGACGATGCTGTGATCAGAGCTGTGTTAGAATCTCCAACAATAACTAGCAGTGCTACATTTGCTACAAGTGCCTGCACTTCAGCATCCATATATTTATTGCTGTTCATCATACTTGCAAAATAAGTTGACACAATGTTTACAGTATGTTACACGATAGGGGTGTAACGGTACGCAAAAATCACGGTTCGGTACGTACCTCGGTTTTAAAGTCACAGTTCGGTTCATTTTCGGTACAGTAAGGAAAAAAGCAAACATTAAACTGCAGGTTGTTTATTACTATGAACTTTTTTTAACAATTTGTTTACACTTTTTTAAAATACTTTTTAATAAAACATATATCAAATAAAAAAAGAATAAGAATTAAAATACTGCTGCAAAGTTCTCCACTAAATAAAATACTCTCAGTCTCAAACCAATATTATATAATAAAATATAATGAAAAATATAAATAAATAACTATGATTACAGTGCAGCATTACCAATCCCAGCTTGTAGGCCTGCTCATATTTAAAATATATATATATAACTTTTCCAAAGTGTAAAGTGCAGCATGAACAGTTTCAGTTCCCTTTCATAGGTCACTTCGATGCTGCGGTGATGTCACCACGTATGGGAACACCTTCGGTGTGACGAATGTCTGAAGCCCTATACCATCCCGCCAATCTTATTGGCCAGATAGCGCGTGGCACCGCCCAGCATGCGTAAGCATATATATACCTGGTGCCGCGCGCCATTTACCTCAGATTTCATTCCTTCAGTACGAAGCGAATCTTCTGTGTCCTATTATCTCGCGTTCTCAGTGATCATCTACGAGCAGTATACTCCTCTCCGCGGACGCGATGAGTCAACGAAAGGTAGGAGCCGTATGATGGGTTATCACGAGGAGGCACTTATGAGAGGTTCGTTGCAGCCTCTCTACAGGTTCTCTCCTTGATAGCCTATGGCTACAGTAAAATATGCATACACTTCCCCTGTGCACTAACGCCAATAGGATGTATCCGCGCTCTGGAGTGTATTTCTTAAGTCGCCTCGCGTCTAACCCCCACCGTTTCGCTTCTGCGGTCGCCGAGGCCCCGCACGAGGTGTTGGTTAGGGGCGATATGTGCGGCTTGACTATGAATACAGTGATGCACTGGAGTTCCATGTGCTCGCTCTCCCCCACTCGAGCGCGTAATCAACAGTTTTGCTCTTCAAATGGTGGATTACGGCTCACACAGCCGCCGCGTTTTCGCTAGCGGCTTGGCCCGATGTTATCTTGTTGGATTGAATCCTGCCGTGGATACGCTTCAGGATTATATACAACGAAACGCAGCGAGTTTGACGCACACGCTTTTCTTCATGTTAATATGCCAGGGACTATGCCCTTCACTGAGAGTGCTGTTAGACTGCTAATGCACATTTACCCTCTCACTGCAGTCCCCATACTCTGACTTTGACTGTCTCGCAGCAAGGGCACCTCGAGCGTCATTGAACTGAGCTATCATTCGCGCGCCCCCTCAGACACTCTGCACAATCCAGTCTTCAGAGTTTGAGGGACGGCGCGGAGGCTGGCAAAGATGGCCAGCGTATGACGGTTCACACAGCCGCCGCGTTCTCGCTAGTGGCGTGGCCCGATGTTTATCTTGTTGGATTAAATCCTGCCGTGGATACGCTTCAGGATTATACACAATGAAACGCAGCGAATGTGACGCATGCGTTTTTCCTTCATGTTTGCCTAGGACTGTGCCCGCCTCCAGAGAGCGCTGTTGGACTGCTAATGCACATCTAAGCCTCTCACTGCAGTTTCCACACTCTAACATTTGACTGTCTCGCAGCAAGGGCACCTCGAGCGTCATTTAACTGAGCTATCATTTGAGCACCCCCTCAGACACTCCGCACAATCCAGCCTTCAGAGTTTGAGGGACGGCGCGGAGGCTGGCAAAGATGGCCAGCGGATGACGGTTCACACGGCCGCCACGTTCTCGCTAGCGGCGTGGCCCGATTTTTATCTTGTTGGATTAAATCCTGCCGTGGATACGCTTCAGGATTATACACAACGAAACGCAGCGAGTTTGATGCATGCGTTTCCTTCATGTTCTCTAACATTGACTGTCTCGCAGCAAAGGCACCTCGAGCGTCATTGAACTAAGCTCTCATTCGCGCGCCCACTCAGACACTCTGCATAATCCAGCCTTCAGAGTTTGAGGGACGGCGCGGAGGCTGGCAAAGATGGCCAGCGTATGACGGTTCACACAGCCGCCGCGTTCTCGCTAGCGGCGTGGCCCGATGTTTATCTTGTTGGATTATATCCTGCTGTGGATACGCTTCAGGATTATACACAACGAAACGCAGCGAGTTTGATGCATGCGTTTTCCTTCATGTTCTCTAACATTGACTGTCTCGCAGCAAAGGCACCTCGAGCGTCATTGAACTGAGCTCTCATTCGCGCGCCCCCCTCAGACACTCTGCACAATTCAGCCTTCAGAGTTTGAGGGACGGCGCGGAGGCTGGCAAAGATGGCCAGTGTATGACGGCTCACACAGCTGCCGCGTTCTCGCTAGCAGCGTGGCCCGATGTTTATCTTGTTGGATTAAATCCTGCCGTGGATACGCTTCAGGATTATACACAACGAAACGCAGTGAGTTTGACGCTTGCGTTTTCCTTCATGTTTGCCAGGGACTGTGCCCTCCACCAGAGAGTGCTATTGGATTGCTATGCACATCTAACCCTCTCATTGCAGTCCCCACACTCTACATTGTCTGCCTCGCAGCAAACGGTGCTTCGAGCAGCATTGGATTGAGCTGTAATGCCAAACGTTCCCTCAGACACTCTGCGCAATCCAGCTTTCAGAATTCGAGGGGCGATTCAAGGGTCCTGCACAGACGACCCATTTATGACGGCTCGCACAGCCTCCGTTTTCGCTAGCGGCAAAGCCCGATGTTCAATCTGTTGGCCTAATTCCTGCCGTGGACACGTTTCAGGATTATACACAACGAGACGCAACGGCTCTTATACATACACTTCCCCTGTGCACGAACGCCACGAGCTTTTCGTGCCCGGACATTTTAACATGTATGACAGCGTTGCAGGAAGCGGAAATTTTGAGACTGCTAGTATGGTCTCGGCCCGTGTGTGAACGCTTGCCCGACATTTCTCTATGGGTGTTACGCACAATTTGTCACGGATACACCATTCAGTTTCAATAAGGCCCGCCTCCTTTCCGCAGAATTCTTTCCACGGTGGCGAAGCCAATGGAAATAGCGGTGCTGCGACAGGAGATGTCAACTCTGCTGAGCAAAGGGGCTATAGAGGAAGTACACCCCTCTCAGATGGAGGCGGGGGTTTTTTACAGCCGTCATTTTGTGGTAAAAAAAAAACACGGCAGATTACGACCCATTCTGGATTTACACCATCTGAATCTTGCACTCAGGCTGAGGAAATTCAAGATTTTAATGATCATCAGGAGACTCAGGAAGTTCCTCAGATTCGCTTTAGAGAGCAAAGCGTATCAGTACTTCTCAAAGTGCATGGATGGATCTCTGGCCCCGTTGCGGCCCCAGGGCGTTCGTGTTTGAACTATTTTAGGCGATTGGCTGGTGTTTAGCGCAATCGCAGACTCAAGCACAATTTCATGGGGATCTTGTGCTGAATCATTTAACAGCTTGGGCTTACGCATGGAATGTTTCACCCCGTTGTCTCCGCATCGGACGATTCCGGTGACACGGCGATGTGTGATGTCGCTAAAACTATGTATGTCAACCGAATTCTCCTGACCGGAGTCCGGCTGGGGATTTGCGCTTCCCGAGGGACTGTCACGACGGATGCGTCTTTGACCGACTGGGGAGCTGTTTGTCAAGGGAGTTGGCACATAAACAGGTTGGAATTACTGGCTGTTTTTCTGGCTCTCCAGTATTTCTCGAATCTGCTGATCGGCCGTAATGTGCTGCTCAGATCAGACAACACAGCGGTTGTGTCATACCTGAATCATCAGAGAGGATTATGCTCTCGCCCCCTGTGCAGGCTGGCGAAACATGTTCTTTGATTTCAGAACTAAATTCTATCGATCCGAGCTGTTCATGTCCCCGGACGTTGGACTTTGGAGTGAATTTGCTATCCAGGCAGACTCTGGAGCAAGCGGAGTGGGGATTGCACCCCCAAACGGTGAGTCTCCTATGGCAGATTTTCGGGGAAGCGAAGTGGAATTGTTTGCGTCAAACACGACTACGCATTACCCGCTTTGGTTCTCCCTATGCCCTCCAGCACCCCTGGGCTTGGATGCATTAGCCCACAACTGGTCCAGGACCAGTTTGTATGCGTTTTCCCCCAATCTGTCTGATTTCGGCGGTATTATGCAGAATACGGGTGGACAGGGTGGAACAGCTGCTGCTGGTGGCTCCGCGGTGGCACACACACAGCCGTGGTTTGTGGATCTGATCAATCTGTTAGCGGGCTCTCCATGGGAGATTCCCCTCAGACAGGATTTATTATCACAAGCACAGGGACTGATTTGGCACCCGAGGCCAGATCTATGGAATCTGTGGGCTTGGCCTCTGAGCGGAGTGAGTTCATATGTCCCGGTCTTTCTGCTGAAACTACCGAGACTATACTGGATTCGAGAGCAGCTTCTACGAGAAGCTTATATGCTTTCAAGTGGAGACTGTTTACGGCCTGGTGTGAAACTCATAATATGGATCCAGTTTACTGCCCAGTGGCGTCAGTACTGGAGTTCCTTCAGGAACGTTTTTTGGATGGAGTGACACCAGCTACCCTAAGGTTTACGTGGCAGCCATTCAGCTTACCACGAATATATAAATGGTGCCTCAGTGGGCCGTCATCCACTGTTTCTCGTTTATACAGGGTGCGCGACGGCTGAGGCCTTTCCGCCCCGTGCGGGTTCCTTCATGGTTTTTCCATTGTGTTGCATGGTTTATCAGGGCATCTGTTGAGCCCTTGGAATTTGTTCCAGATAAATCCTGACTTTTATAGCACAGATTCTGTGGAAGTGTTGTTGCGACCAAGGCCTAATTATGTCCCTAGGTCGCATCTATCCCTTTCGCTTTCAGCAGGTGGTCCTGGAGGCTTTTTCTCCTGCTGCGGCGGAGTCTGGGGATCTAAGTCTTTGCCCTGTGAGAGCGTTAAAGACTTATGTGGATCGTACTGCCCCATGGCGTGAGTCTGACCAGCTGTTTGTCTGTTTTGGACATAAGAATAAGGCCATGCAGTTACGAAACAGCGCATGTCCCATTGGCTGGTGGAGGCTATTTCCTTGGCCTATGAGGCGCGCGAGCTCGCTTCGCCCTTAGGAGTAAAAGGTCATTCCACGAGAGCAGTGGCTTCTTCTCAAGCCTTTCTCAGTGGATCTTCTATGGATGATATCTGTGCTGCGGCAGGCTGGTCCTCACCGAGCACTTTTATCAGGTCTTACAGTCTGGATGTGATGATGGCTCCGGGCTCCCGGGTTCTCTCCGCTTGAGCAGATGCTTCCTTGGATCCAAGCTATCAGGTACGTCAGGCGTGATGGTATAGCGTTCCCATACGTGGTGACGTCACCGCAGCATCGAAGTGACCTATGAAAGGGAACATCTCGGTTACGTATGTAACCTTGGTTCCCTGAATAGGGAACGAGATGCTGCGGTTCTGGCCGTGCCATACCTTGATAGCTTTCTTCTTCTTCTTCGTCATGAAATCTGAGGTAAATGGCACGCGGCACCAGGTATATATATGCTTACGCATGCTGGGCGGTGCCACGCGCTATTTGGCCAATAAGATTGGCGGGATGGTATAGGGCTTCAGACATTCGTCACACCGAAGGTGTTCCCATACGTGGTGACGTCACCGCAGCATCTCGTTCCCTATTCAGGGAACCAAGGTTACATACGTAACCGAGATGTTTTTAGACCTGCTCAGATTTCCTTATTGCGTTGGAGCGATCAGAATTAAGAGCAAAGGTCTGTTTAAATGCCGACGGGAGCTGCGTTTGAATTACAATCGTTTTTTTTCCTAGTTGTAGTGATGTTCACACTCGCGTGATGCCTTTTGAAAACCTCAAACATAACCTCAAACATATTGCACCTGTCAAACATAGTCTATTTTGCCGTCAATACTGTTGACGGTGTCCTTTATCAGTAGGCTTTATATTTATGCTCAACATGAAGTATAGATATTGTTGTAGTGAAGACAAGATCCTGGTCTGTCGGCGCCTCGGCGGTCTCCCTCTATGTCACCTACAGTAGCAGCAGCGCGTCAGCGCCGCGTCAGGCACGATTCTGGTGTGTAAAGACACAGAAAACGTGAAGCAGCCGTCACGCAACTGACAAACAGCAGAAACGCCACGCTCACGCCACGCAGCCAGTGTGTCACCGGCCTTAAAATCAGCTGCAGGGCAGGATTTGCGCTGAACGCGAAGACTTCCGCCACTTAATATGTTCGTTTGGAAACACGAAAATGTATATGTTCCGCAAACAAAATATTGCATTCTGTCATTCGGTACACACGTGCACCGTACCGAAAGCCCTGTACCGAAACGGTCCGGTAAGAATAAACGTACCGTTACACCCCTATTACACGACATTTTAAATCATGGCAGGTGAGGTTTTTTTCATATGCGCTTGGCCAATCAATGTCTACTTATGTCATGGGTAGTACCAGTTGTGCTGGTTAGACCTTGCTCCGGAGTAGGAGCTAATTTGGTTCTCGAAAAAGGCAGTCCGGTACTAAAATCGCACCTAGTTCCTGCGGTGCATAAACGCCCAAAAGTGGGTAGCTCCACAATTAGTTATGGTTCTATGAAAAGGTTCCTGTAGTGTGAAAGGCCCTAAAGCCCTGCTCGCAAGGTTGAACTTTTTCAAAAAGTTCAGGGGCAGGACTTGGGCAATAAACATTCTGATTGGTTGAGTTCATCCATCATTGTGATTTCAACCACCATTTATTCGGATACTTTTCAAAATATTACTGTTATTGTTTCATGAAATGTACTTTTAAAAGTATTTCAGAGGAAATTGTAGTTGTATGAAACTCAAATTTGTGGTTTATTTGTTTCGCAGATTTCGCCGATAATCAGCTCCACGCGATCAGCGGGAGCTCAGTGCTCATGTTTACCAAAGAGAGCAGTCTCGACTCGGCTAGTCCTTCTGACATTTGCCGCTGGCTATGATGTCTCTTCAGTGGTTAAACATAAAATATAATTAGTTTTGGACAAATCTAATAGGTAATCTTTGGTCTTTATTCAATTAATCTATTAAATCTATTAATTTCTTCACAAATAAGACAAGAACCATCAGTGACCAATTCTCCACACCGCAGACTGAGGACAACTTCACTCTTTCTCCTCCTTCTCCCCAATCTCAGAGACGGACGTTTCCAAACTTCTCCTGTCCAATCATCCTACTACTTGTCCACTTGATCTGATCCCCTCTCACCTCCTTCAAGCGATCTCTTCTTCAGTCATACTTTCACTTACTCACGTTATCAACTCCTCTCTTCACTCTGGAACATTTCCCTCAGCATTCAAGCAGGCTCGGGTAAGCCCACTGCTCAAGAAACCATCTCTAAATCCAGGGCTTCTGGAAAACTACAGACCGGTATCACTTCTTCCATTCATTGTAAAGACACTTGAGCGAGCTGTGTTCAACCAGTTTTCTATGTTCCTTGTACAGAACAACCTCCTGGACAGCAACCAATCTGGCTTCAAAAGTGGCCACTCAACTGAGACTGCTCTGCTCTCAGTTACTGAAGCCCTGCAACTGGAAAGAGCAGCTTCAAAATCCTCAGTACTCATCTTACTGGACCTGTCTGCTGCTTGTCCACCCTCAGAAAGATGGGCATCTCTGGAACCGCACTCCTATGGGTTAAGTCCTACCTCTCTGACAGATCCTTCAGTGTGTCTTGGAGGAGTGATGTTTCTAAGTCACAACACCTTGCTACTGGGGTTCCTCTAGGCTCAGTACTTGGACCACTTCTCTTCTCCATCTACATGACGTCATTAGGATCTGTCATTCAGAAGCATGGCTTTTCTTATCACTGCTATGCTGATGACACGGCGGTAGCTGCTTGCATTTCAGCCTGTCTGAGTGACATTTCTAGCTAGATGAATGACCATCACCTTCAGCTTAACCTTACGAAGACCGAACTCCTGGTGATTCCAGCTAACCCATTGCTTCATCACAACTTCTCTATACAGCTGGGTTCGTCAACCATTACTCCTTCGAGGACAGCCAGAAACCTAGGAGTTGTGATGGATCATCAGTTAAGCTTCACAGACCACATTGCTACAACGATCCGGTCCTGCAGATTTGCCTTATACAACATTAGGAAGATTAGACCCTTCCTGTCAGAGCAAGCCACCCAACTTCTTGTCCAAGCTCTTGTTCTCTCCAGACTGGACTATTGTAATGCTCTCCTGGCAGGCCTTCCTGCATGTACTGTCAAGCCTCTGCAATTGATCCAGAATGCAGCAGCGTAGGTTGTCTACAATGAGCCAAAAAAAGCTCACGTTACTCC
Organism: Carassius carassius; assembly: GCF_963082965.1. Lineage (NCBI taxonomy): Eukaryota > Metazoa > Chordata > Actinopteri > Cypriniformes > Cyprinidae > Carassius > Carassius carassius. The sequence goes on along the minus strand of NC_081760.1, from coordinate 17,696,620 downwards.
TCTCCTCATCAGGTTACACTGGCTACCATTGGCCGCTCGCATCAAATTCAAGGTACTGATGCTTGCCTACAAGACGACCACTGGCACTGCACCAACATACTTAAACTCACTGGTTAAATCTTATGTGCCCTCCAGAAGTTTGCGCTCTGCAAGTGAACGACGCCTTGTGGTGCCATCCAAAAGAAGTTCAAAATCACTCTCATGGACCTTTTCCTGGACTGTGCCCAGCTGGTGGAATGACCTCCCAATTTCAATTCGTACAGCTAAGTCTTTACTCATTTTCAAGAAACATCTAAAGACTCATCTTTTTCGCCAGCACTTAACCAACTAACACTAGCACTTTTCCTTCTTTTCTTGTCTTTTCCTTTATTAAAAAAAAAAAAAACACCTGGCTATGCGTTCTGTACTAGACTGAGACTTGTCATGGCACTTGTATACTGCTGTTGTTCTCTTGTTGACCTGACTGCTTCTATTGTTCTCATTTGTAAGTCGCTTTGGATAAAAGCGTCTGCTAAATGATTAAGTGTAAGTGTAAGTGTAATATGTTAAAATGAAAATAAAAAGAGGCAATACTGTTTGATATAATATTTTATTTCATTGTAATGTAATGTAACGTTAGGCTATATAGGCCTACACATTTCCCTGAACTACATTTCTGTGGCTATTAATATGTTTAAATAAAAAGGAAAGGAGGCAGTGGTATTTGATATCATATTTCGTCTTATTGTAAATATAGTGAGGAAAATTGCAGTAGCCAAGGCGAGGTGACTGATGTTATCAAGTACGCTGCTGTTTGCTGAATTACCGGACTTGTGTCTTCCCGTCCATGGGAGATCACACTCCCGAGTCAAACTCACAAAATCCGAACTACTGAGGATGCAAGTCTGAAATTTGCATACTTTGTATTGAGAAATGCATGCAGACCTACGTCACCAGACTATTTGCCTAATCTTCACGGTACTTAAGACCGCAGAGGAATTTCAGAAAGCAACAGGTCTGGGGGGAAAAGTTCCTGTGAAAAAAAGTTCCTGGTACAGTTGTTCTGAGTAATTTCGGCAGAAATGCGTCTTAAAATATTGAACATACAGTAATCACTGACTGATGGCCACAAGACTGATTTCACATCAGAGCACACACAAATCACAAGGTGTGCAAAGTAATGGCAGTAACAAAGAAGATCAGCACACAAAATTCTACACTCAGTATCTGGAACACACCAGTGCAAGTCCAGTGCAGGGGATAAGTGAACCTCCTCAAGCAGTGTTCACGCTGCTCGTTTGAAGGAGCACACTCTGCAGAACACTCATTACAAGCAGGAGGTGTTGCTAATTAACTGCAAGGCAAGCAGAGTGAGAGAGAGAGAGAGAGAGAGAGAGAGAGAGAGAGAGAGACAGAACTCAATAGCAAAAAGACCCCTGTTCTCTTTTGAATCCCCTTGTGCAAGAAAATGAAAGAGGACGGAAGTCAACAGCATATAAATGCCAAATTGTAAAATGAGTTATTTTATGCATTTTTTACTTTTCCAATTAACGAAAAAGTATTGCATATGTTCTAGTACAAGTGCACTGTACTCATATTTAGTTGTGCATTAAATACCAAAAAAACACACACACACACACACACACAAGATATTGTGATCTTGAATTGCAGAATATTTTAGTACTTGCAATAGAATAGCAAGCTTACATGTGATGCATATACATACATGCATGCCGAGTTTTGCAGCATTAATTGCCTTTTTGGTAATAACAGAACTCAACTGACAACAGAATTATGACATTGTGTGCTCATAGTTTCTTGTGCACTATATTTATGATGAAGTGATATAGAGCATGTGCCTCATACTCATAGGCTACAGTTGAAGAGTGTGTGATGTGAGCACAGTAAAACACCTGACAGCACACGAAAGTTTGTTTTTCTAAGTTTTACTGACATATAGCCTAACGACATCTCATCAGACCGATGTTCACTAATGTTCTACTGAAGCTCATTTAGCACCTATACCTTTTTCACACTCTTTGACTTGCGCCTGGCGCTGAAGCGTAGTTGAAGTGCGAGTCTGAAAAGACTCTTGTTTGTTGTGGTCATAAAGAGATACGGAGGTTCCGTGTCTTAATAAACACATTTCTTGTACAGAAAAAAGAGACAAAAACTGCAGTTGTGAGTGGGCTGACTGAGCTTAGGTCAGTGGTGGCCACGGCCACCCCTCTGCAGGGGTGCTGCATAATCTCAGTTTTTTTCTAGTTTAAACAGACTAAAATAACTATTGTACCATATGATAACATTTTACAGCATATATTTAAAAAATATATCAAAACACCAACATATGAGCATGTTCAAGTGAAAATAATAAGTGAAAAAACACTGATATATTTCATACATATTTAAAATTTACATTTTTATTTAACTCCAATTGGACTGTTCTCAGGGAAGAATCACCCCGCTCACTCTTTGTACTGGTGAAAGCTCAGTGTTATATTTCACGCAGTGATTGACAGGATAGGGCAAAGATGGATAAATTTATGTTTAAATAAAAAAAAGCTGAAATGTCACAGCCCAGAAGACCGACATCAGGAGAGTGACCGACAATCCCTACCCATAAACCTAACCCTACCCATAATTTATTCCTAAAATCAGTGGGAAATGATAGATGATTAACAAGGATGTAGAAGGACCTAACCCTGATTGTAAGCCTAAAACAGATATTTCCTGAAAAGTTATATCTCAGTTCTGATTGGTTGAGTACTTGGTGAAATCATGCTCACCTCTAGAGAGAACATGTAGGACAACATTTTCAGTGGCTTTTTTTTTTTTTGTGTCGAATGTCCAGATTAAATTCTTGGATGGTGAGAGTCCACCATAGTAATCACGGTTGGTGTATGACATTCGGGAAATAAATACCAAAAGGTTATGGTCAATGTACACAATGACAGGATTGGAGCAACTCCCTGTACATCAAAATGATGAAGAGCAAGCAGTAATGCCAGAGCTTCCATTTCAATTGCACTAAAGTTACGTTGGGTCTTTGAGAACTTTTTAGAAAAGTAGAAAACACGATGTTCAATATGGTTCTTATTCTCCTGTAGCAGAACTGTACCAGCTCCTATACCACCTACTTGCAGTCGGAAAGGCAATTTGAAGTTTGGAGCAGACAGGACAGGAGCATGGTAGAGGAGGTCTTCGGCAGTTTCAAATGCACGTTGACATTGGTCCATAAAAACCTTTTGTTTGTACAAGGAGGTCTGTAAGTAGACAGATGTGGGCAGATAAATTGGGTAATATCCTCTCATATCTAGGAATTATCTCAGTTCATGTTTGTTACAGGGCAAAGGGATTTCGAGTATGGCTGAAATTTTAGCCTTAGTGGGTTTAACTATTCCTTGGCCTACCTGCTTGCCCAAGTTTGTCACAACTCCTTTTGCAAACTTGCATTTGACAAAGTTTAGAGTCAAAGCTGCAGTCAGGCATCTGAAAACCTTTTCAATGGTCCTTATGTGATCTGTCTAGTTATTTGAATACACTACAATAGCATGCAGAAACACTTCACTGTATGGTTCATCTGACACTATCTGATGTATCTTAAGCTGAAATGTAGCAGGCACATTTCGCATCCCAAAAGCTAGGACCCAGTATTGTAGGAAGCTACAAACTAGAGAAAGAAAAGGGGAAAAGGGGAATATCTAAATATAAAGAGTAGATAAAAGGGGAATATCTCTGCTCATCAAGCCATCTTTCTAAGAGTAATTGCTACTACACCCACAGTGGCAGTAAAGGCAGCCAATTGTAGACACCCAGTTCAGAGTGAGCCTTGTCTACATAGGCCTTAAGTCTGTTTCAGTGATAAACACAACTTTTACATTTTTGGTCAATACTGGCGACAAGAATGTCTGTGTCATTTAACTTCCTTTCAAACCAGGTATTGACCAGAACATTTTGCATGAAAAAACTGAACCAGGGGTTGGGAGTAGAATCAAGACAGGATTGCCAGGATAAATTAGTCTCTTTTTACAGTCTTTTTGTAAAAATTAGCCTTCATCTTAGTCTGAGCAGTGGACAAATTATGTTTGGCAAGAAGTTGGGCTTTGTGCCACCTTTCTCATAGATAGAAGTGACATAATCATCAACAGGGACAGGTTTAGAACTCTAATCTGACAATTGTTCACTTAGCAATTTTGTGGGCCACAAACTGTATGGCCAAGCACAAGTTGAGAGGGGCTAAAGCCAAGGGATTCTTGCACTCTCTTATTGCAAGCATTAGTAAAATAAGACCCTCAACCAAGTCTCTCCCAGTTTCCACACAGTAGTGACGCAGCTGGTTTTTGAGAGTTTGACGGAAACATTTAAGTGCCCCTTAGGACTCAGGGTGATGTGCAGTAGATATCTGGCGACTTTACCAAGCATTTCTTGAGCCTACTTAAAAGCCCTAGAAATAAAGTTTGACCCTTGGTCACTCTGAATTACTCTTGGCAATCCAAAAGTGTTCAGAATTTGAGCAGTTCTTTTACAGCAAGCTTAGCTCTCAATGTGTGTAGTGGAACAGCCTCAGGGAAGTGAGTTGCAGCTCACATGATGTCAATGTCAATGTCAATGTCACCTTTATTTATATAGCCCTTTAAACAAAATACATTGCGTCAAAGCAACTGAACAACATTAATTAGGAAAACAGTGTGTCAATAATGCAAAATGACAGTTAAAGGCAGTTCATCATTGAATTCAGTGATGTCATCATTCAGCTCAGTTCAGTTTAAATAGTATCTATGCAATCATTTGCAATCAAGTCAACAATATCGCTGTAAATGAAGTATCCCCAACTAAACAAACCAGAGATGACAGCGGCAAGGAACCAAAACTACATCGGTGGCAGAATGGAGAAAAAACCTTGGGAGAAACCAGGCTCAGTTGGGGGGCCAATTCTCCTCTGACCATACGAAACCAGCAGTTCAATTCCAGGCTGCAGCACAGTCAGATTGTGCAGAAGAATCATCTGTTTCCTGTGGTCTTGTCCTGGTGGTCATCTGAGACAAGGTGTTTACAGTTAATCTGTATCTGGGGCTCATCTAGTTGTCCTGGTATCCGCTGTCTTTCAGGGATGTAGAGGTCCTTTCTAGGTGCTGATCCACCATCGGGGCTGGATACGTACTGGATCCAGGTGACTCCAGTGACCCTCTGATCTTGATACAGACTGGATCTGGTGACGGTGACCTCGGAATAATAGAGAAACAGACAAATATTAGTATAGATGCCATTCTTCAAGTACATCAGCAAATACATCGGGTGTTATGGGAAGGGTTCCCGGTTCTGATTTACCTAATTAATGCAGCCTAAAAATCCTTTAACAGATTTGGATATTAGAAGCGTATTAGTGTGTTATGTGTAAGTCAGGTTAAAGAGATAGGTCTTTAATCTAGGCAAGGCAAGGCAAGTTTATTTATATAGCACATTTCGTACACAATGGTAATTCAAAGTGCTTTACATAAAAGAAAGTAAAATAATCAAGAAGAAAAATAATAACAAAAATAAAACAAGCAATTTTAAAACTTTTAAAAAATGATTAGATGTTAGAAATGTTAGAAAAAATGTTAGAAAATGATTTTACATAAAAAAATAAACATTTAAATAAAAATAAAAAAACGGACATAGCGCAGTGCTCATTCAATAAATGCACAGCTAAACAGATGGGTTTTGAGTCTAGATTTAAATGTGACTAGTGTTTTAGCACATCTGATCTCTTCTAGAAGCTGATACCAACTGCGGGCAGCATAGTAACTAAAGGCGGACTCCCCTTGTTTTGTGTGAACCCTTGGTATTTCTAACTGACTTGATCCTCGTGATCTGAGTGGTCTGTTAGGTTTATACTCAGTGAACATATCTGCAATATATTTCGGTCCTAGGTCATTTAGTGACTTATATACGAGTAAAAGTACTTTAAAATCAATCCTAAAGGTAACTGGAAGCCAGTGTAAGGACCTGAGGACTGGGGTGATATGCTCAGATTTTCTGGTTCTAGTCAGAATCCTGGCAGCAGCGTTCTGAATGAGCTGCAGCTGTCTAATGGTCTTTTTGGGAAGGCCGGTGAGGAGCCCATTACAATAGTCCACCCTGCTGGTGATGAAGGCATGAACTAGTTTCTCCAAGTCTTGGCTGGAAACAAAACATCTAATTCTTACAATGTTTTTTAGATGATAATATGCTGATTTAGTCACTGCTTTGACATGACTACTGAAACTAAGGTCTGTCTCCAGAATCACACCAAGATTCCTGACTTGATTTTTAGTTGTTTGACCCCTAGAGTCAAGGTATGCATTCATCTTGAGAACTTCATCTTTGTTTCCAAATGCAATGACTTCAGTTTTTTCCTTGTTTAACTGAAGAAAGTTCTGGCACATCCAACTATTAATTTCATCAATGCATTGGCTGAGGGAGTCAATGGGGCTGTAGTCATTTGGAGATAAGGCTAGGTAAATCTGGGTATCATCAGCATAGCTGTGAAAGGCAATTTGGTTCTTTCTCATTATTTGACTTAGTGGAAGCATATACAGGCTAAACAAGAGCGGTGCAAGAATTGAGCCTTGTGGGACTCCACATGTCATGGACGTCCACTTAGACTTATGCTCTCCTAGACTCACATAATAACCTCTCCCTTGTAAGTATGACCTGAACCATTTGAGTACCATCCCAGAAAGCCCGACCCAGTTTTCCAGTCTCTCTAGTAGTATGTTAAGATCGACAGTGTCAAACGCAGCACTGAGATCTAGCAATACCAGCACCAATATTTTGCCAGAGTCACAATTTAAGCGAATATCATTTATTATCTTAATGAGTGCGGTCTCTGTGCTATGATGCGGTCGAAAACCAGATTGAAAATTGTCCAGGTATCCATTTGAGTTTAAGTATTTGTTCATCTGATTAAAAACTACCTTTTCTATAATTTTGCCTATAAAAGGAAGATTAGATATTGGTCTAAAATTACTCAAAATGGTGTTATCAAGATTGCTCTTTTTCAGGAGGGGCTTAACAACTGCAGTTTTTAGGGAGTTTGGAAATGTCCCAGAAAGAAGTTAGGTGTTCACGATTTCTAAAAGATCTGCTTCTAAGCAGTTAAGCACGCTTTTGAAAAAAGATGTGGGAAGTGTGTCAAGACAGCAGGTTGATGATTTTAGGTGCTGCACTATTTCTTTCAGAATTTTGCTATCAATTTTTTCAAAAATAGACATAGTATCTTTTTGATATTGTGGCCGAATATGTCTGACCTCTGCATTACTAGAGGATGTGCTAATCGCCTTCCTGATATAGATGATCTTCTCAGAAAAGAAGGAAGCAAACTCATTGCATTTGCTGTCTGATAGCATTTCACTGGGAATCTGACTTGGGGGGTTTTGTCAGTCTCTCAACAGTAGCAAAAGTCAAAGTCAAAGTCACCTTTATTTATATAGCGCTTTAAACAAAATACATTGCGTCAAAGCAACTGAACAACATTCATTAGGAAAACAGTGTCAATAATGCAAAATGATAGTTAAAGGCAGTTCATCATTGGATTCAGTTATGTCATCTCTGTTCAGTTAAATAGTGTCTGTGCATTTATTTGCAATCAAGTCAACGATATCGCTGTAGATGAAGTGTCCCCAACTAAGCAAGCCAGAGGCGACATCAGCAAGGAACCGAAACTCCATCGGTGACAGAATGGAGGAAAAAACCTTGGGAGAAACCAGGCTCAGTTGGGGGGCCAGTTCTCCTCTGACCAGACGAAACCAGTAGTTCAATTCCAGGCTGCAGCAAAGTCAGATTGTGCAGAAGAATCATCTGTTTCCTGTGGTCTTGTCCTGGTGCTCCTCTGAGACAAGGTCTTTACAGGGGATCTGTATCTGGGGCTCTAGTTGTCCTGGTCTCCGCTGTCTTTCAGGGATGTAGAGGTCCTTTCTAGGTGCTGATCCACCATCTGGTCTGGATACGTACTGGATCCGGGTGACTGCAGTGACCCTCTGATCTGGACACAGACTGGATCTGGTGGCCACGGTGACCTCGGAACAAGAGAGAAACAGACAAATATTAGCGTAGATGCCATTCTTCTAATGATGTTGCAAGTACATAGGGTGTTATGGGAAGTGTTTCCGGTTCCGGTTTACCTAATTAATGCAGCCTAAAAATCCTTTAACGGATTTGGATATTAAAAGCATATTAGTATGTTATGTGTATGCCAGGTTAAAGAGATGGGTCTTTAATCTAGATTTAAACTGCAAGAGTGTGTCTGCCTCCCGAACAATGTTAGGTAGGTTATTCCAGAGTTTAGGCACCAAATAGGAAAAGGATCTGCCGCCCGCAGTTGATTTTGATATTCTAGGTATTATCAAATTGCCTGAGTTTTGAGAACGTAGCGGACGTAGAGGATTATAATGTAAAAGGAGCTCATTCAAATACTGAGGTGCTAAACCATTCAGGGCTTTATAAGTAATAAGCAATATTTTAAAATCTATACAATGTTTGATAGGGAGCCAATGCAGTGTTGACAGGACCGGGCTAATATGGTCATACTTCCTGGTTCTAGTAAGAACTCTTGCTGCTGCATTGTGGACTAGCTGTAGTTTGTTTACTAAGTGTGCAGAACAACCACCCAATAAAGCATTACAATAATCTAACCTTGAGGTCATAAATGCATGGATTAACATTTCTGCATTTGACATTGAGAGCATAGGCCGTAATTTAGATATATTTTTGAGATGGAAAAATGCAGTTTTACAAATGCTAGAAACGTGGCTTTCTAAGGAAAGATTGCGATCAAATAGCACACCTAGGTTCCTAACTGATGACGAAGAATTGACAGAGCAACCATCAAGTCTTAGACAGTGTTCTAGGTTATTAAAAGCTGAGTTTTTAGGTCCTATAATTAACACCTCTGTTTTTTCAGAATTTAGCAGTAAGAAATTACTCGTCATCCAGTTTTTTATATCGACTATGCAATCCATTAGTTTTTCAAATTGGTGTGTTTCACCGGGCTGTGAAGAAATATAGAGCTGAGTATCATCAGCATAACAGTGAAAGCTAACACCATGTTTCCTGATGATATCTCCCAAGGGTAACATATAAAGCGTGAAGAATAGCGGCCCTATGGCGTTCATATAAGTACGATTTAAACCATGCTAATGCACTTCCACTGATGCCAACAAAGTGTTCAAGTCTATGCAAAAGAATGTTGTGGTCAATTGTGTCAAACGCAGCACTAAGATCCAATAAAACTAATAGAGAGATACACCCACGATCAGATGATAAGAGCAGATCATTTGTAACTCTAAGGAGAGTAGTCTCAGTACTATGATACGGTCTAAATCCTGACTGGAAATCCTCACATATACCATTTTTCTCTAAGAAGGAATATAATTGTGAGGATACCACCTTTTCTAGTATCTTGGACAGAAAAGGGAGATTCAAGATTGGTCTATAATTAACTAGTTCTTTGGGGTCAAGTTGTGTTTTTTTGATGAGAGGCTTAATAACAGCCAGTTTGAAGGTTTTGGGGACATATCCTAATGACAATGAGGAATTAATAATAGTCAGAAGAGGAACTATGACTTCTGCAAGTACCTCTTTTAGGAGCTTAGATGGTATAGGGTCTAACATACATGTTGTTGGTTTAGATGATTTAACAAGTTTATACAATTCTTCCTCTCCTATGGTAGAGAATGAGTGGAACTGTTCCTCAGGGGGTCTATAGTGCACTGTCTGATGTGATACTGTAGCTGACTGCTGAATGGTTGCAATTTTATCTCTAATAGTATCGATTTTAGAAGTAAAGTAGTTCATAAAGTCATTACTGCTGTGGTGTTGGGAAATGTCAACACTTGTTGAGGCTTTATTTTTCGTTAATTTAGCCACTGTATTGAATAAATACCTGGGGTTATGTTTTTTTTCTTCTAAAAGAGAAGAAAAGTAATCAGATCTAGCAGTTTTTAATGCTTTTCTGTAGGATATGTTACTTTCCCGCCAAGCAATACGAAATACCTCTAGTTTTGTTTTCCTCCAGCTGCGCTCCATTTTTCGGACTGCTCTCTTTAGGGTGCGAGTATGCTCATTATACCATGGTGTCAAACTGTTTTCCTTAACCTTCCTTAAGCGTAAAGGAGCAACTTTATTTAAAGTGCTAGAAAAGAGATAGTCCATAGTTTCTGTTACATCATCAAGTTGTTCTGAGGTTTTCAAAAGGAGTACGAGTGTTATTTAAGTTACTGTTTATAAGGTTTGAGAAGAAATTCTGTCTATCTGTGGCTAGTTTCACATTAAAAGCATGAAGGCTGTCTTTATAAATGCTATAGTGAATTTTGAGTCTAGATTTAAAATGCAAAAGTATTTCTGCCTCCCAAACAATGTTAAGTACGTTATTCCAGAGCTTGATAAATAGGAAAAGTATCTGCCACCCACAGTTGATTTTGATATTCTAAGTATTATCAAATAGCCAGAGTTTTGAGAATGCAGCGAACATGGAGGACTATAATGTAACAAGAGCTCATTCAAATACTGAGGTGCTAAACCATTCAGGGCTTTATAAGTAATACGCAGGATTTTTATAGGGAGACAGAACAGTGCAGTGTTGACAGGACCGGGCTAATATGGTAATACTTCCTGGTTCTAGTAAGAACTCTAGCTGCTGCATTTTGGACTAGCTGGAGTTTGTTAATTAAGTGTGCAGAACAACCACCCAATAAAGCATTACAATAATCTAACCTTGAGGTCATAAATGCATGGATTAACATTTCTGCATCTGACATTGAGAGCATAGGTCATAATTAAGATATATTTTTGAGATAGAAAAATGCAGTTTTACAAATGCTGGAAATGTGGCTTTCCAAGGAAAGATTGCTATCAAATAGCACACCTAGGTTCCAAACTGATGATGAAGAATTGACAGAGCAGCCATCAAGTCTTAGACAGCCTTCTATTTTATTACATGCAGAGTTTTTAGATCCTATAATTAATGCCTCTATTTTTTCAGAATTTAGCAGAAAGAAATTACTTGTCTTCCAGTTTTTTATACTGTGACTATGCATTCAGTTAGTTTTTCAAATTGGTATCTTTCACCGGACTGCAAAGAAATATAGAGCTGAGTATCATCAGCATAACAGTGAAAGCTAACACCGTGTTTCCTGATGATATCTCCCAAGGGTAACGGAGAGTAGACAGCCCTAGTACAAGTTCAATAATGTCGAACGCAGCACTAAGATCCAATAGCACTAATAGAGAGATACAACCATGATCAGATGATAAGAGCAGGTCATTTGTAACTCTAAGGAGAGCAGTCTCAATACTATGATACGGTCATCAGTTAAGCATTCAAACCGGTTACCTATAGCTCAAATAGGGCAGAGGGGTCTGCTTTTTGTGTTGCAGCTAAGTGTTCTCTACCTGCCTTTCCACAAATTAACATGTTGTTACCAGTAAGTGAGCAGAAAAGGCAATATGTCTGTAGATATAAAGGACTGGGCTGCACCTGTTTCACGCAATACTGTTTACGATTTAAAGACAGAATCAAGAGATAGAGAGATTGTGCCATCAAACAAGAAAAGTTGCTAACACTCTCCATTAAGGGGCTGTTTACACCTGGCCACTTCATGCGTTTTCTCAGATCGGATAGCTATCTGATTTATCAAAACGGTTCCATTTACACCTGGTCACATGAATGTGTTTTTGCGAAACGGATTTATATCCGATCTCCGATCATCCGATATGCAGATTTAATGGAGTGCACGTCACCGAAAGCAACAGATATGAGCTGCATTTTATTGATCATCAGCTAAAATTTCAAAATCAAAGACCGCAATAAGAGGGAGCGGCAACAGCACTGGTAAGATCATTTCGTTTCTCTAATATTAATGATGATGATTGTGTGTTAAGCGTTCGCGACTTACTTTCACTTTGATTTGCGATAGTTTGCACGTTGGTTTAATTAATATATGCTCAGCTTCTCATCTGGTGGTGCGTGTTCCAGTAGCGTCGTCATATCTGGCTATAACATTAAATATAGCCTATAACACGCCCTGACACGTTTATTTTTTTTATCATTTTGGGGAGGAGTACAATTTACATATGTGGTTTTAACAACCAGATGCATTTATACTTGTCTAGTTTTGTCTGGAATGCGGCCCAGACCACCTCCTGAAGTGGTTTGAGCGATCGGATTCAAATCCGTCTCAAATGCGTTTCGGAGGGCATTTACACCTGGTCTTTTCACGATCGGATAGCTATCCGATCTGAGAAAACGCATGAAGTGGCCAGGTGTAAACGGCCCCTAAGAGAGCTCACGTTAGAAAGGGTATACACTCACCTAAAGGATTATTAGGAACACCTGTTCAGTTTCTCATTAATGCAATTATCTAATCAACCAATCACATGGCAGTTGCTTCAGTGCATTTAGGGGTGTGGTCCTGGTCAAGACAATCTCCTTAACTCCAATCTGAATGTCAGAATGGGAAAGAAGGTGATTTAAGCAATTTTAAGTGTGGCATGGTTGTTGGTGACAGACGGGCCGGTCTGAGTATTTCACAATATGCTCAGTTACTGGGATTTTCATGCACAAGCATTTCTAGGGTTTACAAAGAATGGTGTGAAAAGGGACAAACATTCAGTATGGGGCAGTCCTGTGGGCGAAAATGCCTTGTTGATGCTAGAAGTCAGAGGAGAATGGGCCAACTGATTCAAGCTGATAGAAGAGCAACTTTGACTGAAATAACCACTCATTACAACCGAGGTATGCAGCAAAGCATTTGTGAAGCCACAACACGCACAACCTTGAGGTTTTGAGGCTTGACAGTGACTCCAATTAGCCTTTTTGGCAGTTGAATAATTGCCAGTGTGTGAGTTGGAGGCTAAGTATAGATATATTTTCACTCGCAAACACTCTGACTGAGCGCTTCAGAATTTCACTCTCCGTCAAGGGGGTTGTGATATTTCTCAGTTCATCTCAATGGATACGCAGCCACCTGTATTAAGTGTGAAGGCTCACAAATCATCGTCGCTTTCTCTCACACACACGCAGAGACTGAGAGAGAGTGAGTGAGTGAAATGACTCGCTACATTTAAACAATATTCTTTGTTGTATTTTCCTGTCAAAATAACGGCGTTCCTATGGAAGTCTTCAGCTTTTAAGAACAGCCGGGTTTTCCATTAATGGTTGGAGTTAATGCGCAAACAGCAATCCCATTGCCTGGCGCTCACCTATTATCGTCCCTGTTTTGATTTCAGCAAATCAGTTCAAGCGAACGCAAAATACCTGATTAATATTCATGAATCCAGCAGCTCATTAATCCTTACTGTGTTTTATAGTTCTTATTGTTAGAATCCGTATCAGTATTATCCTATCAGTATTTTTGTTCATTTTTTCCCAATTTCTTTTTTTTTTTGTCAGAAACATTGAATGACAGAAAAAACAACCACCTCTCAAGTTAAAATGTTCAGTTAAAATGACTAATATGCATTCAAACATGGTTATCAAATTTACTTCTAATTACTTAAGTTATATTAAATAATACTTGATACTACTAAATACTGATAATAGTTAAAAAAAAATGCATAAATGCATAAATAATATTTGATTATCATAAAGCTTGACTGACTGATGTTAAAAGTGTATTTAAAAAAACTGCACCATTTTACAAATATTATATATATTAATAATTTCCCAGTGTGGTTCAATAAATTAATTCTGAGTCTGATTCTGATATTTAAACAGTCAGTGCATGCAAAAGGTTTTTTATTTCAGTTTAGTTTTTTATATTTTTTTATTAATCTTCTACATCCATGCACCACTTTGATTATGCAATAAGAAGCTACTTTTTATGTCTTTATCTTAATACATGGTTTTATTTAAAAAAGGAGCTTTACACACAACCTTATTAGAGCTTATGATAATGACCTTTATTGTTATACATTTATGTAGTCTTGATTTGGGTATGTACAGTGGTTTTACATTTAAAAGGGTTGTAAATCTAGTTCAAGTAAATATTAGCACGCCATAGTCAACTTTAATCAGGTAATTTCACAATAACAAAAATGTGGCTAGTAAAAATGATGTGTGGCTAGTAACTTTGGAAAACCACTAGCCACATTGGCTAGTGAGCAAAAAAGTTAATGTCAAGCCCTGCTAGTTACCACTGTGCAGGCTGGTGGTGGTGTAATGGTGTGGGGGGTGTTTTCTTGGCACACTTTAGGCCCCTTAGTGCCAATTGGGCATCGTTTAAATGCCACGGCGTACCTGAGCATTGTTTCTGACCATGTCCATCCCTTTATGACCACCATGTACCCATCCTCTGATGGCTACTTCCAGCAGGATAATGCACCATGTCACAAAGCTCAAATCATTTCAAATTGGTTTCTTGAACTTGTCAATGAGTTCACTGTACTAAAATGGTCCCCACAGTCACCAGATCTCAACCCAATAGAGCATCTTTGTGGTGGAATGGGAGCTTCGTGCCCTGGATGTGCATCCCATAAATCTCCATCAACTGCAAGATACTATCCTATCAACAGTGTTGGGGAGTAACTAGTTACATGTAACGGCGTTACGTAATTTAATTACAAAATTATTGTAACTGTAATTAGTTACAGTTACCACGAAAAAATGAGTAATTAAATTACAGTTACTTATGAAATTTTTAACGATTACAAAGGGGATTACATTTGAATATTTACACACATCCACATACAGATTTAACTGATTTCTTTCCCAAATTGCACTGACTATTCTGAGACATACCGCCCTAATAATTTCCGGGATGCGGAAATGCAGTCTGGTTCGTAGAATCCAGTCATAAAAACGGAATGCCTAACGCGGACGGAATATCCCACATTTTGGATGACTAAATCAAAAGTAGGTCAGTACACTTGAATCAAAACATGACATCGACTAGTGTCTGTGAATATAAAGCCCCAAAAATGCAATACATTACTTGCACGTTCTGCGTGTCTGTGGAAATCAGGCGCGGACTGGACACCGGGAGAACCGGGACAATTCCCGGTGGCCTGGCAGCCGATTTTGCCCCACTATTTAATATCATTATTGTATAATTGCCTGCCGAATGTACTAAAGTGATCATTTGCGAATCCGCCATTTGATGATTAAATCTCTAATAAGTCATGAATTGTTAGTCATGACTCGCGCGCTCTCCGCGCCTCCGCCAAACGGTTTGGATCAGACTCAGAGTAATCAATGCGAGAGAGAGAGAGACAGAGAGTCAGTTTCATCTGTAAAGATGCTTTTTTGTCTTTGTTTTTTTATTTATTTAATCAAGCAGCAGCACGTTGCTCACCAGTCATCACTCAAAATACTATATAAAGGACATCATTATTATCTGTTGTAATGTTACAGTAGTAATTTAGCTGAAAAAAATTCCGATTTTTTTTATAGGTTTAGGGGGAGCTACGACAGACAACAACACAACCCTTATGAAAATTTACATTTTAATATTTAACTATAAATCAAAGAAAATGGTTACTATTGTTTACATGTGGTAACCAAAAATGTACAATTATTTTACAAATGTATTTATTTAAAAATAAATACAAATCCATTTGCAAAAAAAAACAAAAACAAAACAAGGTTATTTTACTTTTATATAGGCTAATAAAAGCATGGTAATTTTTTGTAAGGGAAAAACATGACTCGTGTACAGTACTAGGATTTTTCTATAAAGATATTGTAGTATTGTAGAGTATTGTATTGTAAAGTATAGTTTTGTTCAATCTTGAGTATTAAAGTCATGAGAGAGATGGATAACAGGGCAAAATAAAGAGACTGAAGAGAAAAATGGAAGTGAAGGTGCAGTTCAGGAGAGAACTTTTAATTATTTTTCATGTCCCCAAATTAAAGATTTAAACCTTTTTTTATGTCAGGTCCATACAAAAAAATAGTTTTGTCCATGAATTTGTTTGTATGAGTTTGAATTTTCCAGTCTGAATTTTTTTCCAGTCCGCCCCTCCTGTAAATTAATGGCAAAGACATGGTTTCATTTACCACACATAGGCCTACTAAAGCTCGCAGTGTTTTCAACCTCTGCTGCCTCAATATAGGAGTACACGAGCACATAAACATAATTTCTAGAACTGCTTTGTGTCACTTAATGTGCATTTTACTTATTTTGAGAAAATTATCATCATATACAGAGACAGCAGTTTAAAAAAAACACCAATGTTTCAGTTTAGTACAAAGAATACGTCACATGCTTATTAGATAACTGTATTTGAGTTGATGTATATGCTTTTATTTATTATTCTTTAATTTTCACAAATTTAGAAAAGTAATCAAAAGGTCCTCAAAAGTAATTAGTTACATTACTTTAATAAAGTAATTGAAAAAGTTACACTACTATTACATTTTAAACAGGGTAACTTGTAATCTGTAACCTATTACATTTCCAAAGTAACCTTCCCAACACTGCCTATCAATTTGGGCCAACATTTCTAAAGAATGCTTTCAGCACCTTCTTGAATCAATGCCACGTAGAATTAAGGCAGTTCTGAAGGCGAAAGGGGGTCAAACACAGTATTAGTATGGTGTTCCTAATAATCCTTTAGGTGAGTGTATACTAGTGCCACATTTTTGGGCTTGGAAGCCACTCTATTGGTTCCAAGCCTTTACAGTCTGCAATCAAATGGTTTTGATCAAGGCAGAAAAAACTACTGTTCACAAA
Source organism: Carassius carassius (assembly GCF_963082965.1). Taxonomy (NCBI): domain Eukaryota; kingdom Metazoa; phylum Chordata; class Actinopteri; order Cypriniformes; family Cyprinidae; genus Carassius; species Carassius carassius. Next base: position 17,679,950 of record NC_081760.1, on the reverse strand, counting down.
CTTACAAACAGTCTTAGATGGCAGATGGCAGATGTGTGTGCTGAGAATAGATTTTTGTGGGTCAGCACAAACTCATTTGACAAAACTGCAGCATTAGCCAACAACGTCACTGTTTGTTTATTTAAGTGCACAACAATCTTCGCAGGAACACTATTTCTGAAGTCCTCTAGCAAGATAAGTTCCTGCAAGTCTTCCAGGGTAGTAAGTAACCTTGCTAGACAGACACCACTTTTCAAAAGAACCCTCTTCTTTCTCACAAACTCAACATAAAGTTTGGTTGACTGTTTTCACATGACTGCAGAATTTCTGTGTATAGGTCTCAGAGACAAGTTCACATGCTCGCAAAACTGCAGATTTAACTATATCATAGTCAAGAGAGCTTTCTATAGGAAGAGCAGAGCAAACCTCTATAAGGCTATACTGGAGTAACAGAGCCCACATATCTTTTGGCCTCCTTAATTTACCAGTGACACGTTCAAATGCAACAAAGTAAGAGTCAACTTCTGTTTCTCTAAATGGAGGCACAAGTCTTATATACTTACTAACATCAAAACTATCACTGGCAGATGCATTAGAAAAATCCTCCCTGACTGTACTGCCGGCAGACGGAAGTCATGGCAATAATGAATGCTAGACCTTTATGATATTTCTTATAATCCTGACACATTGGAAGTTCTGTCTCCTTCAACGATTCTCACACAGAAGGCTAGTACTGTATCAGCACCTATTGGGGACTTTGAATTGAAGGACCTCTACAAGAAAGAGTGGAGACAGGTTCAGTGTCTGGTAGATGCTTTCTAGAAGGCATGGAGACTTGCAACATTGCAAGTAAGAAGAAAGTGGACAGAGGAAAAACAAAAATCTTCAAGAAAGGGATGTCATCCTGCTTAAGGACTCTAATGTGAAACACTATGAGTAGCCGATTGATAAAATGAGGAAGGTAGAGGTAAAGATATTTAAAGAAGGATCTGCAAATACCTGAGGCCCATCTCAGAGGTAATACTACTCCTGCCTGGGAAATCCTAGAAGTATCAATAGTGGTAAAATAAGTTTTTAAAATACCAGGCAGGGAGTGTGCTGTTGTGGTGAACATGATTTCACCAAGTACAACATGTTCCTGGATCAACATCCTTGTTGATCTTGGAACAATGTTCCAATCAACCAATCAGAATTGAGATATAACTTTTCAGGAAATGTCAGTTTTAGGTTTACAATCAGGGTTAGATGCTTCTTCACTCTTGTTAATCAGCTATCATTTCACGCTGACTTTAGGAATAAATTATGAGTAAGGTTAGGTTTAGGGGTGGGGATTGGTTTAAGTCTGTATTTTTGGACAGTAATGTTGATTCAGGATCAACAAAAGATCCTAGCAATCTTTCCTTAGAAAGCCAAGTTTCTAGCATTTGTGAAACTTCCTTTTTCCATCTCAAAAATATATCTAAATTATGACCTATGCTGTCAAAGTCAGATGCAGAAAAATTAATCCATGTGTTTATGACCTAAAGATTAGATAAGATTATTGTAATTCTTTATTGTGTGGTTGTTCTGCACGTTTAATAAACAAACTACAGCTAGTCCAAAATGCAGCAGCTAGAGTTCTTACTAGAACCAGGAAGTATTACCATATTAGCCCGGTCCTGTCAACACTGCATTGGCTACCTATTAAACATTGTATAGATTTAAAAATCGTGTTTATTACTTATAAAGTCCTGAATGGTTTAGCACCTCAGTATTAGAGCGAGCTCTTGTTACATTATAATCCTCCACGTCCGCTACATTCTCAAAACTCTGGAAATTTGATAATACCTAGAATATCAAAATCAACTGCAGGCGGCAGATCCTTTTCCTATTTGGTGCCTAAACTCTGGAATAACCTACCTAACATTGTTCGGGAGGCAGACACACTCTTGCAGTTTAAATTTAGATTAAAGACCCATTTCTTTAACCTGGCTTACACATAATACACTAATACGCTTGTAATATCCAAATCCGTTAAAGGATTTTTAGGCTGCATTAATTAGGTAAACTGGAGCCGGGAACACTTCCCATAACATCCGATGTACTTGCTACATCAGTAGAATTATGGCATCTACGCTAATATTAGTCTGTTTCTCTCTTGTTCCGAGGTCACCGTAGCCACCAGATCCAGTCTGTGTCCAGATCAGAGGGTCACTGCAGTCACCTGGATCCAGTACGTATCCAGACCAGATGGTGGATCAGCACCTAGAAAGGACCTCTACTGCCCTGAAAGACAGCGGAGACCAGGACAACTAGAGCCCCAGATACAGATCCCCTGTAAAGACCTTGTCTCAGAGGAGCACCAGGACAAGACCACAGGAAACAGATTATTCTTCTGCACAATCTGACTTTGCTGCAGCCTGGAATTGAACTACTGGTTTCGTCTGGTCAGAGGAGAAGTGGCCCCCCAACTGAGCCTGTTTTCTCCCAAGGTTTTTACTCCATCTGTCACCGATGGAGTTTTGGTTTCTTGCCGCTGGCGCCTCTGGCTCGCTTAGTTGGGGACACTTCATCTACAGCGTTATCGTTGACTTGATTGCAAATGATTGCACAGATACTATTTAAACTGAACTAAGATGATGACATCACTGAATTCAATGATGAACTGCCTTTAACTGTCATTTTGCATTATTGACACACAGATTTCCTAATTAATGTTGTTCAGTTGCTTTGACACAATCTTTTTTGTTTAAAGCACTATATAAATAAAGGTGACTTGACTTGTGTTTTTGACCCACCACCTACTGAGCATTTAACGTGCTGCACATTTAACTGTAATATACATATATATATGAGGTAGAGTTTACTTTCAGTTTCTCTCTTGTGTATGCAGTCAAAAGCAATTCCTTTCATTTAATAGTTTAAACCTTGGAGATATATATTTCTGTAAGTGTTTTACTAAACAGTGAGTCTATGCCCAATGGTTTATTAGATTAAGACAATTACTGTTTTCGTTGTATGCACATTTGATCTTTGTTGCAAAAATGCTATGCAAGCAGTAGAACAAACGTTATAATTTTGCTGCTATTCTATACAAATGTTATGTCTCATTTGAATAGAATTTCCTCATTTGTATATTACTTAAGATATATACTGTATAAAAAGAAACCAAATGCATAAGCAAACTGTAATGTTAAACTGGTTAAACTGAACATGTTGTAAATGTGAATGTAATATTCATGTATATATTTTCTCTTTGTTTGTAGTTTTACAAAAGGAAGCAGAAGAACAATCACCAGTAAAGTCACTAAAGTTACCAAGACTGCTTTCTGGAGTATGCAATCTATTAAGCCTTTGCTCAAGTAATGCAATTGGTTAGAACAGAATACCCTGTTCTATAGATTTGTTGTCTGTTGTTTGTGTGATTCCTGCTGGCACAGCTGTGAACCAGATAAACCCACCAGAAGACAGTTAGTTCAATGTATTATCCCAATACACGCACCATAGCTGTCTTTCTAAAATAACTACTTTAGATTTGTATTTAGTTTTCTTCTTTTTTTGAAATGCACCACTGGAATCCTGTTTCCGCCATGATTTTTTTTTTTTTTTTTAAGTTAAGTGTCACCTTTTTATCTCGAAATTCTCGAAATTTTTCTCTCTCTCTCTCTCTTTCAGATTTGGGAAATGTCAGAATTCAGAATTCAATCTCAAAATTCAAAGAAAAATAAATACATCAAAATTGTGAGAAATTCAGAATTGAAAAACAAACTTGCATCTCACAATTTTTCACCACAGAATAAAAATAATAATAATGTGGCATTTCTTGAATTGCAACAATTCTGACTTTTTTCTCGAATTGTGAGTTTTTATCTCGTAATACTGAAAAAAAACCTCTGAATTATGTGACAAATATGACCTTTTTAATTTTTTTTATCTTGTGAAACAAACTTTCACACACCACAGAGAAACAGCATTTGAAAAGAAAAACAAATTGTTCTACATGAGCCTCACAGCTACTGTTTAGTGTATGAAATATATGATGTAGATAAAACCTGCATCTGATGGATGTGACACATGCAATAAATAATGTTTATTCTGACGTGCACAAAAAAAACGTCTTCAGAAGTTGAAGGTGTCAGTGAATCTGATGGTTTTGGGGATGTAGGTGAGTCTCACTGAAGGGTCACGGTAATTCATACTCCTATACTTTGGTGTTTCTCCTTTTGAAAGATGACATGCGTTCTCATCCTTTGATTGTTGGTCCTTCATTTCCACAACCTTCAGCTCAGATGAAATCTGACCATCAGAAGCACTAACGATGAGGTCACTTGTCACTGAGTTCTTCAGTACTCCAGGTTTCTGTAGAATCTGTGTGTTCATCTCTAAAGTCTGTCTGAGAGTTGTTTTTGAGTTTATGTCCAAACAAACCTCAGGAGATGAACCGACTGAGTCCAGATGCATCTTGACTCCATTGAGACACTGATGTCCTGATCTTTCCTCAGCTTGACACTCTTTCAGAGTTGCATCAGAAACACATGCATCCTTCATTTCTAGACTGAAGGTCTTACTCAGCTCCTGAAGTCTGAGCTCTTTCTGTCCTGCTGAGCCTTTGTCATTCGCTCCTGTAGTTTGATTCCAATTTTCTTGTGAATCAGTTGATTTGTTCTCATGTTGATTTATTACTTCTTGTGAATTTGTTGGTTCATTCTTGTGTTGAATTATTTCTTTTTGTGAATCTGATATGTTGTACTTGTGTTGCTTTAATGTCTCTTGTGAATCAGTTGATTTGTTCTCATGTTGCATTTGTGATTCCTGCAAAACAATTGATTCATTCTTGTGTTGCTTTAGTCCTTCTTGTGAATTGGTTGATTTGTTCTTGCGTTGCTTTTGTGCTGCTTGTGAATCAGTTGATTCATTCTTGTGTTGCTTCAGTACTTGTGAATCAATTGATTTGTTCTCATATTGCTTTAGTGCTCCTTTTAAATTGACTGGTTCATTCTTGTGTTCCTGTAGTGATTCTTGTTCGTTGTTTGATTTTTTCTTGTGTTGCTTTAGTGTTTCTTGTGAATCAGTTGGTTTGTTCTTGTGTTGCTTTAGTGCTTCTTGTGAATCAGTTGATTTATTCTCGCGATGCTCTAGTAGTTTTTGTACATCCTTTGATTTGTTCTTCAGTTGCTTTAATCTTTCTTGTGAATCAGTTGATTCATTCTTGTGTTGCTTCAGTACTTGTGAATCAATTGATTTGTTCTCATATTGCTTAAGTTCTTCTTTTGAATTGGCTGGTTCATTCTTGTGTTCCTGTAGTGATTCTTGTTCGTTGTTTGATTTGTTCTTGTGTTGCTTTAGTGCTTCTTTTGAATCAGTTGATTTATTCTCGTGATGCTCTAGTGGTTCTTGTACATCATTCGATTTGCTCTTCTGTTGCGTTAGTCTTTCTTGTAAATCAGTTGATTCATTGTTTTGTTGCTTTAGTCTATCTTGTGAATCGATTGATTTGTTCTGGTGTTGCTTTTGTGGCTCTTGTGAATTGGCTGATTCATTCTTGTGTTGCTTAAGTACTAGTGAATCAATTGACTTGTTCTCATATTTTTTTAGTGTTTCTTTTACATCTGTTGATATGTACTTGTTTTGCTTTAGTACTTCTTGTGAATCAGTTGATTTGTTCTTGTATTGATTTAGTGCTTCTTGTGAATCGGTTGATTTGTTCTTGTATGGATTTAGTACTTCTTGTGAATTGGTTGATTCGTTCTTGTATTGCTTTAATATTTCTTGTGAATCAGTTGGTTTGTTCTTGTGTTGTTTTAGTGTTTCCTGTGTAATAGTTGATTCATTCTTGTGTCTCTTGATCTTGTGTGTCGAATCATTTCTGCTGTGCTCCGTCACTAGAGTCTCAAATCTCTTGATTAAACTGCTGAACATGATTCTGCCTGTCCGTCTGTTGGTTTGTGGTTTCTTTATGGTGTTGCTCTCTGCTGCTGTAAATCTCTCCAGGATGTTCTGAACCTTGGAGGTTTTTCTCTTCATCCTGGGTCTTGAATCAGCTCTCAGTTTGCTTGTGTCTTTAATATGCCACTGTTTTGTGTTCAGAGAGCCCACCTCTCGTCTGCGGGTGAGTGCTGGCTTCGGCACACTCCTCAGAAACTTAGATCTGAGCAGCTGGAAGGCAGTTAGACGTGGACCGGCTCTTCCTAAGGTTGCTAACGGAGAGTTTGGAAGGTCTTGGTTTTGGTAAAGCAGAAGATTCTCCAGAATGGCCCTGACCTCCGGATGTGTTGCGCAATCCAGGATCAGCTGTTTCATGGCTCGCCAATCCACTGTTGAGATGATGGAGAGCTGCTGCTTATCCCTCTGAGCTCTGTGGAATAAAAGTGTTTTCTGTGCACTCAGAAAGGAGTGACAGAACCTATATGTGACTTCTTATGTACAGAATCAGAGTGAACCAGCCAAAGGGAAGAGTTTATGACTAGTTATGCATTGAGATCACCTCAGCTTAGGCATACATACAAATAGTAACTGTACTATGAATGTTAGTTCATGTGTCATTATTTCAATATTTCATTACTACTATTTCTATTATCATTTTATCATTATTATTATTATTATTATTGTTATTATTATTGATATTACTGTTGCCGTCATTGCAAAATATTATCATCATCGCCATCTTTAGCATTTATTATTAATATTGTTATTATTGTTGTTGTTATTAATGTTATTATATTATTATTGATATTACTATTGCTGTCAATACAAAATATTATCATCATACTTAGTATTACTATTGTTATAATTATTATTGCTGTTATTTTTGTTGCTACTATTTCTGATATAAATTTTATTATTATTATAATTATTATTGATATTTCCGTCCACACAAAATATTATCACCATCTTTTAACATTAGTATCACCACTGTTATTTTTATTACTGTTGCCATCATTACAAAATATTATTATCATTATTATTATACATGCTATTACTATTTAAATACTTCTACTTTTACCCATTTGTCATTTCTGCTTATTTTTCATTACTGTTACTACCATTGTTGTTTTTGTTTTTTATTGTTGTGTTCACCCTATGTTGAATGTTTTTCGCGCTCCTAATAGGAAGGGGGAAAAAAAGGAGAGAGATCAGGAAGTAGACGTTATCCAGAATGATTAACACAGCTAGTTAAAAGTCTTTAAGATTCTATTGGGGAAAGTATTTAAAGTACATAAGAGTCACTGAAGAGATCATAAAAAAGACTTAAGATAAATCTTTAATCCGTAAATAAGTGTTCAAGTTAAGAGAATTCTGTGAGAGTAGACATCAAACATCACTTTGACCACACCCCCTTTCACCCCACCCTCCATATATATAACAGCCAACCCAGTGTCAGAAAACATGATTGACAGGCACAGAGCATGTCTGATTGGCTAAAGAGACTCCGTGCCGTTTTCATAATATATAGTGACTTCATGTTTGGTATTACAAAACATCACAAAAGTCTGGTAGATTTTTTTAACTGATATTATGATATTTAATGTGCTAAACATGTTGAAAAACTGATAAAATTATTTTTATTTGATTAATGATGTTGAAGCAGCCAGCTGATAATAGTGAAGGATGGTAATACTCAAAGAGCTTTTTATTTACCAGGTAAACATGAATTACAGCACAGGTAAGATTTTGGTGCCACCTTGTGTCAGTCACATGTAAGGTTATTCATATTCACAATATATCTGATAATAACACTTCACAATAGTTCCATTTGTTAACATTAGTTAACTACATTAGTTAACATGAACTAACAACTAGAACATGAACTAGAAAATACTTTTAAAGCATTAACTAATCCTAGTTCATTTTAATTTCAGTATTCACGGTGTAGAAAATTATTTTTCAAAGTTGTAAATATAACAAAGGCTGGAGTTACTGAAGTACATTTTATATTTATATAGTTCAGTCTTTATACTTTCGACTCAGTGTGTTACTTGCCATTTCTTTGCATTTATTTAGGAAACTAAAAAAGTTTTATCTGTTAATTTTTAATGGACCTGAGATAACATGAACTAACAATGAACAGTTTTATTTATTTGTATTAAGTAATTTTAAAATGTTTCATTTCTAAGACTAATATATAGCTCACAGTTAATTCATTAAATAACATTTACTAATAGAACCTTGTTGTAAAGTGTAACTGGATATATTGATGTCCCATTCATAATTCTTTTCAAATGTTCACGTATAATCTCTTGCAGAAATAGCACTTTTATTATTTTTTGTCCATAGAAATGTGGGATTAACTCGAAAGTATGTTAATAAAAGTGGTGGCACAGACGTCAGCTTTACTTCTCTACTGCCGCTGCTCGGTATAATTGTCCTCCCAGATCTTCCAGTTTTTGTCTTTTGTCCAAATCCTGGTAGAGTCCAGCAGGAACTTGGTCGATCCCGTAGAGCAGCCCATAAAGACAGCCGGCGATCAAACCCGTCGCACTGCTCTCACCTGAATAAATATTCACAGTGGCACACAATCTGTCAAACACTCACACACAGTGAATCCACATAAAAACTAAAGGCTTCGGATTAAACGACTGATGTTTTGTACACAAACAAACCCTGGATGTGTAAATTACTTTACAAATCTCTTAATAAAAAAAAAAAATTAAAGTGAATTAATTATCTTTTTAAACTGATTCTGTCACAAGTACAAACTGAGCAGCTGATGTTTCTGCCGTGATCCATGTGTTTATGAATGGTTCCTGACCTCCGTGAAACACGGCCCGTTTGCACAGCTCCTCCCAGCTGGATCCGGCTGCCAGCAGAGCGTCGTACGCAATCATAGGTGCATCGTGACCCCTGCGTCCGGGACAGCCCTCTGAACTCCAGCGCTTGTACATCTGAACACACATACATGGCTGAGATGTATTGATCAGGGCCTGAATTCACAAAACATTTTTTCTTACCACTAAGAGTTCTCCTATATAGCAGTAAAAGATTTCAGCTAAGAGTTTTCTCTTAAAACCTATTCATAAAGCTGCAGAGACAAACTTGTACTGAGGAATGGAGAGAAGTCTTAAGCTAAGAGAAAGGGTGGGATTGACCTCGTTGCTGTGGATGATGTTAGCGTGCTTACTAACTATGCACACAGTGACTGGCTGATATTCTCTGTCAGAGCCCTATTAATAGAAATATTGTAGAGCAGATGTTGCCATGTACAAAGGCTTAAAAATAAAAATGTTGCCACATTCAAATAAAGATTTCAAAATGTAGGCTAAGTGTCACTAATTAAACAGTTATATGTTCATCTAATTGTCAGCCTCTTACATGTGTGCTTCTCATAAACAGTTAGTGAATATGCATATAAACAGCCTTTTAATAAACAGAGTAGAATAATCATGGCTGATAGTAATACATGCAAACATAAAAAAAAAAAAAAACTGGACATAAGAACAGCTGTTACTTCTTGCCCAACTGGTTAATGAAAACAAGGATATAATCAAAGGAACATTTAGAGTTGGGATAACCTCCAAAACCAAAGGCGATAACTTTTTGAAAGGTCATTATCATCAAATGTTTCTAAATTGTTTACATTCAGAGACAAATCGCTGGCAACAGCCATTTTAGGATAGTTTGTGGTTTGATCTTTCGAGCTATAACGCTTTGTGAAATACTCTTATAGCAGAAATTTAGGATTCCTAAATTTAGGATTGACACGGCCATTATTTTTAAGATTTTCTCCTACAGTACGTCGGCGAGTTATGAGCTACTTTTAGCGTTAAGATGTTTTGTGAATACAGGCCCAGATCACCTTGAGCACAAGTACTCATGATGAGTGACTTCTCCAGTAGAAGGAGTGAGCTCTTTTAAGTTTAGAAATTATGATGGAACTAGTCAATTATGAAAAAGTTGAAGTTATGAGATCTAAGCGAATGGTCTAAAACGCAGATGCACTCTGTGTCCAAATCCACTTTTGCTAGTTTAACGATGGGAAATGGTCTGCATGCCCGGGTGCAAAACCAAATAGCCAAAAAATATTGCGCCATTGACTTTAGGCCAGGATTGAGTTGGTCTATGGCGCAGACTATTTTCAGTTCCTTAAAACAGCAACGCGCCAACAATGCGCCTGAACACACCTCTTTTTAGGACCGCCACGCCCATGGGTGCAAATTAATTTGCATTTGCTGAATTTGCGGCCAAGGACAGGAAAATGAGAACTGTGTTGGGCTGAAACCAGCAAAAAAACTCGCACCGCACCTTGCGCGGGGAGTATAATAGAGCCCAAAGAGTTTGAATTATCAGATGAAAAGTCATAATTATGACATAAAAAGTCAAAATTCTGAGACATTAATTTATATTTAGAAGTCAAAATATGAGATATACTATGAGATAAAAAGTTTAAATTATGAAATAAAAAGTCAATTATGAAATAAAAAGTCTAAATGTCATTATTATGATGTAGAAAAGTTGGAATTTTGAGATACTAAGTCAAAATGATAAGATAAAGTAAAAATATGAGAAAGCCCCAATTATGAAATTATTAGATAAAAAGCAATTATTATCACAAAGTCAGAATGGAAAGATACTAAGTCACAGCTTAAAGATAATTATCAGGCAAAAAGTCAAAATTATGAAATATAAAATCAAGTTATAATTACAAGATAAAGTCAGAATATGAGAAGATAAATTGTAACAATTATGAAACAAAATCAAAATAACGAGAATAAAATGGCACAATTATGATATAAAAAATTGGAGTTTTGAAATACTATGCAATAAGATAAAGTCAAAATACGTGTTTAAATTTGTTCTCATAATTATGAAAAAAAATAAATAATCAAAATTAAAACTGAAAATTTTAAATTGTGACTTGTGCCTGTATGTTTGGTGAGATTAGTTAATGTGATTAATCCAAAGGACTGCGGTGCGATAAATGTGTCTGTCTGTGTACTGTATGTTTTACCTTGTCTGTCTCTTCAACGTCGTATCGGTCAGGGAGTATCGGTTTACTTTGACCGTCTTCTATTCCTCTCTCCTCCAGATAAAACTGCCATTTGGCCTCAAAGTAAAACCACTTCTCCTGATATTCTAGACCGCACAAGCAAATACATTGTCAAGACTTGCTGTCCTTTTGTTCTTACATTTATAAACATCTGATCTGCTCACCTGCCATATGTCGGATGGTTTTCCTGCAGTATTCCTCTGCTTTGGGAATGACCGTCATGAGGTCATGACCCCAGCTGACCAGCGGTCTACCCTGGATGGCATATGAGGCGAAGAGAGCCGTACACAGAGAGCCCAGGAACCCTGCACACAGAACAAGTTACATTAGTGAAAGACTGACTGAGAACAGATGGATGTTCATATGATGAAGCAGGAGCAGATGAGGCACCTATGGGGTGATTGTGGGTCATTCGGCCCGTCTCTATGCTCACTTCAACCAGATTGTCCAGCCGCTCGGGCTGCCAGTAGCGCATACCCACACACATGGCTTTAGTCGCAGCTCCGTGACCAGAACCTGAATGTACAACAACGTGCAGATCATTAACTGAGTGTTTCTGTCATAAACTGATCACAGATCAGAACTAGAATACCGCTCGTTACTGCAGTTCTACACAATTCCGCCCCTTGCTGTTGTGTTGATTCAATGTTTTTGTTTAACATGATCATCAGTTTAACACATTTTACCATATTTCAGTCCAGCAGATTGAGCTCCATTCAGAACTGAATCGAGAATGTCTTTGAATTGCAATTCGATTTCTGATTTTGAACTGAGGGAGCAAACAGAATTGCAATATGACTGTAACAACACAGAATTAAAATCAAATATGTTGTGGCCAGTGCAATTCACATTCAAAACTACTGAATGAATTACCCCATTCAGTTCATCAGTGTGATTCACAGTGAGAGTGTGTGTGTGTCCCATCTGTACCTTTCTCATTGAATGGTGTGTGCCAGGCTAACAGGAAGTTGTGTGGCTTGAGGTTTACGCATCCCTCCACAGTACTGGGCTCTGGAACTCGGCCCTGCAGACGCACCATGGCCTCCACATAGAGCCGCACCAGCTCCCGGTACAGATCCTCCAGACACCAGTAATCTAATGAGACATGATCAGATCCTCAGGCGCTTTGAGCATGTGTGGCATCCACAGGAGCAGTCATGTGTCAGGACTAATTTAGCCGTGATTAACCGCAGCTGATTAGAGTGTTTATGTGAGGTGGATGTTAGGCATTCTGAGGGCATCAGTGGTCCTCTGGGGCTTCGAAAGCAAACAGATGAAGGCCAGATGAAAGCTTGTGTGTCCATGAACCAGCAGGAGTTGTTAGTAAGTCTTGTTAAATCCTGCAGATTCAACATAATCAATATGAGACAAAGATACAGTCTCCAGTTTGGTTTATTTGCGGTGGTTGTTTTTTGTCTCTGCAATCAAATTGTATTGCAATGCGGATGAGTATACGGAGGCATTGCATGCAGAAAAAAAAAGAAAGAAAAGAAAAAAGTAAATTGTGCATGACTAATTATTTCCCTTGTTTTACGTAAATTGTGCAGTTGATGTAATAAAAAAAAATAAAAAAAAAAGCAAACTAATTAAGTAAATGCATTTATGAGAACGCGGAAAGGAATTAGAATGAATATTTTATGAGGGTCAGGGGAACTAATTATTATATCACTTTACGTAAAACAAGGGAACGAATAAGTAAATCATGTGCAAGTTAAAAGAAAATTATGACATTGCGACAAAATGTAAGGTCATTATTGTCTTTTGAACAAAGTTATAAGATAAAAATCATAATATAAGATAAAATAAAAGTGTAAGATATTTTGTCATAAATATGCCTTTTTTTAGATTGTAGATTTCTTTATTGTCATTGTACCAAATGAAATATATATATATATATATATATATATATATATATATATATATATATATATATATATATATATATATATATATTAGTTAAAAGGTATGACAAAATAAAATGTTATATGGCTCAGACAGCTAATAAAAGTTGTATTTGTCTTGCATGTCAAGTCGTGTGGAATGTGGATAAGTGCTTTTGAAAAAGTGCAGTTATTACATAGAAAGCCATAACTGACAAAATCAAAGTCAAAATTATGAGATAAGATATACAAGATTATAAATGGATAATTATTGATAAAATATAACAAAGTTGAAATGATGTAAAAAGTTGAATTGATTTAAGTGTGTGGATAGAATGTGGCACTGTGATCCACTGACTGTCATCACGACCCTCGTGAGCTTTGAACTCAATCCACCAAAGCGTGAAGTGACTCGTTCGAGAAGCAGGAGCCAGTGTTGTCTGCGGTGAGGACCGTGCTCGCTATTAGGGTCTATTTCGGGTCTACTGTGCCGGGAATGAAGCGGTTTGGTGGTACTGCTGGATTACAGCTCTCTTGGACCTAACTAAAGCTCTTGTTATTTACGACGCTCCCAGAGATTAGCGTGTGTCACGGATGCAAACGGATCGCCGTGACCCGCAGCTCTATTCTGGGTCCGTTATCAGGCTGTGTGTGCGAGTCATGTGGAGGAAAGCATCTGAGTCACGTCTGTGTGAGGAAAGATTGCTGTATTATCATCAATTCACATTTCAGAGGGAGTTAGTGAGGGTCGCTGTGGCCAGAAGAGGGATTTACATGGATTCATCCCTATTCTGAGAGCAAACACAAGCGGAAAGAGCTTACACATGGACTTAAGTGTTACATTTATAGATATGGAACAAATACACTCACATAGTGTTCTGAAATGAGAATGGAAAGTTTCACAGAATTAAGGCCAAAAATTTAGTAATGTTTTTAGTAATTTTACTTACTAACTTATCCGGTTAAAAGTTTGTCATTTGTAAGTTTTTGAAAGAAGTCTCTTCTACTCACCAAGGCTGCATTTATTCGATCAAAAATACAGTAAAAAAAAATAATATTATTACAAATTAAAATAACTATTTTGTAAATTTATATCAAAAATATTAATTTATTCCTGTAATCTAAGCTGAATTTTAGTATGATTACTGCAGTCTTGAGTGTCACATGATCCTTCAGAAGTCATTCTTATATGCTGCTCAAGAAACATTTCTGATAATTTTCAGTTCTAAATTGAAAATTGATATTCTCAATTTTTTGAAATATTGAGATAAAAATTCAATTATGCCAAAAAGTTAAAATTGAGCTATTAAGTCATAATTATGTGATAGAAATTGAAAATTAAAATTTTTTTATATAAAAAAATAATTTTAGAATTAAGACTTTTATCACATAATTTTGACTTGTATGGATTAAAGAGATAAAACATTTTGAATTATTAAATACTATGTCACAAACAGATGAAAGGACAGAAATATGTAAATCATGAAAGAAACTTGAGACAAAAACAGCATTTATTTTAAATGTTAATCTTTTGTGACATTGTAAGTCTTTACTGACGCTTTTGATTAAACTTAATGCATCCTTAGGATTAATTAATTAAAAGGATTAATTTCTTTAAAAAAATAAAAACTTTTTAAGGCATAGTGTATATAGTTTTGTTTCGGTCTCCCTCACCAGTGATCAGGGCCTCTGCAGTGGTCATGTGCATCAGGATTCCGTCACTGAGCGGCCAGTTATCAGCGTCTAGCTTCAAGGCTCCAAGACCCCCGAGAGTGGCCAGTTCCTGCTGAATCTGTTTCCCTGAGATACACATTTCCCACCGGCCCTTGCGGTATCCCAGGGCATCTCCCACTCCTCCGAGAACCATTGCAGCCTGGAACTTTTCCATGAATGTGTCAGAGAACCTACAGCATCAAACTGAGCTCCTCAATGGCTGGAGGTGACTTTCTCCAGTGCAGACACAACAGCTGTACGTGTGCGTCTCTGGAAGCCCTGCCCACTGTTTACTTCTGCATGGCTTCATCATCTGAACTCGCACCAGGCGTTATCAGCAGCTCTTTGTGTGGCGGTGCTGAGCTGCGATCAGGTGTCTCCTAAAAAGGCAACAGCTGTGGCACCAGGGTAAGAGGGTCACTCATCTGCTCCAGGACACTCAGAGCGCCACATTACTGTCCCACACACACCAAACACACGAGATCTACTGATGAATTATGCAGCTTATACTCCAGCTGGAGTCTATTCTACATTGTATGTACACATATTTGCATTGCTTGGACCGTTCTCTGTTGAT
Source organism: Carassius carassius (assembly GCF_963082965.1). Taxonomy (NCBI): domain Eukaryota; kingdom Metazoa; phylum Chordata; class Actinopteri; order Cypriniformes; family Cyprinidae; genus Carassius; species Carassius carassius. Next base: position 17,664,838 of record NC_081760.1, on the reverse strand, counting down.
CAGCCTTCTTGCAGACCACGACTGGCTGATTATGTTCAATGCCTGCACACTGTTGGTCAACTATTTTTCAGTCCCATCAGCAAGTATGAAACAATAGGAAAACAAAGCCAAAACCCAGATGTTTTAGGAATTTAGGAACTCCCAGTCAGGACGTTATGGTCACCTTAATTTTTTGTGATTATTTATTAGTGTTCATTCACTGTCAATCAGAAACATGTTACAGAATATAGATGGGTTGCAAATGTTGTTTTATGTTGATAACTTACCAGATTATCAATTTCTACTTACATTTAATCATTTAGCAGACGCTTTTATCCAAAGCGAAATGTGCCATGACAAGTCTCAGTTAGTCTAGCACAGAACACGTAGCTATGTTTTTTTTTTTTTCTTGAACCAGAGCATTAATATAATAATAGTGGAGAATGAGCTTTGTTAAATAACCTTTATTTACATACATACATACCTACATACATAACACTGTTATGATGTGCTGAACTGAACTGACACTGTGAGATGACGGATATCACAAAGTGTAGAAAATAAAAAGTGTTAGAAACTCATCCAGACTAACAGCAGACACAGAGGGTGATCTCTGATTTACACACTCCTCTGACATCACAGACACCTGTAAACGAGTCAAACTATCTGAACAATCAGGATCTTATCAGCGTTTGAATGATGGCTCTTATCCTTATTATTTCATTCATGATCATATTAATTCAGAAACCCATGAGAATGAAGTTCCGATTGAATGATCACTGAAACACAGCAGACGCATTAGTCCAAATACTTATTTTCTTGTCCTGTTTAGACATTTCTATCTATACTCTGAGTGTTGTGATAGTGCTGCTGGTGATGTGAGTGGAGATTAAAGGACTAGTTCAGCCAGAACTGAAAATTCACTCACCATCAGGCCATCCAAGAAGTAGATGATTTTGTTAGTTTAAGGGAACAGATTTGGAGAATTTAGCATTTCATCTATTGCTCACCGATGGATCAACTGCAGTGAATGGGTGCCATCAGAATGAGATTTCAAACAGCTGATAAAAACAATACAATAATCCACTCCAGTCCATCAATCAAGTGTTTGAAAGAAACAAATTCATCAAAGCATTTTAAACTTCCAACCGTTGGTTGATTCATTGATGGACTAGAGACCATAATCAAGTGTGGATTATCGTGATGTTTTTTTATCAGCTGTTTGCAATCTCATTCTGATGGCACCCATTCACTGCAGAGGATCCACTGTTGAGCAAGTGATGTAATGCTACATTTCTTCAAATCTGCTTCCATGAAGAAACAAACTCATCTACATCTTGGATGGCCTGAGGGTGAGCACATTTTCTGAAAATTTTAATTTGTGGGTGAACTATTGCTGAAATGGTGAAATCTCAAAACACAACCTAGACCTGTTTGATTGTCGATGTCACATGACTAAATGAAGCTTATTTGCTCTTTCTCATGGTAAAGTTCTGCACAGTTAATACTGTATAAATGACAAGATAACTGGACATGCATCTATATGTTGAGCTTGTGACATGCAGTTGACTCACTGAGACTGAATACACTGATGTAAGTGTGCTATGAGGCTAGACAGATTCAGATGGTCATTGATGACAGCGCACACGTGATCATGGTGATGTATTTCAGTCTGGGAGGCCTCTGATCTTAAGCCTCTTGACAGCAGCAGACTCAATGCACAAACTCTCTCTGTTTATTAATATATATTTTTTTAAATATATTTGTTGTTTTTTTTATTTAAAAATAAAAAAAATCAGTATAGAGAGGCCTCCCTGTAAGCGCTCAGTATAGAGTCTTGTGATTTGCTGCAGTCACGATCGGCCGAGCGAATTCCACAAAGTCATCAATGAGCACCGGCCACGCACCTGATGACAAAACAATTAAACACGGACATAAAATCTCAATTAACACTTATTATACATGTTATTGTGAACAATTCATTGATGGATATTATTCTAAGAATATATACTGTGGAGATAAAATTAGAGAACAACCTATAATTTCCTAAATTTCAAGGTCACTGCTTAATTGAAGTTATCCTAACAGGAGTGGAAGGTCAGTTTTTAAGCATATTTCTTAAATTAAGTGTATAGGGGGAAGGGAAATGACCCTTTTAGCCACTGCACGATAAGTTGATCATTCCAAATCTGTGACTTCTTGAATACTGCAAGTTTACAATGACATTCATTCATTCAAGTTCCCCAAAAAAGCTGGTTGTCAACATAAGACAAATACAGAAGAAGACAGGACAATACAGAGATTCTCAATGGGGAATCGGTTCAACACTGCAGCTGGAATTGCTCAATAGTTCGGCATAGAATTGAACAGGGTAAGGATCGGTCTTGGCATGTTTAGTGAGTTTCATTTATCTGGGTCTGATGGGAAATATGCTCAGTGTCAAACTGGGGAAATACTGAAGCCCAAGTGCATAAAAAAAGTCAGTGGCTACGTTGACATGCAACCAAATAATCCATATATAATCGGATTGATGGCTTAATTGGACTGAACAGCCTTCATGTAAACTCCTTAATCGGAATGAAATTTTGATCGGATTGAAGGGGGTGGTTTATTCCTCTTCTAATACGATTGAGAGTGCATGTAAACACTCGATCGGATTGAACCACGAAACGGTAAAAAAAAAAAAATCAACTCGGATTTGACGCTTGTGACATATATAAACACTCACATCAACCCGATCACTTTATTTAACATTTATGTAAACACTAAATTCAGATTCATTAATCAGAATGAAATCAGTCTGACTGAACCACAAATTGTGCAACTAAACGTAGCCACTGAAAGGTGGAGGAAGTGTCATGGTTTGGGGGATGTTTTCTGTAGCAGGAATTGAGTCTCATATGCCGCGTTTCCACCGAAATTGCTCAGAACATTTGTACCAGGAACTTTTTCCCCCCAGACCTGTTGCTTTCTGTGTTTCCACCGCGGTCTAAAGTTCCGGGAAGATTAGCCAAATAGTCTGGTGACATAGGTCTGCGCGCATACATGATCACTGAGCTCCCGCTGATCGCGTGGAGCTCACGTCTCCGAAATCGGCGAAACACATTTTTAAATAGGTGCCGTCTTTATAAATAAACCACAGGTTTGAGTTTTAAACAACTACATTCTCGCCTGAAATACTTTTAAAATTACATTTCATGACGCAATAACAGTAATATTTTGAAAATTATCCGAATAAATGGTGGTTGAACTCAACCAATGCGGTGTGAACTCAACCAATCAGAATGTTTAGCGCCAAAGTCCCGCCCCTGAAAGTTCCGGAACTTTGAAAAAGTACCACCTCACCAGCAGGGACTTTCTGAGGGGCATTTTTTTACCCGGAACGTTATTTAGTTTCTGGTCCCTGCGGTGGAAACACACCGAGTACCGGCCTAAAGTCCCTAGTTCCTGGGTAAAGTTCATGTGGTAGAAACGCGGCTTTATACAGCTACATCGCAGGGCCAGGGTGAATGCAAATGTTTATCAGAACCTCCTTTAGTAACATGTAGTAGTTCCTTCACTGCGAGCATCTCCCAATCAGCCTGCAATTTTCATGCAGAATAATGTCCACTTCACACTCAAAACAGAAAAGCAGTTTCTTGAAGTGAAGAACAATGAAATAATGAAATGGATGGCCCAGAATCCTGATCTAAATCCACCTAAAAATCTCTGGAAAGTCCTTGGCAACAAAGTTTTGGCTAAGAAACCCACTACAGTAACAGAAAAATGGAAAAGATAGTGGAAGAAGAGTCGACCAAGATCACACCAGAGCAGTGTGAGAAACTAGTGATGTCCTGCAGCTGCAGATGTGCTGAAGTCATTTAAAGCAGGGGCCCCCACAATTCCTACTGATTTTTGACAGCTGTAACCCTCCAAGATTTTTGTTGTAATCTTCTTTCGTGCTGAAGTGGTAACTGTTCTTTAATTTTGATCACTGTGCTTTCCATAAAATGTAGGTTTTTGTTGAAATGCCTTGGTAATTTTGTCAAACATGTTAGTATAACTGTGGTATACCCACAGTTAATATTACTTAAAATTTTGAGCAAACAAAAGTGAACAATATTTCATAAAAAAAGCAAGTATTTATAGATTGTTCTCAAATTTTGATCTCTACTGTATAATCTTCATCCATTCACATAACTGTTATAAATGTCCGTCCTGCATTTTTCCTCACCAATATTCAGTTCAAGTATGTCCTTTATAAAAGTAAGTTCATGAATCAGACTCACCCTCCTCGTCGTAGTTGGACATGTCATCTTCAATCATGTTTCCAAAGTCCAGCAGCAGGTTCCAAGTGTCTTTAGGGATGGATTTTTTATGATGCTCCTTTGCAGAAACAAGATGGATGAGAAGCAAAACCATCATCAGTTCTTCAGTGTTCTCATCATGCATCAAGTGTCTCCGCACACGTATAGGAACATGTGTTTCAGAACCACATGTTGCATTTTCAGCATTGCTAAAACTACATCAGCCTCAAATATACAGAGTATCACCAAAAATAGAACGGTTTAGTTCAGTATGTAGATCAGATCAGTGATGTGGTGAGAGCGTTCCTACTGCACAGAGGAAAATTGTGTGTGTGACATGAAAGAACTAGTGGTTTGTTATTATATTTATTTAATAATTTATGTACCAGAAGGAAAGTGTTCCAGAGGTCGAGAAACTTAAAGCGTCCGGTGAGAATGAGATTCCAATAGGCCACAGCCATCTCCAGATCTGAGGCAGAGCGAGACACTGTGAGAACTGGGTGAAGAATCAAGGTCACTACAAACCCATGGAAGCTTGTTTTCACCACAGGATAAAAAAAATTAAACGGTAATAGTGAGGTTTTTTTTTATCTTCACTTATTTCTTGCTATTATGAGATAGCCAGAATTGGAAGATATAAACTCATAATTCTGAGAAGAAATTTTGGAATTGTGAGATATAAACTTGCAATTGTGAAAAAATATTGTTAGTAGTATTATTTTTTTTTTATTTTGAGGCTTGAATAAAAAATAAATAAAATTGCGAGATGTAAACTCATAATTGAAAGAAAAGGGTCACAATTACCTTTATTTTTTCCGGTGATAGAAACAAACTTCCATGGAAACCAACTAAATACATTGGTGTTTCTATGCAAACACTGACACTACTAGAGCACGATCCCTGTGTAGGGAACAGCACTAATCACTCACCTAAACCCTTCTGACCAGGATTCTTGGCAAAGCTAAACGTGAACTGATAGAAATCTTTGAACTTCCCAGAATCCTTCAGCTCCTGCTCTAGTCTGGGTAAAAGACTCTTCAGCTTCTCTGGACTATCACACCTAGACAAACAAACACATGAAAAACACACCAATTCTGTATCTGCATGCAAATAATGTCAAATTGCCTTAAAACGTCATTGTAAGATCTAATTTCTTATTTGTAGTTTATTATTCGATATTATTCGGTAATCGATTAGTTGGACGATTCCATTGTTACTGTCATGTCTTTATTCTGTAAATGTAAGAAATGTTGTACATTTATATTCAATCACACTCGGTTATCCCATTACAGTTACTATCATCAGATACGCTCATTCAGGACAAGCCTTCATGCTAAATTTTTACAGTCTATGATATTACTGTAAATTGCAGTTTATGCACAAAGAAAACATATCTCACACATTACACATAACAGGCCTTGTTAAACATTACGCAAATGCATTCGCTTGAAGTTTAAATTAAAGCACTCATGTTTCGGGGCAGCACATTCCCAGTTTCATCCGCTATTTTGAGATGCATTTCGCCCATAGTAATGCTGTCATTTGACGTGACTGGTGAAAGTTTTCTGTGCGGGGTGGGCAGATGTGACTAATTGATAATGACATTTCTAATTATTATCAATATTTAGAACAGTTGTGCTGCTTCATATTGTTGTGGAAACTGTGACATTTTATGTTTCAGGATCTATTTACTGTCACTTCTGAACAATTTTATGTGTCAGTGATAGATTTTTTTTTTTTACTAGTGGGTGCAGGACACTATTTGATGACAACCCTCTACATTGCGTGTAAATCACTCGCATATGCGACTAAATCTTCACTCTGGCAACTAAATAATGTCTAATATTAGCCAATGGCTAATAAATTCAGAATGAATTTGTTCTGACAGTTTAACTCTTGAATTCTTGTCATATTTTATTACCATTTTCTAAGCTATAGCGAAAAAACTGTGATAATGTGTGAAATGTTGAAGGTGTCTGAATAAATGTTTGTTATCCTGTATATATTTCTTATGTATTTTGGGTGTTTTCCAAAGATTAAGACAGTGTGTTTAGTTGATATTGTTAAATTGCAAATGTCTCACCCCAGCTCTGACATCCCATCCAGGAACTCTTTGCGGCTGAACTCGCACTGCGTCGCCGCTCTAAATTTCCACGCCACAATCAGGATACTGACACTGGACGGATCCAGCATAAGGTCATCACAGAACTGCTGAACCCCGTCGATGCCGATCTTATTCTCATCCTGTGGATCTGCAGACAGAAGCAGCATAAATAAAGATACAAACACACAACAACACACGCTCAGTGCCACTCACCTTTATAGCGGTTGTACAGCTGATCCAGCTTCTTGCGATCCACTGCTGTTTTCATGGAGTCTTTGCGGTAGATATCAGGGTTCTGGAAGTAGTTATCGGTGGCCGTCTCTAGTCTCCAGTCATTGTGGGTCAGGCAGTACAGGGCGGTTCTCTCTGCAGCCCGCGTGAAGGACATAAATTGACGGATCTTTTCCTTCTGTGACGACTTCAATTTATGCTGGGGAACAGAAATTAATGTGAGCGCTTGCTTTCTGAACAACAACACCAGCCTCCGTAACCTGACTGCCTTACTGTTAAACATTAGTTACAGTAAACACTGGTAGTTAATCAAGTACGTTCTCACTGTGTGAAATTTCAACATGACACGATGGTCACCTTGCATGGAAGCTTGTTTCCAAAGCCTGCTTTTAAAAAAATAAAAAAGACAATTACGACTTTTATTTTCCCAATTCAGGTTTTTTCCTTCCTTAGTTTATATTTTATTATTCACAATTCTGTGTTTTTTTTTTATCTTGGTAATTGTTGGGGTGGGGGGATTGCAAGATATTAGCTGAGAATTGCAAGAAAAATCCACCATAAACCAATATATAAACTTGCAATTGCCAGAAAAAGTCAGAATTGTGAGATAAATAACTTTTGTTTTTAATTCTGTAAACTGTGGGGGAAACAAATTCAGAATTATGAGATGTAAAGTCAGAATTCTGATTAAAGGAAAAAGTCAGAACAGAGTAAATGTGAAATTGTGAGGGGATAGGTCAGAATTCGGAGCTTTACCTATTATATGTAAATATATGTATAAATATATGCAGAAAATTACACTACCCATTATATTCATTCCAAAATACCAGTTACCACAGTAATATCAGCTGATTAACATTCATAGTGAGTTAAAAAAAAATCATAATTTAACCATTGAATTATTTTTTTATGACAATGGTTACCACAGTTTACCATAGTAAACATTATGTGTAGAACAAGGAGTTTTTTGCGTAACTTCGTATGTATATGAAATTATGATTATTCAAATACTTTTAAAATGTATACATTGTAACATATACACTAAGAGCCTGACCTGAACGTTAAATCAAACCTTTATCATAAGGTACATAGTGGTTGTACCATGGTATAGTGATGTATCAGCAGGTAGGTAATAACACCATTACTGATTACCACATTCCCATATCATAATGATATTTACGTGGTATTACCAGAGTACACGTATTATTTTGTCTCTGAAGGGTTAAAGCTCTTGGTATCCGTGTATTAAACCGGTTCCGGTGAGGTATTTGGATTAAAACGCCTTCATCTGACCCTCCATTTCCCTCATAAACTGACGCACGGAAAATATTGTGAGCGACTCGAGCGCAGAACGAGCGTCTGTTTACAGTCATCACACTGCCCCGATAAACACTGCTGCCCCCCTACACGAGCCTCTAGCTCGCTCACCTACCATCTTTTCACGCGCTGCTTCATCTCCAGCGGAGCTCCCTGCGCGCATGCGCGGAAACCAGCACCGCTCGCGCTCAGGGAAATTCTGGGAGTTGAAGTTTTTCCACCTGTGTGGGCTCTCGAAGTAAGCTGACAGTAGTTTCACTTACAGAACCTCTCATCTTTCATTTTGTGCACAAATACGGCATTTATATAAGTAAATATGGAGTAGTAATTCATTCTGAATTATTTGTAATTACAAAAAAGTTCTATTAATTATTATACCTATGGCATATTTATAGTGTAATAAAGTCCATTTCTGCCATGGAATGAATGAATGTATAAATAATTGAATAAGTCTTTCATATCTAAGTTAATATCTCACAATTGTTACTTTTTTCTCACAATTTTCTGAGTTTGGCAGAAAAAAAAAGTCTGAATTGTGAATTCTTTTTTTTCTTTCTTTCTTTTTTTTTTTTGGAGTTTACACTTTGCAATACTGAGTTCACTGTTTAATTCCACCAAGGATAATTAATAAGTTAGTTGCAACATTTTATCTCACTATTCATTTTTTTCCCCTCTTCCCCACTATTCATTTTCTTCCCCTCGAGTTTATATCTCACAATATCTCGGATTTCTTAGAATTGTGATTCTGAAAATTACAAAATTTCGAGTTTTGAGATAAAAAGGCGCAATTACCTTTTTTATTCCCTGGCTGAAACAAACTTCCATGATACTACTGAATTTCTTCCTGGCGCAGATTGAAAACTACAAATCCCACAATGCACGCGCTACTGTTATGATTCAGAACTCGTCACTGTTGTTTTCAGACCTACTAAAATAAAACACAGGTGAAAAACGAGCACCGAACAATGACATCCACCGATTTGTACGAAAACTCAAACGCGACAAATGTTCGTTAATCTTCCGCGAACTTTCCGTTAAGTTTAAATCTAGTATGAGAGTGTCTAGTTTCGTGGAGTCGAGTCTGTGAGGATCTCTCATTATCGCCCACGAACCGAGTCCGTTACCTGCACCGGGACCCGAAAGTAAATTACCGGCGGGTGACTGACCGCCTGTCCGGGAGCCTTATGTCGTTTTAAGAGCCGCCTGACGTCGGTGTGCGCGCGCAGCGCTCGCTCTTAGTATGTGGCGTCACAAGAGCCCGATTGTTTCCTTCATTCACTGACGAGTTCCTCCAGTTAACAGCAGTTTACTTACCAGGTATGAGTTAGTACTCCCTTTGTTTGTATTGTCGCTGATATTATCTTACAGAATGTAAATTATTAAATGTACTTGAAGTGGATGATTTAGACAGCCGTGAGTATTAATCTGCGATGTAAAGCGTTTGATGGACGGATCATAGTTCGGCATAAATCTGACCTATGATTTTAAATAATGTGATTTAAAGTGGTGACCATTCGCGAGAAGTCAGTTGACATTGGTTAGTTATTAAATGAAATAATTCTTAAACATAAACAACACGTCATCGCTGTGCTGGATGCAAATGCCTGTCATTCTCTATCATAATAAATGTAAATGAAATATCTCGCCTCTCGAAAATATGATCCTTCCTGCCTGTCCGCAGTATTACTAACCATTACCCTGTTAGGATTAGCTTTTAACTCTGTACTTGTCCAGCTGCAAAAAATAATATAAAATATTATTGTACAAATACAGTAAAAGCCTCTTTATGTCACTAGTACCCAGCAATTATATTGTCAACCCTAATATTTTCTAAGAAGTCATAACCACCTGTTCACCAGAGCAATTATAAACCTGGATAAGGGCTTAGAATTAGTCAATATAATATAATTCTTAATATTATACCCTGAGAATTCCCCCAAAATTCAGCACATTTTATAAATGAGATTACATTCTACATAAATCTTTTAACAGAATAAAATTATTATTTCATGCATTTCATTCTTGACAGAAAATGTGTACAGCAAGCATAATCTCTGTATCATTTTTTAGAGATGTTATTGTGACATCCATCTTATTATGCAACATTACATTATCATCATTTCATCCGTATTAGCTAATGAACTGAAGTTCGCTGCTTGAGCTTGAGTCGAGTTGTTTTGTGAATGATTGACACGTCTTTCTCGTGATCCAGTGTTGAAATGCGGATGGATATCATTCTACGTCAGTGACAGCTGTGCGTCTGAACCAGTTTTTCTGCAGGATGTAGGTGTGACAGGAGCTACACACTTCAGGGTTGTTTGTCTAGTTAGTGACACACCTTATACCAAAACAGATTTTAGTGTTCATCTGTTTGCTGGTTTGTGCTGTTCACACTGTTATGAAACAAACATACCGCAGTAGTCAATGTTAGCCATACACTACTGAAAAAGGCCCTTTATGGCAATATGTCTATGCTTAATGTAAAAGAGTTTGTCTTTCCTTGTTTTGTTGTGCTTTGTGTTTTTCATTAAAAAAAAACATTAATTTTAAAGTAAGGGGGAAATCCAAAGATCTTTTATCTTTATTACAACACTGGTTTATATTGAGCCCATCATATGAATGTGTGCAAAAATAATAATAATAATACATGTTTTATATATATATATATTATATATCAATGCCACAAACAAATTAATTCATTCCAACAACATGTTCCATTGTTTAAATTAAATTGTGGCCAACTCACCATGAATTCAGAATTCTTTCCTTCATTTGATTAAATTGTGGCCACATTTTAGGTATTCCCTCATTGTCATGAAATCAAAACAAGAAAATATGGCCACGATTTAATAAAACCATGAAACAGATTAAGATTGACTTAATTTGTGGCCACAATAAATAGTTATGTTTTTGTCTGCATGTCATGTGAGGCTCCGTTCATTTTATTTCTTCTGTCTTATCTTAGTCATTTGAGGAGTGATTCATCGTTTGTTTCTCTCTGTGCTGTGGTTTGTGTCGCTGCTCTGATGTCTCTGTCTGTGATTGTGCAGTGTGTCGATGGGATCATGCTTGCTCTCTGTGCAATGCTGTGTCTGGGCCTGGTGGTGGCACTGCAGGCGAATCAGCAGGTCCACAAAGTGCATTCGGGCATCCAGGGCCACCAGTGGGTGATGGAGAACTGCAGGCGGCTCTCTAACCTGCTGAGGCAGAAGCAGGCGGCCGTCCGTAAACTGAGTGTGGCCGGCGTGGCACTGGAGCGGAATAAGATGCTAGCACCGCCGGAGAAGCTGTTCCGCATTCACACACTGGAGGTGTTTCAGCGCGAGCTGAATGAGAGCGAGCGCTCACTCTTCCAGGCCGTGGAGGGGCTGCAGCGCGTGCTGAAGGGGAACCTCAGAGATGTGGTCAACATGAAGGACAGCAGCCGGCAAAGACTGCAGGCGCTCAGGGAAGCTGCCATCAAGGTCAGTTGTGTGATGTCATATCCTGCAGGAATCTCACCAGCTACAACATCAAGCCTGTTTTTGGGCAAACCAGATCTTTGCATTCTCACTTGACACTTGAAGGGCTAAACAAAGCTTTATTCCACTGACTGCAGGTATTTTCACCAGGTTTGAATCAAGAGCTAATATACTAAGACAGTAATATTAAAAGACCAAGCTCAGTCTACACTTTATTGATGATGTAAACTATATACGGGAGAGCAGATGAGCTCAGAATATGAACAAAACATGATAAATTGCAGTATTTTCCAATAGAGAAACATTATAAAGAAAGAGAAATTACAGGACCAAATTCGATATAGAACAAACATTATTAACCTTCGCTTACTGACTTTGCTCACAAAGTGTACAACAACCCCCCCCCCCCCCCCCAAAAAAAGTGATAATTTTTTTACTTTTTTAGGATTTTTTTCTTCTTACACCAGTTAAAATTGAATGGCCTACAAAAATTGCTTGTAAGACTCATTAATGCTATATCATTGACAAATGTTTTTATCAATTGGTTTTCTTTAAATTAGCACAGGTTTTGGATCTGTTTCAGTTGTTTTTGGAACTGACTGATCGTAGGCCTCATTGATCTGAGCTTGTCCACCTCAGTTTATGAATAAATGTTGACAAAATTATCCAGACACAATGTTTTTGTTTTCACTCAAACTGAATGGTGGCAACTGAATGGTGGCAAAATGATTCTTTCTTTCAAAAACGGAATATTAACAAAATTATCCAAAAAATTGAGGTGCATCAGATCGATGAGGCCTACAGTTATTCAGTTCCAAAAAGAAATACAAAACCTGTGCTAATTGAAAGAAAACAAGTTGGCAAAAAGATTGAATTCAATATTTGATGGTAATAAGAGAATTTATAAGCCAATTTTAAAAGGCTGGTTTTTGACAAGGAACACCAGATTATGTAAAGGATTATCAGCACAAGGGATAATAATAATAAAAAAATACTACATATAGGAAAGCAAATAAACACAGAATATGAATGCAACGTGCAGTTTCATAGTATGCATTTTCCTCTATGAAAACATTAGAAGGACAATGTTTAATGTGTTCTTTACTCTGGGTTTATCTGCTTGCTTTTATACAGTATGCATCAGCAATAAGGTTTGATCTTTTAAAATGACTGTTTTAGTCCATTAAGCCTCATGGATCATTTTAGCAAGTGCTGCATATGAATCACAAGAGCCCAAAACTTACATTTTGTTCACAGATATTTGTTTTTCTTCTTTTCTTCTTTCTCAACTTAAAATGGGTGGAAAACTGACAGAAGTGTGCTGCAGTTTATGAATGATTTGTCCTCCAGTCATGCAACATGTCTCAGTATGTTTGTTTAGTTATTTTAGCAAATAGTCTTTTTGGCATCCCAGTCGTTGAGTGTCGTTGGGCGACTCATGAAGCTGATGCGAGCAGGAAGTGACTTTAAGGACAGTGAAGCACAACACCACAAGTGGTTCCTGTGACCTTAGACATGCACACATGACTGAACGTGTTTTTCCAGGAGGAGCAGGAGTACATGGAGCTGGTGGCGGCAGAGAAACACCAGCAGGAGGCGCTAAAAGTGGCACAGGATCGGAATAAAACCCTGTCCATGCTGGATGAGATCCTGGAGGATGTGAGGAAGGCCGCAGACCGTCTGGAAGAGGACATCGAAGAACACGCCTTCGACAACAACAAACAGGTGCAGGTTTCACAAACACAGCTGTTCTAGATGAAATACAGCGCAGTAAAGAAATGTCTCTGAACCTAAAATACAGGACAGAACAGACATTCAGTGATGTGTGACGCTTGACTGAACACATCATGTTTAACCAACAAAAATATCATGAAGAAACACACACATACAGTCAAACTTATTCCTCAAATCATATTGAAAATGATCAACAGTGAACTTCATATTCAGTTGGGTCTGTGTGTTAAACCTCGTTTACACCAAGAACGATAACTATAAAGGTAACTATAAAGATAACGATATTAGCGTCCACACCAGCGAACGATATCGTCTGTTTATTCTGAGCGCACGTGCGTCTGCCGCTTTAAATCCTCGAGCTTGTTACAGCAGGATGGATTCTGATTGGATGTCAATGTTTGTATCGTTCATCAGCTGGAAAAAAATCATTCTGAAAATGATTCCAACGATACCGTTTCTCTACGCTTTATCGTTATAGTTGTAGTGTGGACTCTGCTATTCTTTAAAATTGAGAACGATTTTTAGAACTATATCTTTATCGTTATCTTTATAGTTATCGTGCTTGGTGTGAACGGGCCTTTAAGCTTGGAAAGCTTGTAGAATGTGAAACAGCACTGTGTTTTTATTCTGAACATGCAGTACTCTCATTTAATTCAAGTCACAGCCTTTTGACATATAATAACCATGTATCAGGCTGTATTACGATTCCTGTTTCTCTATCTTAAAATAATGGTTACGTTCATAAAACCAACTATTTTACACTTTTTAAGGACCCACAGGGTATTTTTTATTTGCACACATCCTAAAGTAAAAAAAAAAAAAAAAATTACATTTTACAGTTCGCACAAATCTATTTTAGTCGCAAATGTGGAAAAACACAGAAGTATTTAGATTTTGCATAAATGCTCATCCTGACAGCAAATGTGACAGTTAAACCTCATATAATTCAGTGAACACATACCTGTCAATCATCTTTTTTTTTTTTCTCCATCATTTTCATTTAGTGGATTTCTGCTTTAAAATGGTGGGCAAACAGTTGTTTTTGATTTATAATGAGAAGTTTACAGGTCATAAGTTTGATAGAATTAGTTTGTAATCATTTAACATGAAGGATTTTGTAATGTTTTTGAGAGCAGCCTCTTCTGCTCACCAAGGCTTTGAGTAAAAAAAGTAATATTGTGAAATATTATTACAATTTAAAATAACTCTTTTAAATGTCAATATAATTAAAAAAAAGTTATCTGATTAATTGAATAAATAATCCACAAATTAAACAATTATCAAAATAATCATTAGTTGCAGAATTACTGTTTTCACTTCAGACACGACCTCAGCATCATAGTGAGTTTTGCTCACATATTTCTCAGAAAACATGAGCATTCTAGCTTTAATTGAGAAATAGTGAGTATTTAGTGATTCATAGAACTTATTTGCTCATCAACCCATTTGTAGTAAATTTAGTCCAACTCTCTCTCTCTCTGTTCAGATGAAGGGTGTGAATGTCGAGGCCGTCCTGAGAGTACAGGAGGATGAGGAGGATGGTAAGAGGAAGAACGAGTCAAGACAGGTGGACAAAGGCAATTTGGGGCTCAGCATGCTGATCGACTCACAAAACAACCAGTATGTGCTGACCAAACCACGAGACTCCACCATGCCCCGTGCCGACCACCACTTCATCAAGGTCAGCACCTGACCTCTGACCTCTCACTTTGTGTCCTCACAGTTCACTGGAGCCAATCGCAGCCTCAGCACTTTAACACAAATTGGAAATCATATGTTATTCATGTATTTGTTTGCACAGGATCTGGTGTGCGTGGTCATGTTGTCCCTACCATGTGGATGGCTCTGTACACTGATGGGGTTGCCGCCCATGTTTGGTTATATCATCTGTGGGGTTCTTCTCGGCCCATCAGGACTCAACAGCATCAAAGTGAGTGATGAATCTCTTCAGATTCATGTGTGATCATTGCATGATCTCAGTTGGACATATATGTGTTATTATGTTTTCTGTTCTACCTGCAGTCTATGGTTCAGGTGGAGACATTAGGAGAGCTGGGTGTGTTCTTCACTCTTTTTGTGGTTGGTCTGGAGTTTTCACCCGAGCGCCTCCATAAGGTAAAAAGAAGTGAAGCTTGAAAACAACAAAAGATAAAATAAACAGGCTTAAGAAAATAAAACTTAAAGGGATAGTTCACCCCCCCCCCCCACCCCAAAAAAGTCATAATTTTAGTGTTCCTGTAGCTCAAGTGGTAGAGCATTGCGTTAGCAAGCACAAGGTTGGGGGTTAAAATTTCAGGGAACACATGTTAGGTGAAAATTGTTAGCCTGAATGCAATGTAAGTCGCTTTGGATAAAAGCGTCTGCTAAATGCATACATTTATTTCCATTCACTTGTTCCAAACCTGTCTGAGTTTGTTTCTTCTGCTGAACACAGAAGAAGATATTTTGAAGAAGTCAATGGCTACTGTCAGCATTCTTTAAAATATTTTCTTCTGTGTTCAACGGCTGAAAAAAAATTAATACAGGTTTGGAACAATATTAGGGTGAGTAAATGGTAACAGAGTTTTTATTTTTGTGTGGACTATCCATTAAAGAATGTGGGTGGAGGTGTGTGAAGAGTCACAGCAAATTCCTCAATAGTAAGAAAATGAGCTGAATCTCCAGTCATTCTGGAGACATATCCTCTAGTGATGCAGAAACACAGCAAAATCCAAGAATCGGACATGTTCCTCATCTGTGTGCTGCTGGAAACACAGTGTGCCGTTATTCACCATTTGGTTTCCTGTTTATGATACAACAAAATACAAACCAACCACTGGTTACTATCCCACTTGCACACTGTCACTCCTTATACTTATTTATCTGCTTATCTAAGAACTCTAGCTGCTGCATTTTGGACTAGCTGGCGTTTGATTATTAAGCGTGCAAAACAACCACCAATAAAGCATTACAATAATCTAACCTTGAGGTCATGAACGCATGAACTAACGTCTCTGCATTTCACATTGAGAGCATAGGTCGTAATTTGGATATATATTTGAAATGAAAAAAATAATTTTTACAAATGCTAGAAATGTGGCTTTCAAAGGAAAGATTGCTATCAGATAGCACACCTACTGTAGGTTCCTAACTGATGACGAAGAATTGACAGAGCAGCCATCAAGTCTTAGACCATGTTCTAATAGCAGAGTTTTTAGGTCCTTTTATTAAAACCTGTTTTTCCTCAAAGGCCGCAAAGAAATATAGAGCGGAGTATCATCAGCATAACACTGAAAGCTTACACATTGCTTCCTGATGATATATCGCAAGGGTAACAAGTAAAGCGTGAAAAGTAACGGGTCCTAGTACAGAGCATTGAGGTACTCCATACTGTACTTTTGATTGATATTAATCCTCTTCATTCACTGCAACAAACTGATGGCAGTCAGAAAAGTACGATTTGAACCATGCTAATGCACTTCCATTAATGACAGCAAAGTTTTCTAGCCTATTCAAGAGAATGTTGTGATCAACAGTCGAACGCAGAACTAAGATCCAATAAAACTAATAGAAAGATACAACCACGATCAGATGATAAGAGCAGGTCATTTGTAACTTTAAGTAGAGCAGTCTCAGTAGTCAGTACTATGATACGATCTAAATCCTGACTGATACCATTTTTTTTCTCTAAGAAGGAATATAATTGTGAGGATACTGCCTTTTCTAGTATCTTGGACAGAAAAGGAAGATTTGAGATTGGTCTATAATTAACTAGTTCTTTGGGGTCTAGTTGTGTTTTTTTTATGAGAGGCTTAATAACAGCCAGTTTGTAGGTTTTGGGGACATATCCTAGTGACACTGAGGAATTGATAACAGTCAGAAGAGGATCTATGATTTCTGGAAGCACCTCTTTTAGGAGCTTAGATGGAATAGGGTTTAACATACATGATGTTGGTTTAGATGATTTAACAAGTTTATACAATTATTCCTCTCCTATAGTAGAGAATGAGTGGAACTGTTCCTCAGGGGATCTATAGTGCACTGTCTGATGTGATACTGTAGCTGACTGCTGCATGGTTATGGTTGAATTTTATATCTAATAGTATAGATCTTGGAAGTAAAGTACTGTAGTTCATAAAGTCATTACTGCTATGCTGTTGGGAAATGTCAACACCTGTTAATTATTTATTTTTCGTTAATTTAGCCACTGTATTGAAAAAAATACTTGAGGTTATGTTTGTTTTTTTCTAGAAGAGAAGTAATCAAATCTAGCAGTTTTTAATGCTTTTCTGTAGGATAGGGTACTTTCCCGCCAAACAATACGAAATACCTCTAGTTTTGTTTTCCTCCAGTTGTGATAAATATCGCACACCCCAGCTCATTTACTTTTTACATGCTAAACTGTCCAGTGCATCTCATAGTGTCATTTAATATTGCACACTTTTACCACAGCCACAATCTGTGATTAAACACACTGATAGGTGTTGAACTCACAGAACAAATACCTTTCTTACCCTTTCTCCTGAAATTTCCAACCTTTCAGGTAAAATTTATTCTTTTAGACATGTTTAAAATCATACGTAACTTGCCATACAAGCATCAGTTGAGGAGCAGCTATCATCAATTACGTGCTGCTCGAGATTCTGGTGCCTCTCTGGCATTTTATTTGTGTGTTAGCTGTACATTGTTTTTAAATTTTCATAAGTAATGTTTTTATTCATTATTTTAGATTATTGTTCAAATCGTCCTGTGGACCAAATGGAATGCCTTTGTGGGCTGTATGTAGGGTTCTTTATAGGAAAATAAGGGACAGAATAAGGGATGCTCAAAATATTTGTTCTGTACCACATAGAGTATGTAATCTCCGTGTCTACAGTTAAGTATGTGTATAAAATATGTTTAAAAGGTTCTCAGAAATAATCACATTTGTGAAATCTGTAGAATTGTGACTGCACAAGTGGTGTAGTAATTTAGGTGAATATATTGTGAAATTTCATATAATATGGCGTAAAAACTGAATGTCTATGAGACCTCAATCAATAAAGCAGTTTTTTTTTTTTAAACAATGACATTTAAAATTTTGAACTAAAATTTTATTTTAACCATATAGCC
The DNA here is from genome assembly GCF_963082965.1 of Carassius carassius. NCBI lineage: Eukaryota > Metazoa > Chordata > Actinopteri > Cypriniformes > Cyprinidae > Carassius > Carassius carassius. The sequence continues at coordinate 17,646,635 of NC_081760.1, read as the reverse complement.
TATGGTTCAAGTTTTGGGAATATGCTAGAAGTTACTATTTAAAAAAATGTGTAATTTTATTTTTCTATTTAACAACATTAACTTGCTGCATACTGAAAGACATCTTCCCTAAGGTAGATTGCATGTTTTCTTTCCTAGCTGGATGTGTGCTTATGATCAGTAATCACGTTATTTGCATTCACCCAAACTGATTTGGTGAAATCAAAATGCGGATAGTGAAGGAGATTGCCGTTAGCTGTGAAGTGGGAGCGACTAGGCGGCAGAGGATTCTGCAAGGACTTAAAGCCTTCTTTGAGTGGCTATGTTCGCTATTCAAACAATGATTTGTGCAAAAAGAATGATTAATTTGTTATTTGTATTGTCTAGATGGTCATATGGCATATGCCTGCAAATACAGGGCAAACTGTTCAGAATAGCTTTCATAACGATGGCTTCTCTGATGCCTTAAATACAGGACAATTCCATATTATAATGAACGGATGGCAACCCTAGCTGTATGTTTGATACCCAAGAATTACACTAACTGACTTGATGCATTCTCCTAGCATGGCACCATACTGGAATTCACTGCGCTCTTCAGAACAATCCATTTTTTCCCATAAATGTTTGTTAATGCAGACTGTGGCATGGTTGCTTGCTTTTATACACCTGTGGCAATGGGTCGAATTGAAACACCTGAATTATAAATATAAGTTCCAACACTTATGTCCGTATAAGATTAATGATAGATAGATAGATAGATAGATAGATAGATAGATAGATAGATAGATAGATAGATAGATAGATAGATAGAGGTGTGTGGTATGTGATGTGAACTGATCCAGTGGACAGCAGATGGTTGATTTGTGATGGTTGTTGTTGTTCAGGTGTGGAAGATCTCGCTGCAGGGCTCTGTAAATCTGAGTCTGCTGATGGTGGCCGCTGGACTGGTCTGGGGTCAGTTGCTCGGCCTTCATCCCACACAGACCGTCTTCATCTCCAGCTGTCTATCTCTCTCCAGCACTCCGCTGGTGTCTCGCTTCCTGGCTGGAGGATCCAGAGGAGAATCAAAAGAGGGTAAGATCATAGCCAGGAACCATGGTAGTGACTAGGGCTGCGGTAGTGTATGTGACGTCACGCATTCTATAACAAGCATAATACAAAGTTTTGTGTAAGTGTAATAACAGTAATAGCTCTTTTATTTAGACTTTTATTTTGACTATAAGTCTATGGTAATTCACAAATTACCTTGAATGGGACAGATTAACAATCATAAAATCAAACTTTCACTTTTTAATACTTGGTTGCAAATCCTTTGCAGTCGATTACAGTCAATTACAGCCTGAAGTCTGGAACGCATAGACATCACCAGACGTTGGTTTTCATCCCTGGTGATGCTCTGCCAGGCCTCTTCTGCAACTGTCTTCAGATCCTGCTTGTTCTTGGGGCATTTTCCCTTCAGTTTTGTCTTCAGCAAGTAAAATGCATGCTCAATCGGATTCAGGTCAGGTGATTGACTTGGCCATTGCATAACATTCCACTTCTTTCCCTTAAAAAACTCTTTGGTTGCTTTCGCAGTATGTTTCGGGTCATTGTCCATCTGCACTGTGAAGCGCCGTCCAATGAGTTCTGAAGCATTTGACTGAATATGAGCAGATAATATTGCCCGAAACATTTCAGAATTCATCCTGCTGCTTTTGTCAGCAGTCACATCATCAATAAATACAAGAGAACCAGTTCCATTGGCAGCCATACATGCCCACGCCATGACACTACCACCACCATGCTTTAGATGAGGTGGTATGCTTTGGATCATGAGCAGTTCCTTTCCTTCTCCATACTCTTCTCTTCCTATCACTCTAGTACAAGTTGATCTTTGTCTCATCTGTCCATAGGATGTTCCAGAACTGTGAAGGCTTTTTTAGATGTTGTTTGGCAAACTCTAATCTGGCCTTTCTGTTTTTGAGGCTCACCAATGGCTTACATCTTGTGGTGAACCCTCTGTATTCACTCTGGTGAAGTCTTCTCTTGATTGTTGACTTTGACACACATACACCTACCTCCTGGAGAGTGTTCTTGATCTGGCCAACTGTTGTGAAGGGTATTTTCTTCACCAGGGAAAGAATTCTTCGGTCATCCACAACAGTTGTTTTCCGTGGTCTTCCGGGTCTTTTGGTGTTGCTGAGCTCACCGGTTCGTTCTTTCTTTATAAGAATGTTCCAAACAGTTGATTTGGCCACACCTAAAGAACTCTGGACCTTTTATCTGCTCCTTGTAAATGGGATAATGAGGGAATAACACACACCTGACCATGGAACAGCTGATCAGCCAATTGTCCCATTACTTTTGGTCCCTTAAAAAGTGGGAGGCACATATACAAACCGTTGTAATTCCTACACCGTTCACCTGATTTGGATGTAAATACCCTCAAATTAAAGCTGAAAGTCTGCAGTTAACGCACATCTTGTTCGTTTAATTTCAAATCCATTGTGGTGGTGTATAGAGCCAAAAAGATTAGAATTGTGTCGATGTCCCAATATTTATGGACCTGACTGTATATATATATATATATATATATATATATATATATATATATATATAATAGGGCTTGGGCTTGGGCTTGGTCTGCGTTTATGATTGTGTATGTGTTCACACAGGTGAGCTGGACTACAGCAGTGTTTTGCTGGGCATGCTTGTCATGCAAGATGTGCAGCTTGGCCTGTTCATCGCTGTGATGCCCACATTAATTCAAGGAGGAAATGGAGACACGGACAGGTGAATCAGCATGCAGATCAATCACTGACAGTTACATGATAATGATTAACGTGTATATATATATATATATGTATGTGAGAATAAATGTGAAAAGAAGAGACTTCTCTCAACAACATTTAAACAACATTTAAAATCACAATTATTTCAAACTTTTATATGGCAGTGTGTTCACTGGCTGGGTCGAAAACAAGGCTTCATTTTCTTAGATAATTTTGTGTTTCTGATTGTGGAGTGAAAATGAATCCTTGTTTTTCCACAGTGTGCTGATGGGAGCGCTACATGTGTTGGTTCTGCTGGCTCGGGTTCTGGTGTCTCTGGTGGCTGTGCTGCTGTTGTGTTGGCTGCTGCGCTCTCATCTGGTTGGTCCGTTCTACAGGAAGCTGCATACGGAGAGCAAAGGAAACAAGGAAATACTAGTGCTGGGCACCAGTGCATTTGTGTTCCTGATGCTGACGGTAAGCGGCTTCTTCATATAGGTTTGTCTGTCCCTTGAATTTGTGTGTGCTCTTGCATGAATCGCCTCACCTCAGGTGTAATGTAGCATGCTTACATTTTATCGTGTCAGGTGACAGAATTCATGGACGTGTCGATGGAGTTGGGCTGCTTCCTGGCAGGAGCGCTGCTGTCCTCACAAGGTCACATGGTCACCACTGAAGTCATGAGCTGTGCTGAACCAATCAGAGATTTCCTGGCCATCATCTTCTTTGCATCTATTGGTGAGCTGATGTAGCTTTGAATTATTTGGAATTTTGCTATAATATTGGACAGCAAATACGGTTTGATCTACAGCAGCAAACTGAAATATCTGATGATGTTTTCCACAGGGCTACACGTGTTCCCGACCTTTGTCCTGTATGAGCTCACCATCCTGCTGGTCTTAACCTTCTCACTAGTCATTATGAAGGTAATGGTGTTCATATTAAACTTGTTTCTTTCTATCATGGTTTCTGATTGTTTGATGAAGGAATATTTAAGACTTTTTAAGACCAAGTAAACCGAGCGGAACACAATGCACCAGTATGGTCTCTAAATTTAAATGTCTTGTATTATCAAAAGGTCAAAGTTAGAACAGGTCTAACTTTCAACAGATATCAATTTTTTTTTTTTATTCACTGTAAAAAAAGAAGAAGAAAAAATGTAAGTCTTGAGTAGCTCTGCTCTCAAACACTAGAATGGGGTGAAATTTATTTTTTTTACTGTACCTCCTGATCACACTGCAAAAAAAGTGATGTTCTTCATCAGTATTTTTGTCTGTTTTCCTGTGCAAATTTATAAAGATTATTAAAGGGGTCATATGATGCGATTTTCAAGTTTTCTTTTCTCTTTGGAGTGTTACAAGCTGTTCATGCATAAATAAAATCCCTCAAGTTATCCCTCAAGACTAAAGTCTCAAACCCAAAGAGATATTCTTTATAAAAGTTAAGACTCGTTCACGCCCTCCTTAAACATGCCCCCACATGTGTACTTCACGAAATGGGAAGATTTGCATAATGCCACTTAAATGTTCACGCAAAGAAAGAAGGTGTAACTTTTATTCTAGCTGTTGCCGCCTGCGCCATGTCGTGGAGACGGTGTTTCGTTGTGAAAATACTTTGTTTGGCCTTCCAAAAGGGGACACAACTAGAAGTCAGTGGTTACCTTGTATTTACAACACTGTTCCAGAACAATTAAACCCAAATATTCAGTGTGTGGCAAATTTTATGGAAGACTGTTTCCTAAACCTTAAAGAGTAATATTAGACTACAATGCCGGCTGTTTTGACATACAGTCTGTAAGTATGTTTACATATTTAAAGGATTTGCCACAGATGATTCAAAACGTGAGTTTTAAGCAGTGTAGAGTAGCGCATGTTGTTTGTCGTTTCTCCGATCACAAATGCAGAGATTGTTTTATGTTTACATGGCACGATTCAACACAAAGTGTAAAAAGACAGTATCAGTCATTATAATCAGTAATTATGTCCCCACTGGGATGCAACAAATGCCTTGTTTGTAATGGGTTTCATTGGTTTTGTCTCATTGCGCCAGTGTTCTGACCAGGACACGCATCACAGTATGTTAAGGGGCCTAACATTTCCGTCACATACTTGAGGCATTCAGCCAATCACACGGCACTGGATAGATGACCAATCAGAGCACACTTCGCTTCTCAGAATGATGAGCTTTGTAAAAATCGACACGTTTCAGAAGGTTAGGCATAGAGGAGAAACAATAATGTACATTATGTGGAAAATAATGTGTTTTTTTAACCTTAAACCGCATAAACACATTTAATTACGCTGTAACGATCGGCCTTATCGGCCGAATTACATTACTTTAAAATGGGGTCAGATTAAACTGTGAGATAAAATAAGTGTTTTAAAAGGATGAGACAACAACAAATGTAGAATTAATAAATAGTGTATTTACAATATTCACAATGAACTTAAAACAACACAATAAAACTAGAAATCCTAGGCTGTTAAAAGCAGAGAGTCTTTCAGTTCCATACCCTTAAAACAGTACTTAAGAAATCCAGCGTGTTATAAATTCCAATGTAAAAGTGTCCACCTTGTATATACAATCCAAACAAGTAATAATCCAATAAAAGTGAGATGCTGGATGTTTAGACAAGACAAAAATACAGAGGAAGACATTATTTTTTGCAGTGTAGTGCAAAATCTTATTACAGTAGTGAAATGAAAATAAACTTTTCTTAAAGCTTACTGTTGAACTTCACTCTATCTGTGCCCCTATACTGTAATAGACAAAATGATTCCTGATTCCTAAAAGGTGGTTTTTGTAACTGTAATCTCACTGCTGTTCCCAGGCATGAAAGTAGTCTGTGTATTTGTCAGTGTTTGTGAGTCATCTGAGGCCAGAGTTTGATTCTGAGGATATGTTTTTGACTAAAATGTTTGACTTTGACCTAGAAGTTTGAAGTTTGTACAAGTTGGTGTGTAGTTTTGAGATTGTGTTTAAAGTTTTGAATAAATTGGTCAATTGTTTCAACTGTGTGTTAGTAATCAAGAAAACTAAGAGCTTTTTAGGCTTCAAATTGTGGAAGGGAAGACCGTTTTTTCAGAAGCCCTGTTCTATTAAATATGACTCTCACACTGCTCTTCTCATCTCAGTTCATAATGGCGGTTCTTGTTCTGTCGGCTATCCTTCCTCCGGGATCGCGTCACATCCGCTGGCTGGTGTCAGCTGGACTGGCGCAGGTCAGTGAATTCTCCTTCGTCCTGGGCAGTCGTGCGCGTCGAGCCGGCATCATCTCTAGAGAGGTCAGTGATCTTACTTTATTTCCGTGAAAGACTGGTCATTGCTGAGAGTGAATTAGGTGACATTTACTGAATAGTGGAGGAGTGAACTAGTGGTTTCAGACACATATGAACGTGTTGATGCAGTAATTGGTAACTAAAACTAAATAGTTTTCATTAATTGAATTAAAGGTGAAATAATAGTTTTTTTATATTAAATGAAAATCTAACTTAAAAGGTGGAAATTGGAAATATTACCTGTGTTAGCCAGCTCAAATTAAAGTGTAAGTTGATGTACTAAAATTACTAAAACTAAAACTGAAATACAAATTAATTAAAGCTAGATAGAAATGAACTAATAAAAATGACAAAAGAACATGAATGTGACATGATAGACATGACATCACATTTACCTCAAAACCATTCTATGCCCATAAACACATAGTAAGTTAAAAAGCTGTATAAAGGAGCATTTTGATAAATATATACACTTTACAGATATTACACATTAATAATATTTTTACTGTAGCTGTTGTCTTCAATATTTAATGTATGTCTGAATAAATTTGTCATGAAGTTATTTTTACAGTTTCCCTTTAAATGTTTAGATTTCAACAACATAATTGAGTAGAAACATAATTCTGTTATTTAAAGTTGATATAAAAACAGTCTTTTGTGAAATTTAAATATCTGTACAAGAGATATATGAGTGTTGATTATCAAAATACATTTTATGAATTAATTGATTATTAAATACAATTATTTTTTTGGTTTTCAGCTAAGTGCATCCTTGTTTTCATTTTGGTGCATAAATGAATAGAAAAGTATATAAATAGAACTTAAATGACAGTACTTTCCTTCAGCTCATCATCATCCTGTGTTGTTGCTTACAGGTGTATCTGTTGGTTCTCAGCGTCACCACATTAAGTCTCCTCCTTGCTCCGGTGTTATGGAGAGCCGCTACGCTCAAATGCATCCCGCGGGCTGAGAGGAAACCACTCAACTGAACCAATGCCACGTGCGGATGAACTGTGTTTACAATGACACATCTCACATTAATGCATCATATTGATGACAGATTGTAAGCAACAGAAGGGCAGAGCATTAATATATTACATATTTTCACGGTAGTGAAAGAAAAGGAAACAGCTTTGCAAAAAAAAAAGACTCCAGCTTTTATAACATCATCATGTGTTATAATGTTATATATGACCAAATGTTATTTATTTGTGTAAGATGTGCCTTAAAAGGAGCAGATGTCAGCAGACAAGCCAAATAATGCACCTTTTATGAAGATGAGCAGCTTTTGCACTGCAGATTTTGGTACATGCAGAGTTTACTGAAGATGATTCACAGCACAAGAACTAAAGATTGACTGTATTCATTCATGATTCATGCTGAAATTGAATTCTAAGCACAAGGTGGCAGTTCTTCATTGGGATGATAGGTTAAATTAATCATAGATGTAACTGGAATATTCAGAATCATTTCTCTGGACATGTAATTCTCAACTGGGTCAAAAAATACAATTAAAAAAATACACTCCAATCATTGAGGGTTTCCTTTGTGTTAAAGGGTACATAACATACACAGTTTCACCTAATCTCATGTTAATCCTGAGTAGCTATAGAGTAGTACTGCATCCTTCATATATCCAAAAAGTCTTTAGTTTTATAATATTTATAAAATAAATATACAGCTTTCCAATTCTTTCCGGAAAAAGCCGAGCTCCTGGAGGCGTATTGTGAGCGGAGCTATAATACTGATGTTTCGTGTTGTTACCATTAACATATATTCACTTATGTGATTTCCAACAAAATACAGAAATCTGATGCAATTGTACTTACATGAATGAATGACTGCATGTAAGACTGCAGTTGAATAAGAACAGCTTTCACTAGCACCTTTGAGAGAAAAGGCAGTTTTGAAATAGGCCTGTAATTTACGGTCATCCATAGGATACAATTTAGTATTTTTAATTAATGGTTGCACTACAGCATGCTTGAAAGATGGAGGAACAGTCCCTGATACAAGGGAGATATTTATTATTGATAAAATGCTAGGCTCAACTACATCCAAATGTTTGTTTGATTAGTCTTGATGGAACAACATCAAGAGGGGAATCTGAGTTGTGGATAAACTTATCAACTATGTAAATTCGAACTAGTGTTGTTTTGCGGCCTGTTTTAATTTTAGTTTTAGTCTAGTCTTTGTGTGAAGGTGTTTTTTTAGTTTTTATTAGTTTTAGTCACCTTCATACTCTTTTAAGTCTAGTCAAGTTTGAGTCAACTAAAAGTCTGAGCATTTTAGTCTTAATTTAGTCTGAATTCTCCATGACTAATTTTGATTGGTTTTAGTTGATGAAAACTGATGACATTTAGTCTAGTTTTAGTTAATGAAAATTGTATTTTAGTCTCTTTTTAGTAATGCAATTCTATTTAGCCCAGTCATTCAATATAGTATAAGTTACCTAGTAGTATAGACGAAACCAAAATTTTCTTTGTCAAACCCATTTTAAACAAGGTTATCTTATTATATTATTGTTACCTTATAGACTCAAGAATACATCCATTCCAGTCACGGAAGAGGCTCTGATTTGAATTTACAACATTGATTTTACCAGTCAAACATGTTAGAAGTACACACATCAGTCCTTTTCTCTGTGTCAGACTTAACTTTGTTGTCGTCTTCTAAATAATGCCACAACTGGGGCTTGAGGAAGTGATGTCCCCTGCATCTGCGCAGTGTGACCTGATGCAGCCCCTGAAGTGAGACACCGGAAACAGAAATACTGCAAAATAATAATAATAACGCGACTAAATGAGACGAAATTACGTTATAACATTTTGTTTCTTCTCTATTTGGTCAACGAAAATGAAGAGACATTTTAGCATAGTTTTTATTTTGTAAACCACATATAGTCTCGTTTTTATTCATCAACAATATTTGCATTCTACATTTAAATATAGTCATTGTCACATGACCAGCATTTACGTTACATCTCGTCTTGTTTTCGTCACGTGATAAATGTTCATTGACGATGATATTTACTCTTAATTTTCGTTGATGAAAGCAACACTATTTTAAACTGATAACACACAGTAAGGCAACAAAAAGGGGCAGAGGGATCAACAGCTACAGGAGTTATTTGAGATCTAATCTTTACGATCTTTGACACAAAAAAAACTATAAACAGAATGGATGGTATTAAACAATACTCTAGGTCTGTGACAATTATTTTCAACAATAGCAGAAAAGTACCTTTGGCTGCCTTAACTGATTTTTGGTAGGAATGCAAAGAGTCCCTCAAAATTTCAAAAGACACCTGGAGCCTGTCCTTACAGAATTGACGCTCTGCTCTTTTGCAAGTACAGGCTCAGGTTCCAGATATAATGGAAGATTTTCAAATGTAGAAATATTATGATTTTTCAAAAAAGCCCTTGAAAACTCGCTAATAACACTAGAGTGCAACATACGACACAAACATGTCGGTGGGCAAAATCTAACAGACTGATATGGGACAGAAATCCCCAAAATAACTAGAATATGATCAGAAGATCAGAAGTTGCATCACAAACATTCATATAGCCCAAAGAAATACCATAAGATAAAACTAAATCCAATGTATGTCCATATTCATGTGTCCATATTCATTTACAGACTTCGCTCTTAGGCCTAGAGGATGTGTGATTCATTGTCCTATACCAAAGTTTCAATAATACATCTGAAGCAAGAAGGGCTGCGAGCAAACTGGAGCAAGTAGCCTGGTTCTATGCAGAACTCAGTTTTCAGAGTGGCAGGTCCCTGGACTGAGGCAAGGAGCTAACATTTTTGTGGTATTGGAAAAGGAGAAGTCTCTTTGAGTATGTGGGTCCAGTATTACAACAGTAATTTGCTTGGGCATGTGCTGAGTGGGAAGGATGGGCCCAGCATGAACAAAGCTTCCATTACCCGGAGCAAAACAGTGAACTGGAGAGTAAGCATGAGACTTCTTTGAGAGTGGTCCAGCTTCGGTGGGACCTGGCCCTCTCCTCTTTCTCTCTGCATAGGCTTAGGGTCAAACGCCACTCTGAGGCAGGGTCTCTGGCGCTTAGGAAAGAGGTAGCGCTTGGCTGTCTGAGTGCACTGTCGGAGCCTAGGCTTTGATTAGCTTGAGGATGGGATGCAGACAGCATGGGCTTCACAGGCGGCTGGGAAGAAGGAGCCTTCTGGTGACCTGAAACAGCAGCTGAGATGGAGCACTTAGGCAGGAAGTGAGGCATAGTTTGCAACAGCTTCTGTGCTGCAGTGAAGCACTCTGCAAAATTGTCTACTACAGGGCCGAATAACCCCGTGGTGAAAGACAGGGAAGTATAGTAAGGTGACTTTGTCTGCATCCTTAAACTCCATCAAGTTTAAAGTAGTTATTAAGTTTAAGGATGAAGGTGGAGTGGAAGGTGTAAAATCCAGTTAGACTGACTTTGGCATTAAAGAAAGCGGTTAGAGATATAATTGTAGCAAGGGAAATGAGAAATGCAAGTTTACTGATTATGTGTAAAGATGTGGGTCAGAGAAATCGGGCACTCAAGCTGGAAAAATTGGGGCTATTTCAGATGGATAGGGTTGAAGTTGATCAGGGAAGGAAACAGTGGAGTAAGGGGTTGATTACAGGTGTGTAGGGATGGAGGAGGTGAAGTCTAATTTAAGAGGGGGTACTATACTGAGTGCACAAAGATTCAAGCATCAAGAGAGGGGACTAAGGTGGATAGTCAGTCAGTTTTGCTAAAATTTGAGGGAGAAAAGAAAGTAACAATTGGATATATGAGTTACTTTGTTAGACCTGCAAGGAAACTAGAAGGTGTGCCAGATGTGGAGGAAATCATTATTATGGCTAATCTGGGGAAGGTGTATTACCAAATTGTTGTAATTGTGGAGGTTCGCATAATGTGGCTTATGGTGGATGTGCAGTGATGAAGGAAGCGGTACAGGTGCAGCAAGTAAGAGTGGGGCAGAAGGTTCATATGCAGAAGCAGTTAAAATGGTCCGAAACCAGTCAACAGGAAGTAGCAGTGGGGGTAGTGTGGAGAATGAAGCAAGGCAAGTAAAGGAGAGAGAGGGGAAAATGATGCAAGTCAATGTAAGGAAAAGTGACATTTATTGCCGATGTGATAAATGGAACAGCAGATGTAAAATCAAAGACGGAAAGGATACAGTTGATAGTTATGGCAGCATTACGACATTTGGATACAAAATGACTGACATGGGAAAAAGTGAGAGATGTTCTCAAACAACAGTCTAGTCAGGAAACATGGGTTGGTTACTATTAATTATGGTGTTAATAATACAATGGAATGCCTAAAGCCTGATAGCAAATGGACAAGAGTTTTTTATATCTTTTATAGATGGATTGATGAAAACTCCAGATGTTATTTGTATTCAGGAAATGTGGCTTATTCCAAATTTTGATTTTGTGATATGTGGCAGTTCGTCGAGATAGAAAAGAAGGAGGTGGGAGAGGGTGTGTTACATTTATTAAACGGGGCTTCCATATAGGATTCTGGGATTGGGAAATGAGTTGGAATATATGGCAGTGAAAGTGTGGATAAGGATTGACATTATAGCAATAATTGCCTTTTACAATCCATGTAGGAGATTGAACTTCAATTCAATGTGTAAGGTCCACGCACTCAGTCCAAGGGAGGTATCCGGTGCTGGCTGAAGGTTTTTTGTGTGTTCGGTCTTTTCAGCACAGTTATTCAATTTAAATCCAATTTTAATCTGACTCCATTTTAGTATGACCTTGAATTTAGGTTGAAATGCAAATTGGTTGAATGTCTGTTTCTAATTAGTATTCTTCTGACATTTGATTATTCTAGTTAACTCTTTACTTTTATATTTTCTTGTTCATTAGGAATCTATGTCACTCAGGGTGTGTCATGCCGGCCGGTGTATACATGTACCCCACAATCACAAACTCTCCAATCTGATCACTTAATCTACTTGAGAAATTAATTTCAGAGTAAGTCAGAGTAAATCAAATGTAACAATTTATTATCAGTCAGGTAAGTATTATGCCAATTACATAGCCAATTCATAGATATCAAATCAATACAAGACATCAAATTTTCAAAGATGAATCTAAGAGTAAAAGACTTTTAGCAAATACGTAGTATGAAGTGTGTGGACACCCTTAATGCTACCGGCTCATTCCAGCTACAGAAGGCCCTGATCCTCTTGCCACATTTCTTTAAGTACCTCAGACCAAGACAAATATCCCCTGAGATGAAGACAGAAACTAACAATTGGAATTTGCATTAACAGAAGGTAATTTACATGGAGGAGCCTGGGAAAGGTCACTCCCATTGCAGTAATTAAAATAACTCTTGACTCTTAGGATCTGTATTATCTTTTAGTCTACTTTTGTAAGATTGAGACCATTGTACCAACGTGGAAACAGATGTCTATATGTTAATGCACTGTGTTGTCTTTTGAGTGTCTCAGAAGATCAAAGTGTCTGAGGTTCTGTAATTCTTACAAATGGAGGAGGTTGAGGCACAGGATAGATGAGAGGTAGTATGGTGTGGGGACTTTAACGCTCACAGCCCACTTTGGGGTGGGAAGTAGTTGGATATAAATGGTCAGGTGATTGGATTTAAAAGGACTAGTGTGTATTAATGATGGTAGAGTTACAAGAATTGATTTGGTATCAGGAAATGAGTCAGCATTAGATCTTACAAGGCAGCGATGATGGCAAAAGCTTTAGTAGTAATGCAAAGCTCTGATAATCCAGAGGGATAATGGAAGAAAGGAAGGAAAATGACATTGAGGACATATCATGGTGTCTTAGAAAAAAAGAGGAAGTGGATGATGCATTGAGTGTGCCATTTTCTAAAGCAGAGATGGAGAAAGCAATTAAAAGGGCAGGGATGACAGCACCAGGAGGAGATGAAATGTGCTATACTATGTTGACTTTTATGGATGAGACTGCATTAAGAAGACTGCTTAGATAGAGTGTGAGAGGAAGCAGTTGTATTTCCTATTAGGAAACCAGGGAAAGATCCTGCAAAATATAAAAGCTATAGACCAATTGCGTTGACGTCCCATATAGGTAAAATTATGGAATTTATGGTAACAGACGACAGACTATTAATTTATTCTTATCAAAGTGGATTCAGGAAGGGGAAAGGAATAATGGATCCAATACTATGCCAGGAAGATGAAATAAGGAAATCCCAGGTTAAAAGGGAATAATTTGTGACAGTCTTCCTTGACATTGAGATAACGTGTGTGATATGATGTGGAAAGGTAGTTGATTAATTCACATCTTACAGCGATTAGGAGGGAGGACTTTTAACTGGGTAAAGGATTTCCCGAATGGACGCTCTATTCAGGTGAGAATTGGGAAATAATTATCTGGTAGTTATATGGTAGAAAATGGAACCCCTCAGGGTGTTATCAGTCCACTGCTCTTTATCATCACGATAAATAATGTTTTTTTCAGATGTAGGACCTGGGATTGGAAGATCACTGTTTGCAGATGACAGGGCCTGTGGAAGATGGGAAGAAACAATAAAATATACAGTAATGACGCTTTTCCACTGCGTGGTTCGACTCGGCTAGGCTCGGCACGGTACAGCTTGGCTAGGCTCAGTTTGTGTTTCCACTACAGCTTAGTGCCGCTTTATTCACATGTTGTTATAGTTGTGCTGACTCTACTTCTGCGACTCTTGAAAAACTTTTCATTCCACGTCGCCCCATCAAGCTCTCACTGGATCCCCTCCTATGCTATCAATGAGAGTAAAGTCCGTACTTCCTCAACAGACAACGAAACAGACAATTTTTGATTGTTAAAAAATGGCGCGCTCATTCAAAACAGTTGCATTCGATCCTTCGCTGGCTGTACTGATTTAAATCTAGCACTTCTGTTGTGTTTGTGTCACAAGTTCAGTGACGCAGGTAGTGACGATTCTCTCCGGCCAATATGTTATTAGTAGAGTTTACATGTCATGTTTTGGTAACAGTACAGTTAAAAGTGTTTAACATATGCCAACTCGCGCATATGATCAACTCCATGCGATCGCGGTTCGCGTGACACAGCATGAAACCAGACCTCATTTGCCCTAATCAAAAGCATGTTTATACTATATGAATCCTTTTCTATCTGCCTACATTGTGCAGGAACTGTACAGGAAATACACTGTGAACAAAGTAAACGATCTCAGTCGGCGCTTCAGCGTTAATTTATAGAGCAGGGGGAAGGCGCTGCGGATTCTAGAGAGCATTTGATTGGTCAGAAGATTTGATGAGAAGATGAAGTATGATGTGACGTCCAAAAAATTCTTTGAGCCGTTTTGGCTGAAGTGATGAACTGCAAGCATTGAATGCTTATATCTTTTTAACGCAAATTTTGTCACTGTTTTGGAGCACACTGCCTTACAGAAAACATTAAGTCTAACATATTAATACTAATTCCAAAAAAAAACTTTAATTTTGACTTCATGAGGACTCGAAGGAACTTCTGGGAAAAAAAACTTCCAGAAGGACACTGGTATAAACAAAGTTTTGGAAATCATTATTATTAATTAAAGGGGAGGGGGGAGAAGAGAGTTGGAAGTCTCCCTTCTAGTTATAGTTTATCTCTGTCTAGCTCCAGTTCACACTCCAGTACAGTAGGTGGCTTAATTTTTCTTATTTAATTTACCTGGTTATTTGTTTGCTCGATTCAGTTATGCGAATTACAGCTACAGGAAACAGTCACTTTTGGACATCAACAAACGGTGTTCCAACATAGTTTTGGATCTTCCTTTTGACTTCAGCAAACTCTCGCCTGAGCTACAGAGATCACCGCGGACAAGCTGATCACTTGCACTGACCGGAAGTGTTCAGCGTCGGCATCGAGATCATAAACAAAGACAGGGAAAGCGTAGAAGGAAGGACTGCAATGTTATTTTCTTTGCTAAAACATGGCTCTGTAACAATGTCCCAAATAGCATGGTGCATATGGATGGACACTCTTTCTTCAGGGCTGACAGAGTAGCAGCAACCTCTGGTAAAAACAAGGGCGGTGAAGCATGCATTTATGTAAGCAAATTATGGTTTACACACTGTGGTTTACAGACTGTCATTGTTGATACCTACTTCTCTTCTGATCTGGAGTTCCTGATTATCAAGTTCAGGCCATTCTACCTACTACGTTTACTTGCATTGATCCTGCTGCAGTTTATGTACCGCCGGACGCTAATGCTAACGTGGCTATGAAAGAACTTTGGGTTGCTATTGGCAAATTACAAACCTTACACCCGGATGGGGCCTTTATTGTTGCTAGGGACTTTAATCACTGCACTTTTAAGATCTGTTCTCCCTAAATTTCATCAAAATGTCTCCTGCACTACAAGGGGACATAAAACAGGAAATCAAACATGTGAAACCTACAATAAGGACTGTTAAAATCTGGCTGTAAGGTGCTGACTCCACTCTTCAACATCAATTCCAGCACACAGACTGGAGTGAGTTTGCTGCCCTGCCCAGGCCACCACAAACTCTCAGATCGACATTGACACTTACACCAACTCTGTCTTGGAGCACATCAACAGGTGTGTGGGCAGAGTGACTACAAACAAAAAAATAAAAATTTTCTCCAATCAGAATCCATGGATAAACAGAGAGCTTTGCCTCCTGCTCAAAGCAAGAGATGCAGCCAATAGACTTTATAAAAACATGGATGTAGTGTCCGTGACGTCACCAATTGGTTTCCAAAGGGCGTTTTTGAAGCCAAAAGTGGGCAGAGGTGGCCATCTTGGCAGCACGTCACCAAGTGTCACTCCCGGGTTAATCACAAATGGGCAATAAATAAATAATAAATAAAGCATAGACAGTAAAAGAAATAGACACAGCGACCCCACTGGATTCAACGGAGGCAAGTGAAGTCAATTAGAAGCACGTACTTCCTGGGGGTAGGGTGTACTGCGCAGACTCAAACTGAACTTGATGACGTATATGCCACGTGAGCAACCTATAAGTCTTCTAACCACTGTGCCAAGAGAAATCTGAATCACCCTCCGAATCTTGCAGACGTTGTTGAATAATTTTGACCTGTTGCTTTTATGGACTCTCTATGGGCTTCTCCCTTGACGTCATACCTCCACGTCCCCCCGATAGCCTCATAGACAGTAAAAGATTGCCTGCGAGCTTCTCCTCCTGTCCATATGGTAATTTCTCTACTGTGCGACAGAGAGTCGCAGGTTATGACGCAATCGTTAGCCTATTTTTTTTACAAAAACTGCTTCTACGGGGCCACAACGTAAGATAATGGGTAATGTGGCCTTTTATACATTTTCGTGTTTCTTTAGAAATAATGAATGGACAAATAGAGTCTTTAAATGCCTCAGATGTAAAGTTATTCGCTGTCAAAGTGACGGCAAAATGAATGGGAGTCAATGGAATGCTAGCAGCAGGTGGGGGTCCGCTAGCCAATGGCGGCGCCCAGGGGTGCTTCAAAAAAATATGAAACCCTGCCCCCCTGGTAAAAAGGCAGGAGCTGGTTGCTGAAACCATGCCCACTTAGCTCGACGGCGGTGACAGCAGTGGCAATCCATCTGTCACTCAAGTGGCTGAGCCCTTAATTATGCAGAACTAGGCTTAATATAATTTAAATGGATGAGTTATAAAAAAAATACCCCCCCTCACAGTTGTCACGAAGGGCAGAATTTGCTGTATAGACCAAAATATTTTTTGTACCAGGCTGTAAACAGGTTTTTTTCTGCTGTAAAGTTGGCCATTTTAACATGGGGAGTCTATGGGATTGACTCCCTTTTAGAGCCAGCCTCCAGTGGCCAGTCGATGAATTGCAGTTTTAGCCACTTCCGTGTTGGTTTCAAGAGAGGGAGCCGCTTAGATGCAGCCTATAGGTCTGGAGACTGGGAGGACTACAGCTCAGCCAGAGCCAACCTGAGGAAGGTTATCTGCCAGGCCAAACTCACACATAATTAATTATAATTAATTAATCATTTATAATAATTTATAATTTATAATTAACAAAACAAAGGATTGAAGAACACTTTAATTCATCGGACCCCCGGCATATGTGGCAAGGCATACAAACTACCACAGACTAAAAACCACCTAGCACTATGCCTCCCTCCATCTCTGCCTCCATCCCTGATGAGCTCAATCACTTTTATGCTAGTTTTGATCAAAATAATAAGGAGGTCTCCCTCAAAGCTGAGCTTCCACCCAATGAACTGCCTCTCACACTCCCCACCTCAGATGTTTACTCCACTCTGTGTAGTGTGAATGCATGGAAGGCAGGTGGCCCTGAACGAATACCTGGCCGTGTGCTTAAACCCTGTGCAGTGCAGCTGGCTGAGGTCTTCACTGACATTTTCAATCTGTCCCTGGCCCACTAGTTTTAAAACCTCCACCATCATGCCAGTACCGAAGAACTCCTCTGCCTCGGACCTTAATGACGTTTGTCCTGTCGCACTAACCCCTGTCATTGCCAAGTGCTTTGAGAGGCTGGTTGTATCCCATTTAAAATCCTGTCTCCCTGTTACACTAGACCCATTCCAGTTTGCCTATCACCGCAATAGGTCAACAGAGAACGCCATCTATATGGCACTTAATTCTGTCCTCACCCAACTGGACAGGCAAAATACACATGTGAGAAAGCTGTTCATTGATTTCAGCTGTTCATCATCACCCTGAATACCGGTGTTCCACAGGGTTGCGTACTGAGCCATATTCTGTACTCCTTATTCACCCATGACTGCATTCTTGTTTATGGCTCCAACACCATAATCAAATTTGCAGATGACACCACGGTGGTAGGTCTGATCAAAGATGATGATGAGTCAGCCTACAGGGATGAGGTGCAGCACCTGGCTGTGTACATATACTCAAACATATACTCTGCTTAATATTGTATATATCAACTCCACTGTACATTTTGTAAATAATAGGTTCACTTACTCTGCACGTACAGTATATGTATATAAAAAAATATATCCTTGGACTTCTGGTTAGATGCTAACTGCATTTCAGCGTACGATCTTCTGTGTCAGCCACTATACAAGGATATGTTTTCAACGTGTATTTATGCTGTGATTTGAAAGAAAATAACGCATCCTTTTGGTGCAGCTGACACAGAAGAGCATATGCTGCCTGCGTCCAACTCATATTCTCCAAAATGATGCTACGGTCTTGCGGATAGACATAGAGGAGAAAAATTGTTGAATAAAGTCGTTATTTTTGTTTTATTCGTGTACAAAAAGTATTCTCGTCACTTCATAACGTTATGTTTAAACCACTGATGGCAGATGTACTATTCTGACGATGCTCTCATACTTTTCTGGACAGTGTAATTTACTTGGCAGTCTATGGGACAGTCACAAGCCTCCCGGTTTTCATCCAAAATATGTTAAATTGTGTTCCGTCGAATGAAGCTTTTACGGGTTTGGAATGAGATGTGGGTAAGTGATTAATGACAAAATTTACATTTTGGGGTGGAGTATCCCTTTAAGTCATATCAGATACGTATTTTGATTTAGAATTTAAATTTTTTAATAACAGTATAAAAAATGCAGATCCATGTGTGAGGTGATAATATAAAATTATATATATATATATATATATATATATATATATATATATATATATAATAAAATAAACATTCCCTTTTCATTATGTTTTATAATTTATACAGATACCTGTTATATATGTCAATAATATAAATATAATAACCATATTAGAATAATATATTACCTAATTTATTACTTATACTAGAGCTTCGTCACTAGCATATCATACTATGTGTGTGTGTGTGTGTGTGTGTTTATTCCAAACCTGCTTTTTGGAATACCCCCCCCCCCCCCCCCCCCCAGATGTAACAAAATGACATTAAATCACATGACAGCAGGGAGATAGACAAAATGTATCTTTAGAACAGATTTTGCAGTCTTTACAGCTTTCTTATTAGTAGAGTTATAAATCAAACACACATAGCGTTTTACATCTTCAAGAAAAAGTATATAGAAAGGCTTACGTTTGCAAAATTTACATTTTATCGTTTTTTTTATGTGTTACGTATGAGTTGTGAATGCGAGACGTCACACCGCGCGTATCCAACCGGCACGCGTCCTGCCAGGACACCGCCAAGCTTAGTTTGAATGCTGTGTGTAGCAGCTGAAGCAGTTCGCGCAGACGATCTGAATCTGGCGCGATAAATGCAGATTTTGTCCAACTAATTGTAAATACTGGCGCAAGTTATGGCGCAGCTGTAAGCGGGCTTGCTCAGGTAAGAGAAACGACGATTATCAGCGTGTGTTGCATAGTTTGTATCTCGTATGTGAGTGTAATGTAAGTGGAAACATTAGCTCGCTAGGTTCGGTTAGCTTAGCTGTAACGTTAGCCGCGTCGAGCTAACGCGATATTGTCATCTGTAAACAACGCGTCAACAGCGTGATTCTCGTGGCCTGAGGATGAAAGCTTAATCTGTTCACTGAACAAAAAACATGTCAGAAAAAAGCAAATGCGGTTTATGTTTAACGTTATAGTACGCGCAATATTCAGCGAGAGCTCATGAATGTTCATCTTAATCTAATAAATATATAGTTGATCTTATTAAACATGAGCTATATAACTTCATATCTGACAGAGTTTTCATAGTTGTGTGATTTTTATTTTGAAGAAATGTACGTTAGGTCACATTTCTCATCGGTTCGTTTTTATGTGTTTTGTAAAGTTTTCAGGCATTTTACATTGTATTTTCATCAGCTGGCATTATTTTTACCATTTCTCTTTTTTTAAATGTGAACTCAAAGCATTCATCAGTGTTTTCAGGATTTTGATCGTGGCAAGCTTAAAATGTTCCCAGTGCTAACTTACTCATAATTGCATTTTTACTAGTAACAATTAAATTTTTACTATGAAATATGCCAATTAAATAGCTCTAAATCAATTTCTACTAGTAACAATTACAATTAGAGAGCTCCATAATTCAGTAATTTTTAAGAAATATGATACACTTGATACAAGACTTCAGATGCTCAACAGTCTCTTATCATTGTTGTCTGATTCTCCTTTCCATGACTGGTCATACATTTTCAGATCTAGCACATTCACTCTGTGTCTGCGAAACCACGCTGTTGTAGCACATGCAGAATGAGAACCTTGCATTGTCTTGATTTCATAACCATGGAAAGATGTCTTCTTGATGGCAGTTAATGTTTCTTTTCAATTCCAATTTATGTTAATGGTCCCTTTGCGCACATGCCAGTCACCCATCCCATTTGCTCTGCTGCTCCCCCATACTATAGCCGCGTTTCCACCACAGGAACCAGGAACTAAATAAAGTTCAGGGTAAAAAAACATGCCCCTCAGAAAGTCCCTGCTGGTGAGGTGGTACTTTTTCAAAGTTCCGGAACTTTCGGGGGTGTGACTTTGGCGCTAAACATCCTGATTGGTTGAGTTCACGCCGCATTGGTTGAGTTCAACCACCATTTATTCGGATTATTTTCAAAATATTACTGTTATTACGTCATGAAATGTAATTTTAAAAGTATTTCAGACGAGAATGTAGTTGTTTAAAACTCAAATCTGTGGTTTATTTATAAAGACAGCGCCTATTTAAAAAATGTGTTTTGCCGATCTCAGAGACGGTCAGCTCCACGCGATCATGTATCCGTCTAGAGCAGCCTCACCTCGGCTAGACCTTCTGATATGTGCCACTGGCTCTGATGTCTCTTTAGTGGTTAAACATAAAATATAATTTGTTTGGGGTAAATCTAACAAGTAATCTTTGGTCTGTATTCAATTTATCTGTATGTTAAAATGAAAATAAAAAGGCAAATTGATATAATATTTCATTTCATTGTAATGGCTGTATATATACACATTTCCCTGAACTAAGTACATTTCTGCAGCTGTTATTATGTTCAAATGAAAATGAAAGGAGGCAGTGGTATTTGATATCCTATTTCGTTTTATTGTAAATATACAGAGAGGAAAATTGCAGTAGCCAAGGCGAGCTGACGGATGTTATCAAGTACGCTGCTGTTTGCTGAATTACCGGATTTTCGTCGTCGCGGACATCACACTCCCGAGTTGAATGTGCAAAGTCCAAACTACCGAGGATGCAAGTCCAAAATCAGCGTACTTTGTATTGAGAAACGCACACAGACCTATGTCACCAGTCTATTTGCCTAATCTTCGCGGTACTTTAGACCGCGGTGGAAACACAGAAAGCAACAGGACTGGGGGGAAAAAAGTTTCTGGTACAGATCTTCCGGGTAATTTCGGTGGAAACGCGGCATATGACAGACATTTGCTTTTGCATGTCGTTGGTGAAAGTCTGGATTAGTGGTCGACCGATACGTGTTTTTTGACAGCCGATGCCGATATCTTGGAAAGCAGGGGGGGGATATGTAAAGTAAGTCGATATGATTTTTTTTATTAATAAAATTATTAATATTTAAGACATTTGAAATCATTTGACAGTGGATTACAAAATAAATGTGTAAAAGAAACATACTTATACTTTAGATGACAGTATTTTCACAAATAAATAAATATTTAATAAAAATATAATTAAAAAGGAAGTAAACACTGTAACCAACAGAGCACTCAGTATTCTGGGAAGATTGTGTGCATTGGGAATCATATTTTTCAAATAAAGCCAGGGTAACCCTCCTTTTACATACAGCACACAGAGAAATTGACATGAATATGAAAGTGGCCAAATGCATAAAGCACAGCATAATTCAAAATCACGAGTTTAAAGTTTAAAGCATTCAATTCACACGGACCGATCGTCACAAAGAACACATGATCATGCTGGATAAAAATAAACACTTCACAAGCTCACAGCTGGATTCGACTAAGTTTGCAAAGTTTGTGAAATTAAATGTTCATTAGTCATTCAAAGATTTGTTTAAATTATATAAATGCGTATTTGCTTAATACAAATGAGAAATTAACAAATAAAAATTGAGATAGGTCTTTCTGACTATCAGAGATAAATTCTGGCCCAGAGAACCCCACGACATCACTGCATAGAATTGGTGTAGTTTTCTCCTAGAGTAACAGAGATTCAAGTTGCATTTATTGATGCAACAGCAGTCTGAGGTAAGTGACAATGGTTTTCTGAAGTGCTTCTGAGCCCATGTGGCTTCTTCGATTTTGTGATTTTTGATTTGCTTGACACCTCTCATGAGCCATGATCTAGCTTGCTTGCAAAGACTGAGATGCTCCTTTTATACCAAAACATGATTTTTTCAGTGGGGAGTAAAAACTTAATTCCCTTTGAATTCAGTTGATTTTTCTGACTACATTGGCAAATATTTGTCATATAATTAAATGTTGAAGTTTTGCTAATGTAAGATATTTGGGTCATTCCATGTCAAATCAACCAAATCACAGAAATTCCCTGGCTCAATTTATTTAATTTGTCAATAATTTTTCAGATTATTTCAGATTAAGGCCAAAATATGAAATGTCACAAATGTATATTTACTGAATCAACTATTTTGTAGAGAGGGGTCAAAATGAAAATTTTCCATTAAAATTGAAAGCCAAATTACAGCGGCATAAAAATAACTTTAGAAAGATTGCAGCATCATTACATTATTTTTACTCAGAGACTGGTATGTCTATTGGTAAAATCTGTTGACTTTAGGAATAAATCAAATTTGACACATTTTTTGTGGACAAAAGCCAAATGAGGTTGACTTTGCATTCAGCTGATATTATTTTCTTTTAAAGAGGAAGGTCTGAAGAACAAATGCATCTTATTTCCCTCTATTAAAACAGTTACATAAAACATACGCTACCTGTCTGAGTGCCATAAATATTAATTTTCCAAAGTTTGCATACTTGTAACTCAAGAAGTATAAAAAATATCTCGATATTATTTTAAATAATATTTAAAATAATATAATTAATAAACTTTTCTTTTGGAATCTTTATTAAGGCTCTATATGGTTCAATCCCAGAGATATGGGGAGCCAGATGTGTCCAATTTAGTGGTCGACCGATATGGTTTTTTTTGAATGCCGATATCTTGGAAAGCAGGGGGACTGATAGCCAATATAAAGCTAATATATTTTTATATTATTATTATTTTATATTATATTTTAATTAATATTTAAGATATTTGAAATCATTGACAATGGATTAAAAAATAAATGTGTAAAAAAAACTTTAGATGACAAAGTAAATATTTAATAAAAATTTAATTAAAAAGGAAGTAAAAACTGTAACCAACAAGGCACTCCGTATTCTCAGAGTCCTTAGCCATTTTCAAGAATCTGCTTAAAACACATCTCTTCCATCTTTATTTGACCCTCCAACTTTAGTACTCACTATTCTAATATAAATATAAAAGCAATCATTATAATAATTTCTGTATACATTAATTCCTTTGATCAACTGTTCTATCTGATTATTAGACAGACTTCTATCCTTATTAGAAAGAACTGTTAACGACGAGGGCTATAGGTGGCCGTGACAACTGCGTCACCACTGCGGTTGTCTACTGCCACCAGCAGTAGTGCATGTGACATCACGCACTCTACGCACACTTGTAAACAAGTGTAATAACAGTGATAGTTGCATATCGTTTTATTTAGAATTAAAGTCTATAGTAATTTACAAATGACCTCTAATGCCATACACAGCGTTTCCTTTAGATTGGCAGGTTTGACAGTTAATGGAAAACACAGTTAATGCATTCAGCAAACTGATTTTGTGTTGGGCGATGGACCTTGTTGGGAAAACAAATACTACATGGCCGATCTAGTTCCATCTCCATTAATGTCACTCATTCACATTTGTACAAGTGTCTTCAAGTTCCCTTCATCGCAAACGCCTGTCTGGTCAGGTTTGCTAAGGCTTAGTTTGTCCAAACTGGCCAAATACAAGTGAGGCGGTGATAAATGAAAGATGTTAAAAATAAATGTGGCAACGATTCCTATTTCAAAGAGAGTGCATGCAGACGAGGAGTTAATGCGCCCCCGGGATGTACACTTTCACCTGGCTACGCTTCGCGAGCCTCCGCTGACTGCACACACACCTTCCCAAATGGATGAGGCTTTTTTCAGTGAACCGTATATACACCGAACGAGACACAACTCTATGTCAGTACCTCATAAATAGTACGAGGCAGTTTACTGTTGGGGATTGTCATGTCGTGTAGTGCTGCATCCAATGTAGCATCACTCATTGATTAATGAATTCTATAGTATTTTTGTCACGCCCATAGTCGCGCCGTGCCACTCGTGTCCTGCAGACAAGGGTGTATTTAACTTTCTTATTTACTTTCTTGTTTAACTGTATCATCTCTTTGATATTTATTTTAGTGTTTTTTATTATATATGCATCAACACCGTGCCACTGTTGGTAGTTGTTCCATTACCACCGCGGTGGTAAAAATCTGCCACTCTTACAGCCCTACGAAGGACGACAGAACCTAAACAAGAAAGAGAATGTGAGCTCAGTTGGGTGCGCTCAGACACTGCCACTCTCAGTGCCGTCAAAATAAAAGTCCCACCTCGAACACATCAGCCAAGCAGAAAAATGCTTAATATCGCCGATATATCGGCCTTGGCGATATATCGGTCAACCACTAGTCCAATTTGTTGAATTTTACCCATTTTTAGTGCTGGGCGGTATACTGGTTCATACTGACTACAGGTGTTTATTTTTCTTATGAATATGAATAATTATTATAAAATACCTTACAATATCAGTGTCATTTAAATAATGTTCGGAACGTGTCTGAGAGGGGTCTCTTTTCACTGTGGCGAGGACACGGCTGTTTGTGTTACTAAGCATGAAGGTTAATGCGTTGCATGAGACAAAAAAGTAATGTAGGCAAAACCACTGCATAGCCGCTCAACATCTACTGTACGTGCTTGTTGATTTTATCAGATGATGTCGCGATTTATCTTTAGCCTATAAATGGACCAACGCACCAATAAAAACGAGTCATTTTTGACATTAAATTAAGATACATTTTAAATTAAGATGGGTATTTGGCAATAACGAAATTAAGATTTTGCCCCGAATTTGCCTCGCCACTAGCAGCTGTCATTTAATAAAAGAATAATGCCAATATTAGTGTATATACTCTGTCCACATTATGCATTTAAGACTAGATGAATATTTAGTTTTCATTTTAAAAAACTTTATTACTCACAGCGATTAGGCTAAGCCTACATGTTTTTGGAAAATGATTGAATCCACTGTGGATGGTTTAAGCATGCTCCTGCGCTCACTGATGATGCGTCATTATTCACTCATTAATCTAATTATAAACATGGTCAAAACCTTTCCACACCTCAGACTTTGCTTTAGTTGCTGGTGCAACCAAAACGTAATCGCCAGAGGCAAGCCTCCGTTACACCTACTCAGCATCCATTTTCGCATCTTTCTCGCGCTATTCGAAACATCACATGACTGCTTGTTTACCTTGCAAACCGGAGCGCAAGCCCGAGCCCGGTCCGAGCCCGCGTAAAATGATATAAATTAAGCCCGAACCTGACCGAACCCGTCGGGTCCCATCGGGTTCTGGCAAAGATCTTAAACTCTAATCCTGGGTAATCTTATTTTATGTTTTAATCAGTTCATACTTTACCTGGAGTTAAAGATTAAAGGGATAGTTCACCCAAAAATGGAAAATTCTGTCATTAATTACTCATGTCATTCCAAACCGGTAAGACCTTCATTAATCTTTGGAACGCAAATTAAGATATTTTTGATGAAATCCGAGAGCTCTCTGACCCTCCATAGACAGCCAAGTAACTACCACAGTCAGGGCACATAAACATAGTATGAACCGTTAAAATGGTCCATGTGACATCAGTGGTTCAAATGTAATTTTACAAAGTTGAGAATGAGAATACTTTTTGTGTGCAAAGAAAAAAAAAAAGAATTTGATTCAACAATTGTTCTCCCCAGAGTTTCACCTTTAATGTAAACTATAATCTGTACAACTCAATTAAAAAACGAACTGAAATCTGTTAGGGAAGGGGGAAGTAAAAATAAAAACTGAAATAATGTGGTTACATAAGTGTGCACACCCTTAAACTAATACTTTGTTGAAACACCTTTTGCTCTTATTACAGCAGAGCGCTCAGTCTTTTTGGGTATATCAGCATGGCACATCTTGATTTAGAAATATTTGCCCACTCTTCTTTGCAAAAATGCTCCTAATCTGTCAGATTGGGAGGGCATCTCCTGTTTACAGCCATCCTCCGATCACCCCACAGATTTTCAATTGGATTCAGATCTGGGTTCTAGGTAGGCCATTCTAAAACCTTTAATATTCTTCCGGCGAAGCCATTCTTTTGTTGTGTTTGATGTATGCGTTGGGTTGTTGTTGTTCTGAAAGATGAAGTACCTCCTCATCTTCATCTTTCCAGCAGAAGCCTGAATGTTTTGTGCCAATATTTACTGGTATTTGGAACTGTTCATAATTCCCTCCACCTTGACTAATGCCCCAGTTCCAGCTGAAGAAAAACAGCCCAAAAGCATGCTTTGTGCTTCACTGTGGTTATGGTGTTCTTTTGGTGATGGGCAGTGTTGTTTTCGCCAAATATACCTTTTAGAATTATGACCAAAAAGATCAACCTTGGTTTCATCAGACCATAACACATTTTCCCACATGCTTTTTGGAAACTTAAAATGTTTTTGCTAAATTTAGCTGGGCTTGGAAACATATGGAAGTGTTCCTTGCAACCCTACCCCATATATGGGAGATTATTGTCAGATTTACTACATAGCCAGTACTTGCCAGAAATACTTGCAGCTCCTTTAATGTTGCTGTAGGTATCTTGTCAGCCTCCCTGACCAGTGTTCATCCAGTGCTTGGTAATATCACTGTTGAGCCATATTTTCTCCACTTGATGATGACTGTCTTAACTGTGTTCCATGGTATATCTAATGCCTTGGAAATTATTTTGTACCCTTCTTCTGAACCTTTTACAATTAGATCCCTTTGAAGCTTTGGAAGCTCTCTGCGGACCATAGCTTTTGCTGTAAGATGCGACAAAGAAAATGTTAAGAAAAGCCTACTAGAACAGCTAAACTTTATTTGGGTTTAATCGGAGGCACTTTTAATGATGTCTGGTGTGTACTGACTCCTGTTTAACATGAGTTTGAATGTGGTTACTTAATTCTGATCACAGCCACATCTTTATTTCTAAGAGGGTGTGCACACTTATGCTAGCACATTATTTTGTTTGTTTACTTCAGATTAAAGTTTACATTAAAGGTGAAAAAAGTTTATCTTGGTCTCATATTTTTAGATCACAGAAACCTGGGATTTTAACGGGTGTGTTTAGACTTTTTATATCCACTGTAAGTGACCCAGATTTGGTTTTTGACCACTGAAAATGTATGCCATTTACCAATTTGCTCATGGAGCTATATTTAGATTTATTTTTCCTGTTTATTACTGTTACTGCTTTGAATCGATCTGTATTATATAAAGCGCTATAGAAATAAGTCTTCTAAGAAAGTAAATAGAGCTAGTTTTGATGTCTTGTTTTTAAGATTGTCATGCAGATTGTTTAATGTTTCATATTTGTGTTTTCAGCTGAACTGCAGTCACAAACCAAAGACTGACCACACACTTGCCTGCACAGACATCATGGCTAAAGATGTGAGAATCACACTTATTACAATATTACTCAAACGCGTTTATTGCAAACTAAAACTAAATTTGAAACTATAATTTAAATAAAAACACATTTTCATTACTTGAAATCAAAAACATTTTTCAGCAAGTTAGCAAGGCAACATTTCTCATTTTAATTTAGTTTTAAAGGGTTGCTATTATGCACTTGTCACTTTTTCAACTTTAGTTGCTCTGTAATGTTGCTGTTTGAGCATAAAAAAAGATCTGCTTCGAAAAGAAACATTTCATTTAACAGAAATCCCTTTTAAAACACTACAATGAACGACTCGTTTGGACTAAACCTGATGTACTAAACTGAAATAAAAATGAATAAAATCTGTATCGACATATTGCTACAAAAAACTATTACAATGACAAAAACTTTTTTTTTTTTTTTTTTTACAAACTTTAGGTTAAAATGAGATAGGAAAATATAGAAACTGATTCAAAATATGAATAACTATAATTCTGTCTCAATACTAAAATAACACTTGTTTACTGTAACGTATATTTCCTTGTTTACATAAGTTTACAGTTATATTTTACTTGTCTACTTTGCATTTGGCAATTTTGTATTGTGGTTTATTATTGACCATTTATGTAGGAAAATGTAATATTCATATAAGGATGGATAAAATCAAACAAATCTAAAAGCACAGAAACGGTATGATGATATAGTTATTCCTCAAGTGATCCGTGGTGTTCATGTTGAACTGAAACTGACGCTGTATGTGTGGTTTTCCATGCAGATGTGTGCACTCACACTCATTGACATCACGTGTCATTAACAAAAGCTGCTAAACTTGCACATTTAATTTCTTATTAGATCTCACTGAGGAGCTGGTTTGGATGATTTTTATGGTTACACCAGAGACTACTAAACACAACCAGCAGCCAGTTATCTCAGCATGTTAATGTTGAGCACAGCACATTTGATCATTGTAATCTTACAGAACCCTTAGACGTGAGTCATCTGGTCATGAACGTCCTCTTTACTGTGATTCTGTCTTTCTCACTGATCTTCAGGCCGGACTTAAAGAAACTAACGGAGAGATAAAGGTGTTTGTCAACCAGAATCAGAGTCCAGGGAAACGTGAGTACACGGTTACCATCAGTCATCAGTTCAGTGCATGATGGGTAATGACATCTGCGTTTCATACACAGTGTGATTTTTAGAGGTTCACTACAGTAACTAGTACCACAGTCCTCTTCACAGTAATGCACTGATGGAAGGAGTAATCATTCAAATACACATGGATTCAAGCTGAATTACAATAATCTGCAAACCACATGGGTTTGCTTAGCCAAAGCGACTTACATTGCATTCAAAGTAGGCCTTAGTAATTAAACGATAGCAGTATTTATCAGTGGTACACCTTAAACGATTACAATAGGAAAAATGTTTGATGTAGCCCATGATAGTATCACGCTTTTTTCATTTAACCCTTGTGTGGTGTTCATATTTCTGTTATACAGCCAGTGTTGGAGATTCAATCACAAATGTATTAACAGGGAGTCATAAACAGGACTATTTGGATTATTTTTTTTCTTAATATTTGAAAACAGCAGGTTATCAACATAGAATATCAATTTATATGAAGTGCCACTATGCATATCCCACAACATTAGGCTAAATGAAGAAAAAAACAAAAACAAAAAAAAAAACATTCAGACCAGGCACAAACAATAACGTGACAACTTAAACAGCAGCAGGAGTAAGACATATAGCCTAGCCTAATTCATTTCTTAATATTATTTGCAAGAAACACCAATCTATCAACTTGATCGGGATTAAGTGCGCCTCTCTTTTTATTTACAATGTTCCCCGCGGTGGAGAACAGAACACACGTTCGGAGCGCACAGACGTGCCTGGCTACTAGCTTTTATTCGCGTGATTTGGTCATGGGCCTACGCTACAATACGTCTAGAGTGCCCTCTACTGGATAAGATGGCAAAGAATAAAATAAAAAAACAAACGGTCTAATCATAGACTGTAAAAAATGCGCTAAACATGGCGTTTAAAAAAACGGATATTTTATTTATAGTTCGATTACGGATATTTCGCGTCATGTTCGAATGCATATTCGAATATCGAATAAAAAGTGACAGCCCTATTCAACACAATCAAATTTTCTGTTAAAATACTCAACAGATGTTTAATTCATCCCAATTATAAGCAAAATAAACTGCAGATATGGTTAATATTTGTCCTTTTTGTTAGATCACATTCATGAATTAAAGTGCTACAACACAAAACTCACACTTACACTCTCAATCTCTCTCTCTCTCTCACACACACACACACACACACACACACACACACACACACACACACACACACACACATACTAATAGCAGGCCCAGACAGGAGGAGGACAGAGTGAAGGTCCACAGGACCTACAAATTCCACACTTTTGTTAGCCCCGGGTCTAGTGGACCCGAACATCATGTATGTAATACAAATTTGTTCTGATATACGTTCTTCACAGAAAATGAGCCAAGGCCAGTGAGTCTGAGTTTGAAAAAATGAAAATGGGTCCCACAGACCCAAACACTACACAAGAGTTAAAGGTGCATAAAAAAGGAATATTAGTCGAATTTAAAATAAAACTTTGAATGTATTTGAATTTTAGGTGTTCGTCAGGGAGCCGTATCAGTGGTGCACGAGACGCAGTGATGATGCAAGGTTCATCGTTGCATTTAAATGATTTTGTTAGTCTATCCAGTCGAGCCCACAAGATACACCACTGCTTAACATTCAAAATGTTAGACGAATATAAAAGCTCAATGTGGAGAGGATATTGGCTGGTTAACCAAGCCATTCACACAGAACGCATATTCAGCGCATTTTTGAGACCTACAACTGTGATTGTTGCACTCGAGTCTCGCACAAGAGATGAGTAGAAAACCATTCAACTCTTCTAACTTCAAAATGTCTCATTTTCTGTCTCATCTTTCTAAATGCAATCGTGTGTTCGGCGCTTTTGTATACAAAAATACATGTTGCTGTTTTGTTTATATTGTTTATGCAGTTTGCACAATTGTATTTAATTTATAAATATTAGTTTAGACGGTATGCACTTTATTGCATTGAATAAACAGTTTAATGAGGTGGATTATTTTGCTGTGGCATCAGGTGACAGGCCAAATGTTTCCTTACTGACAGCAGGCCACAGCTTAACTAGTCCTTGTTGTGCTCATGTGGTGACCGTTACTTCCTCACTGGTAGGAGTCACTGTGATTAAACACGCTGCACATGTTTATCAGGATTCATATCATGAATATTAATAAGATGTGTGTGTGATTGTATTCAGCTGCAGGTGTTCTGTCCTTCCTGACCGTTCGTCCAGCATCAGTCACTGCGGTCAAACAGATTCTGCCCAAAACACTCACCACTGCAGGCATTAACGTGCTGCCACATTTGGTAAGATGCTTACAGTCATGCTGTTTATTGAAGTCTCCATGTTTAAAAAATCTAGTACACAAGCATGAGAGTCACATGATGACATACAGACCCCTCTCTGGCCCGTCCCACTGTCTCCATGGGGATAAAGCCCTCCATTAACATTGTGTGAGGTGACCCGGGAGAGTCTGTGTAAGCAGATCACAGAACGCTGGAGTCAGCAGGATTACATTCCTCATCATCCTATTACACACAGGTAGATGTGCTCAGGTGCTCGTGGGTCAAGACGCTGGACAAATGACCACTACACACTTAAGAGTGTCAGAATCACAGAATTCAGTCTCCTGTACTTTCATTTGCACTGACTGTTTGTACTGAGAATCATAGTGATGATGTTAATCAGCCTGTGTCTGTTCCTGCAGGTGATTGGCACCCCTCAGAGGACCAGTGTCCCCACCGGTGTCCTGTTTACAAGCCCGCAAACACCTACCGCGCATATCCACACGCCACAGACACAGACTCAAGAGTCCTCGCCCTGGTCAGCCCCGTCTGCTCTTTCACACACGTCCTTCATCCGTTACACTAACACTGCATCATCTGTGCACAACCATCTTCAGCCAGAGGCATCACAGATGCATTACTCTGATAAAAAGTGTGATTTTAAAATTTCTAGGATTTGCTGTGCTTGTGTGTGGAACTGCACAGTCTGTACAAAATTTAGTGATTATATTACAGTGTGGCTGTATAATGATGATAATAGTAATAAGAGTTCTTAATATAATATATAATTTAATTCTTATAATTTCTTATTATTCTAGGAATAAAAAATCTTAAATTAAAAACAATATTTTTTCATTACTAAATAATGAAATTAAATAAAATATTTATATTCTAATATTTAATTGTAAAATAAAAATTCAATATTTAAGAAAAATTATATTTTTTTTAGCATTACAACTAGGGGTGTAACGGATACGTACCTCTGTTTTAGGATCATGGTTCGATATGAGTTTGGTACAACAGGAAAAAGCAACAAATCCCCAATTTTTTCCATTTAGTTTGAATAGACAGTAGTGCTACACACATGTAGCATAAGCAGTTGTTTTTTATTTGAATTGGATAATTTTCAAAATAAAATTAAAATAAAATAAAATAAAGCTAAAATAAAGAATTTTTCAAATATTTTGCTTTTAGACTGGTGCATCTCTAGAACCAAAAACTTTCTCGCACTGCTGATTTAAAACAAACAAGCAGTTCTTCAAACCATTGCGTGTCATCTGAATTTGTCATTCTTTTTTGGGTTGGTGCATAGATCATCAGTTCTTTTGCTGTTTCCTGTTGTGCCAGTTAGCGATGCATTTCTGTGCGCGCCACCTTCTGCATTAATCACCTGTGACTGACTGTATTCATCCTCTGAGTGCATGAACCGAACCCTGAAGTCTGTACCATGACAGTTCGGGATGAATACATGTACTATTTCACCCATTATTATAACTGTGAGGTTACAAAATAATATTTATATCTATATTAAAGGGATAATTTGTCATCAACAATAAATTACACCATTTTCTTGGTTAGGTGAACGGTCCCTTTTATGTGTTAATTTCTTTAAATATTAAACCATCAATTTTATTTTGACACAAAACTGTAGGGACCCTTAAAGCTTCTCTTTTGTTAATTGATGACAGGTTTGTAAAGATGGTTGGTGCATTTTGTGCCAAATTGCACATTAAAGTGACTCAAACACAGAGCAAATGTTGAGCTGCTCCCATGTAAGTGAACACAGTGCCGCTTCACTCTAAAACACACTGCAGATATTTATTTAAATCACAGTCTTTGTAATTTGTTAATCAAACTGAGCCCAGGGCTTGAATTTCAACGTGGGTTTGCTGGTATTGCAAATATTTTACTTGTTCTTGCAGGTGTTGTGCTTTGATGCTGGAAATTCCAGCAAAGTTTTCAGTGCAAAAGATGCTCAGGACTGTGCAAGGAGACTGTCTCCTTTGCACTTATTTTTAATTCTTGCCATTGTAAATGTTCTAGCAATTTTAAACCATTCAAGCTCAATAAGCAGCTAAAGAGTACTTTGTTCAGTACTCGGGGTGCTCTCTGAGAGGCTGTTTACTGTAGGCACCCACCCAAATCGCACTCAGATAAAGCCACCTCTCAAACAGTGCACAAATACTGAATTGCATATAAACATCATACACAGAATTGTTGAAATGCCCATCTTGGCAAGTATTCATGTTAACATAGTTGCAAGAAATGCATGTGTAAAGGCTTGTTCACGCCGGGACTAATATTGCGCGTGATTATTGCTGAAGTTTAATGCCTCGTGACTAAATGGGCACAAAACGTAAAAATCGTAAAAGCATTTTTTTGCTGTGAGATTGAAGCTTTTGTTTACATGCCTGGAGCTGCTGAAGTTACAGTAAAACACAACTTGGTGGCGCTCAAGCATAAAACGGTCTTGCCAAGCACACATTGATACCTAACGATGAAAAGGCAGTAAGTAGACCAAGATGATGCATCAAAGCAGAGCTGCTGGTCTCATAAGTGCCTGAACACAAAGGGCTTTATGACAAACGCAACAGCGACTACAGAAATCTCAATAAGAGGGAGTTGTTATGGTGAGGAATTGCAGATCATATAGGATTCTGTGTAATGGGATATTTCTGTTTTTTCTTACCGTATTTTGTGAATGTCAGGGAGTGAATTTACACGTCCACTCGACACATTGCCATCGAAAATCACTGGGATATGAACAAAAAAGATGCATCATATAACGTGTACAATAATTGTCCCAGTGTGTACGAGGCTTAACAGTGTATTAGGTCTTTGCATGAAGTCTTACAGCAGTCTAATAAAATGTACTGAAAGTGCTGTTTTACATTTGATAACTACATTCAAGTTTTGAATACTACTGATAGACCTACCTGGAAAACTTAAAGCACTGTTTATTTCATTTGGATCTGTATTAAAAAAATTTTGTGCTATTGTTTGTAATTTTTTGTTATTTCTTATTGAATTACTGATTGAGTTCAGAGTTTGAAATCAAGCTTCCTTGCGCTGTGTAAGCTACAGTTTTATCACACAATTATCACATTGCACTATCTAGACTTGTACACTTTCAAATTAAAGTGTCTTTTTAACAATATAAATATGAATCAACACCTAATTCTATAAATTGTAAAAAATAAAACCTCACTGGAACATTTAGGTGAGATTGTCATTTTAAAAAATGCCCCCAACCCATTTATTTAATCATTTATTTATTTTTTTCATCTCTGTTCAGGGACTGTAAATCTCCTTTGTTCTTTTTTGTTTTTTTCAACATTTAATATGATTGTGAAATTCCACTGGCAGGCGCAGCAGGAAAGGCGATAAGAACGGGAAGGGTTTGCGTCATTTTTCCATGAAAGTGTGTGAGAAAGTGCAGAAGAAAGTGGTGACATCCTACAACGAGGTGGCAGATGAGCTGGTGGCCGAGTTCAGCTCCGGAGACAACAACATCTCCCCGAATGATGTGGTCAGTTCATTTACTGCTGCCACACTCACTTCATTTCAGGCAGAGAATTGCCACTCGCTCATCTTGTTTGTCCTTCAGCATGTGTACGATCAGAAGAACATCCGGAGACGTGTTTACGATGCTCTGAATGTCCTGATGGCCATGAACATCATCTCCAAAGACAAGAAGGAGATCAAATGGATTGGATTCCCCACCAACTCAGTACAGGAGTGTCAGGACCTGGAGGTCAGTTACTGAGGAGCAGGCTTTCTGTCATGCCTTGTTTTTGTGAATGTGTGTGAACCTGTTTTCTGTCCTGAAGGCCGAGCGGCAGAGACGACAGGAGAGAATTAAACACAAACAGTCTCAGCTGCAGGAGCTCATACTGCAGGTACATCACATCTGTCTGTCACATCAGCAACAACACTTATATACAACACATATATATGATTTTCTTTTGCTCATTAAATTAAAACAAAAACTATTTTGATTGAAGGGCTAATTTAAGCAGTTAAAATAAATCTAGACCAAGTAATCACTTACTGCTTTTTATTAAATGAACACATGTAGGCCTATATGTAACTGAAGCAGTCCAAAACGAGTACAGAAAGTGCATTCTGTAAACTTTTTAGTACATGCAATTCAAAATTTATGCTAATCAACCGGGTGTACTGTTGCATACAAACAATACAGTAATACAGTAAAAAACAATACAGTACATTAAAACAATACAGTAAGTATTTTATAAAAAAACAACCAAAAATAAAATAAATAACTTTTTTTTTTTTTTGTAACTAAAAATTTTTTTTAGCTAAGAATACATGTCCACTGTCTGCTGTTATAAGAGAAACTCTGTGGCGTGAAACTATGTTCCTACTGACACTAAAAACCCTTTTAGATGGGGAGCTAGTTGCTGAAGCACATAGCTGTTCCTTATATATAAATATATATAAATGAATACCAAAGACTTTTACACTCTCCCTGTCTATATTATGAAAACTGGTAAATATAACAGTGAAATTCCCTAATAGTAATTCCAAATGGCCATAGTCTGTTTCTCTATTCAAACATCAGCGGTCGAGTAAGTGCATTTATTCAGTGATCACAATCGCAAACAATACAGTCTCATGAAAGAACACTTTCTTTAGATCGCTAAACTCCAGCTTGTTAGTGTTTTCAGATCATCGGCGGCTATGTTCCGCAATGAGGAGTAAGCAAGTGCACTTAAATAATAAAAAAAACTCTAGACCAAGTGATAACTTACTTCTTTTTATTAAATGAACACATGTATATGTAACTGAAGTAGAGCAAAACAAGTACAGAAAGTGCGTTCTGTCAACTTTTGTAAGTGCATGCAATTCACAATTTACACTGTGCAACTGAAGGAAATGATTAAACGGGGATAAGTATTTTTTACAAGTTTTTAGCTAAGAACACAAGTCTTTTCTGTCTACTGCATCTGGTTTAAGAGAAGCTCTGTGGCATAAAACTGTTCCCACTGGCACTAAAAATCCTCTCAGATGGGGAGCTATTTACTGAAGCACATAGGTCTTTCTTTATATATATATATATATATATATATATATATATATACATATATACACCAACAGTGTTGTGGGTAACGCGTTACAAAGTAACGCGTTAGAGTACTCTAATTACTTTTTTCCTGAAATGTGTAACTTAACGCGTTAGTTTCGTGCGTAAGTAATCAGTAACTTAGTTATTTTTAAAAAAAAAAGTAATCCGTTATTTTAAGGAAAGGAAAATCCCGACTGCAGCCTGCTTTTTGTCAGACGGTAGGCCTAGGTCTACTGTGCCACCTGCGGATGTATCAGCGGAGCCGAAGCTCTGTGATCGTAAAGTCAATGGCTGTGATACGTCTGTGCCCTGCGTCTGACCCTGTGTGTGTGTGTGGGTTTTTTTTTTCGAACTCCTGGCAAGATGGCAGAGAGGACATAGTTTGGTTTATGGACTGTTAAAGCGAATTTAGGCTTGTGACTGTGAGTGACACTTTAATAATAATTAGTTCGGCTATTAAGCGATTTGTCATTTGCCTGTGTGGCAGTGAAGGATTTAATTCGGTTTGTTATCATTTTTGTTTGACAGGCAGCTGTTAATTTCTGTTAGATCGTTGGCTGGCTGGTTGTTCATCATTTCTAAATGGATTTAAATCTGCAAGCCTGTTTAAGGTTGTGTTTACAAGTAAGCATACTTGTACTTTGATAACTGCATTATTTAAAGTTAAAGAAAAATCAGAAGTTATCTTGTGGTGCTCATAATATACAGTAGCTTAGGCTACCCGGGCTGGGTAGGTGCGAATTTTGATTAATAATATGTTCTGTGATAATAAATAAATAAAACGCCATGTGGAATAGCCTATTGCTGACTGTCTTTCCTGTTATTGTTATCCTGCAGTGTTAATTTAGTCGGATGACTGACGTTATTCATTGTCGGGAGTCATGACTTCTAGGTGCATTTAAAGGGGCCGGGGGCTGTGTCTGTCATGTGTGAGCCGCTGCAAACGGCTTTTAATTTTTGGTAACGCATGAGTACTGTAACGCGTTACTTTTATGAATAGGTAACGCTGTATCATAACTGATTACTTTTAATTGATGGTAACGTTGTAACCTAACTAACTACTTTCCAAAGTAACTATACCCAACACTGTACACCAAATACTTGTACACTCTCTGTCTTTATTATGAAAACTGGTAAAACGAATGAAAAATAATATATAAATAAAAAATTTATAACAGTGAAATTCCTAATAGTAATTCCACATTACAATAGCCTAAGTTTCTCTATTCACACAGCAGTGATTGAGCGACCACAATCACAAACAATACAGTCAAGATCTCATGACCGAACATAGAGAAAACTAGAGAAACTAGAGAAGAGAAAACATAACGTCTACAGCCGCGAGAGGGCGCTCTGTTTTCAGTGGTAGACTACAGGAGCACGGATCAGCATAGAGCGCCCTCTCAAGGCTGTAGATGGTAATGTTTTCTCTTGGTTCATGTCAAATTAATTTTTATAAATAAGTCGCACCTGACTATAAGTTGCAGGACCAGTCAAACAATGAAAAAAAGGGCGACTTATAGTCCAGAAAATACGGTGTATGTATATATATATATATATATATAATATATATGCACTTATCTAAAGGATTATTAGGAACACCTGTTCAATGTCTCATTAATGCAATTATCTAATCAACCGATTACATGGCAGTTGCTTCAATGCATTTAGGGGTGTGGTCCTGGTCAAGACAATCTCCTGAACTCCAAGCTGAATGTCAGAATGGGAAAGAAAGGTGATTTAAGCAATTTTGAGCATGGCATGGTTGTTGGTATTTCACAATCTGTTACTGGGATTTTCACGCACAACCATTTCTAGGGTTTACAAAGAATGGTGTGAAAAGGGAAAAACATCCAGTATGGGGCAGTCCTGTGGGCGAAAATGCCTTGTTGATGCTAGAGGTCAGAGGAGAATGGGCCGACTGATTCAAGCTGATAGAAGAGCAACCTTGACTGAAATAACCACTCGTTACAACCGAGGTATGCAGCAAAGCATTTGTGAAGCCACAACACGCACAATCTTGAGGTGGATGGGCTACAATAGCAGAAGACCCCACCGGGTACCACTCATCTCCACTACAAATAGGAAAAAGAGGCTACAATTTGCATGAGCTCACCAAAATTGGACAGTTGAAGACTGGAAAAATGTTGCCTGGTCTGATGAGTCTCGATTTCTGTTGAGACATTCAGATGGTAGAGTCAGAATTTGGCGTAAACAGAATGAGAACATGGATCCATCATGCCTTGTTACCACTGTGCAGGCTGGTGGTGGTGGTGGTGTAATGGTGTGGGGGATGTCACATTAAATGCCACGGCCTACCTGAGCATTGTTTCTGACCATGTCCATCCCTTTATGACCACCATGTACCCATCCTCTGATGGCTACTACCAGCAGAATAATGCACCATGTCACAAAGCTCAAATCATTTCAAATTGGTTTCTTGAACATGACAATGAGTTCACTGTACTAAAATGGCCCCCACAGTCACCAGATCTCAACCCAATAGAGCATCTTTGGGATGTGGTGGAACGGGAGTTTCGTGCCCTGGATGTGCATCCCACAAATCTCCATCAACTGCAAGATGCTATCCTATCAATATGGGCCAACATTTCTAAAGAATGATTTCAGCGCCTTGTTGAATCAATGCCACGTAGAATTAAGGCAGTTCTGAAGGCAAAAGGGGGTCAAACACAGTATTAGTATGGTGTTCCTAATAATCCTTTAGGTGAGAGTGTGTGTATATATATATCTATATGTATATATATATGATCATCTGCAGCGACACTTCTGCAATGAGGAGCGAGCGTTTGCATGCGCATGGTTGCCATATTGCTTAAAATAAACAAAACACCAGGAAGAAAATGTATCTATGTAACAGTGAAGCTCTGATTCGGGATTTGAACTCTTGGCAAACGCACTCATGAAAGCTCGCGTAGTAGAGTGGTGTAGAGCAGTCCGCAGTTACATGTTCCATTTTTGGACATTCGGCGTGTTCTTTTGGTAAACTATGCTTGAATTTTAAATATTTGATATTTCGATATTTTCAAATTTTACATCGTTGTCAAAATTATTGCGACATTATTGCTAGAGTTGGGTCCCGAAACCCGGTGCCAAATATTTGTCCTGGCTCTCCGAAATGTACACAAGAAGCATGGGCTTCGCTAGGTTTTTTTAGCGAGGCTATAGCTTTTAGCTCTATAAACTGTACACAAATTCGCGATCGCCACTGAGTCGGTCCTCTTAAATTTAATTTGAAAACAGCAGCAGACTTTCAGTGTGCTCTTAAATCCGCAGACCATGGTGGAGCAGCACGAGCCAACTCAAACAGAAACAGGAGAGACGGTGTGTTTATCGATAGATTGTTAGAATATCTGTATCTGTGCAGTTATTTGTCATAAATACAGTTTAAAAAATGTCACGAGGGAGCAAACGGTTTCTCATCTACTGTAAAGTTTTCACTCCGCCACTGCTCATCACACCACAGCGGTTTTCTCCAGCGACATTCTAGCCCTTAACACATATGAATACATACTTTAATTTTACTTATTTAAATTTACATAATTTAATTATACGTACTCTATACATACACTACTGTGCAAAAGTATTAGGCAGTCTGTTGTCAGACTGCTTGTGCATTCAACAATCTCACTAGATTTTTATTAAAATGAATGGCAAAATGAAAGTTTGGAAATGTAAACTGATATTTCCTACTGACATACTACAGCAAAAGATATAAATAACTGGCTTAAAACCCTTTTTTGGGGTGAAAATACTAATAAGACTGTACTTTACAAATGACTGTTGCTACTTTACAAAGAATGACCATAGTCATTCACAGAACTGATTAAGACGGTGACAGACCGCACTCATTTTAACTAAATATCAGAGTGATTGACAGAGATACAGAAGGAACATTATGTGTGGTTTTGTATTAAATAATGACCCAGATCATGAAATACATTTATTAGCCTTCGAGTAAGGGAAGCTTGGGAAATGAGAGCAGAAGTACCGGTTCAGGCAACGTTTAGGCACCGGTACCGTTTTAAAAGTATCAAAATGGCACCGGTGTCGTATAAAACCCAATAGATATCCAACCCTAATTATCGCTAATATTCAATATATCGCCCAGCTCTACCCTCTAGCGGCGAAAAATTACATATTGTGCCTTTAAGCACTTTTGATTTACCAAATTTTCATTACAAGTGTCTTATTTAAAATGTGAAGTAAATTTCTTTTTCCTTTTTTTTTTTTTTTTTAAGCTTAAATTTAATAATAAACCATCTTTTATTGTAAACTTCTCATGCTCATGATAATGGATGGTCATGGATGATGAAGTCAGATTTCTTGTGATTTTCAGCAAATTGCTTTTAAAAACCTGGTGCAGCGCAATCGGCAGGCAGAGCAGCAGAACAAGAGCCCTCCACCAGCAAACACGGTCATCCACCTGCCCTTCATCATTGTCAACACCAGCAAGAGAACCATCATCGACTGCAGCATCTCCAATGACAAGTGAGCATGTGACATGTCTTCAGCTCCATCTGCTCTTCTCGTCTCTGACACAGTGCTTCTATCTCTACAGATTTGAGTATCTCTTTAACTTCGACAACATGTTTGAGATCCACGATGACGTGGAGGTGCTGAAGCGCATGGGCATGGCGTTTGGCCTGGAATTGGGCCGCTGCAGCGTGGAGCAGCTGAAGATCGCTAAGACCCTTGTTCCTAAAGCCCTGCAGCCCTATGTCACAGGTCAGAGTCGCCTCATCTGTGTCTGAACTGAATAATGACACTACTGTTTTGTGGAGCTGCTCTACAGCGCTGTTATATAAAGATGTTTTCAGAATTTATTTTCCTGTTTATAACTGTAAAGCTGCTGTAAAACACTCATTGAGCGAGTGAAACCTGATTTGTTTGTCTGTTATTGTAGAAATGGCCCAGGGTGCCATTAACCATCTGATCGGAGAGCTTTCCCATGTGGGAACGTGAGTATCACATCATCTTAAACATTTCAATTTCATCATTTGATTGTTTAGTTGACATTTAAACAGTGATGCACTGAAATAAATATCAAAACCATACTATTATTATAATTATTACTGCATTATATTGCATTCTTTTTTTTTTTTTACTTTTAAAAAAAATAATAATTTTGAAATTAAAGTTGTACACACATTTTAATTGCAAATAAGCCAATAAATTTTTTGTCAACATAACATTGTTTTAACATTTTACTTTCCTCAGGTAAATGTGATGTCACATGACATTATTAGTCACCAGCTGTTTTATTGACATCTTTCCGTGGTTGAAACACTGAAATGAATCATGTCTCGTGTAATTGATCAGTCACTGAAGGCCCAAATATACTCTTTTTTTTTTTTTGTGTGTGTGTCTGTGTACAACTTTGCCTTTCAAAATTTAGTCCATTTGAGGTGTACGTGAATGCAGGCATTTGACACATGCAAGTGCTCTGAAAATCTTTTTGTCCCGTGTAGTAATTTTATCTGGTTTCATTTTGGAATCATTATTTTTAAGGCTATATATGGTTTGATCTCAGAGATAAGAGGATCTCAGCGCAGCTAGATGTACAGTACAAATTGCTGAATCCTGCCCATTTTCAATGAAAATGTGAATTTGAAACCAAATGTGAATTTGTTTATCTAGTTATGACTGTTGACAATGCAAAAAATAACAGTAACCCAGGGTTTTAATTAATCCTGGTAAATATTGGTTTACTATTGTAAATATGTGTGCAGAGAACAGCTATGCAAAATTCCTTTTTTCCAAATATCCCTGAAACAAAGTCAAATATAGAATCTTACTAATAGACTTCTGCACGTTAATGTGCCTCAACTTGACCTCGATATTGACATATCAGCTTGACATAGAGCATATGTCTGAGTGTTAAAATTGCACCAAAATTGCAATTTTAACACTCAGACATGTTTTCTATGTAATTGTTTTGATAAAGAGAAACAAGCTACATTTCTACTTTCAGCATTATTTATTCTTCTGACATTTCCCTTTAAATACAATAAGCATCAGCAAAGTGACCAGCATTTGTTTTTCTACCATTTAAAATGGCTAATATTCAATATGAATATGGAGCTGCACTGATATCCCCATATCTCTGAGACTGAGCGATATAGGGCCTTGAAAATGAAGGTCCCTAAAGAAAACTTTAAGAACCAGAATCTAAAATCATATTGAGATATCTTTAATACTTTTTGAGTTACAGGCATGCAAACGTTGGGGGAAAAAAAACTTTCATTCAAACTTTTTTTGAATGTTCACCACTGGCGTATAATGGAACAAAGATGGCTGAAGTCAACAGATTTTACTAATAGACATATTGATCTCTTGTGTGAAAATAATATAATGATGCTACATTCTTTCTAAAGTCATTTTACGTCCCTGTAATCTGGCTCTGAATCTCAGGTGAAAATTGTAGACTTTAATATTTCGGCTTTCATGACAATTACATGTTTGTTTTCGTGATTTGACACGTAGTTCTTTAGTTTCGTTTTCTACCATTTTCTACTGTGAAACAACGGCCCAAGCCACCTTGAGGAACAACTGATTAGTGCAAAAAAAAAAGTCAACACACATGTGTGACCTGCACATATAAAGTACGCCCGGTTACAAAAGTAGTATGGCACGCATACCATTCTGGTGAGGATATTAGTGTCAAGCACACTGTACACGGACCCTTGCGTGCGCGTGTAAAGACTGAAGTATGCTTTAGCCTTAATTTGTTCGGTTTCTTTCATCACCTGCTGTTAATTTTTGTTAATCGACCGATATTATTTTTTGACAGATATCATTTGACAATAGATAAAAAAAATAAATGTGTAAAATAAACATGCTTATACTTGAAATGACAAAGTATTTTTCACAATTAAATATTTAATAGTATAATTAAAAAGGTAGTAAACACTGTAACCAACAGAGCACTAAGTATTCTGGGAAGATTGTGTGCTTTGGGAATCATATTTTTCAGATAAAGCCAGGGTAACACTCATTTTACATAAAGCACACAGAGAAAATTACATGAATTTTTTTTACATGAAGCTTATAGCATTTAATTCACACCGACTGTCACACACGCATTGCTTAATGCTGACGGCACATGAGAAAGTATTAGATTTTTTGCCTTCGTATTATATAAAAGCAATCATAATACTTTTGTATACATTAATTCCTTTGTTTAACCATTCTTTCGGATTATTAGACAGACTTGTATCTGTATTAGACAGGACTGTTAACGACGACAGCGAACAAGAGAGAGAGTGTGAGCACTGTGTGCTTAGGCGCTGCCGCTCTCTGTGTCATCAAAATAAAAGTCCTGCCTCAAACACCTCGGCCATGCAGAAAAACTTATCGGCTGATGTCGATATTTGAAAAATGCCAAATATCGCCCGATGTATCGGGTCGACAACTAGT
Source organism: Carassius carassius (assembly GCF_963082965.1). Classification (NCBI taxonomy): domain Eukaryota; kingdom Metazoa; phylum Chordata; class Actinopteri; order Cypriniformes; family Cyprinidae; genus Carassius; species Carassius carassius. The sequence goes on along the minus strand of NC_081760.1, from coordinate 17,603,068 downwards.
TGTAACTAGTAGTAAAAAGAAAAGCTGATCGGTTTACGTGAAGCTTCGGTGATGTGTTACGCCACATTAAAGAGCCTCTAAACCACATTTATTGTTTGAATTTTGTTATGAAATTAACAATTTAGAACCTTAGACTCTGTTTGATATTAAAAGTAATAAAGAACAAAGCTTATTGCAATTGTTGGATTGTAGGTGATATAATGTTTGTTGAAGTTCACGCGTCAACTGAAAACAGCACAGACTAAAAAAGATTGTTCTTGAGATTTAAGAATCCCTATCAGTATTGATTAAAAACGAGAAATGGATATTGTTAATCCAGTACTAGCATCAAACAGCTGGCATTTTTATCTGTCATAGTTTATCTGCGTTGTGTGAAATAAATACTTGCGCAATTAAAACACCTCCAAGAAGAAACACTAATTAAATGTCACTGTTTCAGTCATGATTTCGGCACTTAAAAATTATTTCAGCTGTAACTGAAAACGTTCGGTAGACAAAATTTTGGTGCATTACTACATTTAATGATTTAGCCAATTATAGCAAGATTTTAGTTCTAAAGATTTTTGAACCCACACTGATCTGTCTCTCCAGTGACCACGGTGCATCCAGCTCCAACGGGTCCCACCACAGCAGTTCCAGGGTGGATACGCCCACATCTTACATGGAGGAAGAAGAGGATGATGATGAGGAGGAGGACTATGATGATGATGATTAGGGCAGGTTTAGAGCTGCTGAACAGGATGGATTCAGAGTTTGAGCTCCTGAACCTGGAGCTGGGATCTTATGCAGATTACTTTTGTTCGCTCCGTTCTTGTTAAAACTCCATATGGTGATCCTGCTGTAAGGATTCCCTCAAATGCTTCCCCATAATTCTTCAGCTCAGTCTATTATCTTCAGTAGCTTATGAGCAGATAAGCTCAATTGATCGTCTTTGTGCTGCTGCTTCTGCTGGCGGCTGTAACTTGAGGGCTACTTTTGAAGAAACTCCTGCTGGGAGAGTTACACAGGGACTTCTAACACTGTTTGCCGAGACTGAATTTTCTACCCTGTTTTGTTGTTATTTGTTCTCATAGGCAGCTATTTTTGATATTGGAGTTTTTTTGGACATTTGTCGTGGCAGATGGAGCTCTGATCACCACAGCTCTTCAATCAAAGATGCCGTCTGACGGATCAACAACTCCCCAAAAAACATCTGGCCTTTTTTGTACAATGTAACAAATACTAAAGAAAATATACTTTTCTTATTCATGTATAGAAATTAAACAAAGAATAATTTATATGATTGTGTGGTTGTTTTTGGTGTCTGAGTGATGCGTATTGTTCTCAGAGATGTTAATGAATGTACAATTAGCAAAATATCAAACCTGTATGACCCTCCTCATTTAAAAAATATTGAGAAAATATGAAGGGTAAATTGCAAACAATATGATTCATATAATCCCATAGTAGTGTTTACATGTGCAATAACACCAGATTTGATCTCTTAACTGTAGCAAGAGCAATATCAGGAGCAAGATGACTTTCCTTCAAACGGTGTACAATGTTCTTTTTTTGCCATCACTGATCACCTTAATCACTTGGTGAAAATGTAAAATAATTTCCAGTTAATGTCGTCTTAATCCTTAAATGAAGATAAATATTTGTCTTCATAATCTTTCATCTGAATGTAATAATTTGCTTCTCCTTTGAAAAACATCTTCATATTTTTAAATCGAATCAGTTCATTGTGGATAAAACCCAATCATGGCCATGTTTTGAATATTTACAGCATTATTACAGAAATTTCTCGGGCAAAAAAGGTCTATTACCTATTGTCAATAGTGTAGTGATGTATGATTAAGCACAGCTCACACTGAAGTCACTTCAAACCAAGCAGTTTTCTGCTGGTTAATGTGACGAATTCATGTGACCAACTTCAACCTGTTTTGAAATCTGCATATACAAATCCTTGGGTCCCTTATGCAAAATTCCCAGAAGTGTGGTTTCCTATTTAAATTGATTTTGCCCATGAAAATTCACTGAATGGTGGTAAACGTGACTGCATCTTAAGGCACACATTTTCTTTCCAGAACCTTTACTCTCTTTGGTCCTCTGTGACGTAATAGTGCAGTTGTACAGATTACATTGCTCCTGCAAGCTGGTCTACTGGCTCAAACCAGGCTAACCTGCACATGGTTCAGCTTATCAACCATATTGACCAGCTAATAGCAGTTATTACCAGCAGGATATGAGCCTCTTTAGACACTCAGAACACTGTTGATCATCTTCATCCAGCTTTTCTTGTTTAAGGTGTTGGAAGGCAGTCACAACATCCTCTTGATAAGGCCAAACAAAATGTAGTGTTCGTCATAATTCTGCAATATTTTTCATGTTTCAGAGATTTATTATTCTGGCGATGTTAATCAGTCATTGCAGTTGAGTGTCTGAATGAAAATAATGATCAAAAGGTTTATACTGTTTGCTTTTGGTCACTTAAGTTCTGCAGAACCTGTATGACTAAATGTGCTTGAATCATTTGTTGAAATAATTCTGAACTCTGAATTATATGATGTTTGACCGCTGTTTGGAGTGTTATTCTGTTGTTGAGCAATGTTCTCACTCTATCTGAGAGGTGTTAACCTGAGGAAGGTATTATAGAGTTAGAGGATAAAGCCTTATGAAAGATGTTGAGTCAGGTGGATCTGTCTGTGTTACAAGGCTTATCATTCACTTTGCAATCAGACTTGGGACTTTGTGCTGCTGAATCGATCGGTTACTGTCCATTCCTCTGCATCTGGACCCCTAGGGTCTCATGATCTAATCCCACACATCTCCAGTGAGGACCGTGGCCTCTCTAGTCTCGTCCAGTCTCACGGCGCTGAGCTTCAATGCTCTCGCTGTGACCCTACATCATCAGTGAACCCTTCCATCAGTCCACATTCAGCTTTTTCACCTTGCCATGGACATCGGAGGCCTGACTACGGTGGTTGCCAACTCGGCGTACATCTCGGCCCGTGGCAGTTTCGATGGCACGGCCAACCCAGCAGCCAACCGAGACAAGAAGTACCACGCCAAACTCAAGCTTCCCCACATCACTGTGTGTGAAGATCTGAGGGAAACCCTGGATCTGCAATTTAAGAGCATTTGTGTGGAGGAGCCCATCGGCAAACGGCTGTTTCAAGAGTACCTGGAAATCACCAATGAGTACAAGGGACCATGTCGCCTCTGGAAGGACATTGAGGCATACGACACCGCCGAGGATAAAGATCGAGCTCAGAAAGCCGCCAAAATCCTCCAGCGTTACATGGAGCCTTCTGCCAAGCACTTCTGCCCGTTTTTACCTGAAAATGACATCACTAAGGTGAAAGAACGGCACAAGGAGGCAACAGATGACCTGTTTGTGGAGATCCTGGCCAGTGTGTTTAACTTCCTCAAAGAGGTTCCCTTCACGTTCTATCTAGAGACCATGTACTTTAAACGCTTCTTGCAGTGGAAGTGGTTGGAGATGCAGCCGGTAGCCGAGGACTGGTTCTTGGACTTCCGTGTTCTGGGTAAGGGTGGGTTCGGAGAGGTGTCCGCCTGTCAGATGAAGGCCACAGGGAAGCTGTACGCCTGCAAGAAGCTCAACAAGAAGAGGCTGAGGAAGAGGAAAGGCTATGAGGTATGAAAGAAGCTCGTTGCCTTTCATTGAGATGAATTATGAGGGTCTTTTTTTGGGAAAAAGGTGCCATTGTCATCCAAACAACTTTCTACTGATAGAACGAACAAAACACTGCTCAAATTATCGGCTCAAATTATTGGAAATCTAACATTAATGAAGTTGAATTCTGTTTGGTGAGGATAAAAAACTATTGGTCCCCTGGTACTTTGGGCCTGAAATTGATAAATATTATGTCTAGAAAGGGAAATATGGTCATGAAATAATGACCTGAGGTCAGTTACACCCACACTTTGAATCATGGCAATAGTTTAGAATGATTGTTTTATTATTGCTTGTTTTACAGCTACTGTTGATAATATATTTTTTCCGGCATCTTTGGCCTGTAGTGATTGATTTGGAGCAAAACCATTTGATCTGCTTTTGCCACAAAGTGTCTGATCTTCACCAAATTTGGCACTGATAGTCTTTAGAACCTTTCTGGTACAATAAATTACACAGATAATTGATAATTTAATATTCAAAAGCATGTGTTTTGCAATTAGTGAATTCACCTGGGCAATCGCTTGTAAAAAATAAAATCCAAACAAAACCAAAACGTTTAGGCACAAATCTCACCTTTTCCTGATTTGTATTTTGTTTCTTTTATGAGTCATGGTTTGTTATAAGATAGGTTAATGGATAAGTATTGCTAGACTGATAATGGTAACGCTTAGATAACTTGATGTGGATCCTGATTGACATGTTGGTTTTGTGCGATTAAGCAGCTCAGACTTGACATTGATGATGAAGGTGAAGGCTTTACTTTGGGTACTTACTAGAGTTTCACTCCTACAAAACAGTCCTGTTTTAGATCCCAACAAATCAATACTTTAACTTTCAGAATTAGTTTGTGCTTTTATCAGTTTTGGACTGGTAACGGTTTCTGTTGGAATAAATTCTGAAAACCTCCTGTGATCATAAATCTCTGCCATCATTTTCATAAATTAAAGCATTATGTTCCTCTTCATTCTTCATCAGTATTGATCAGTTCGCATGTGTTTAAATGTCTGACTCTGATGTGTCCATGAATGTCAGCCAATTTAGTGAACAGTGCTGTGAACCAGAGGCAGTATTAGAGCTGTTGAAGCTTTAGCGGTTTGGCCTTCAGTTGAAATGCAAGTCCAACACATTTAATTTTGGAACAGATTTGCTGAGGAAATCCTGGACAGGAACAACTCTGGAGATGATACTGACTGTCCATGTGTGAATGATGAACACTGTCCATCAGATGAATCATTAGATCATGATTCATGTTAATAATTACCTCATTTATACTTAAAAGTTTTAAAACAATGTTTACAGACAAAGTACTGTGCTGTTTTTAAACATTCACTTAAGCATCATTAATGGTGTGTTTCTCCTGTTAGTCATTGGTTGAGAAACACAAAACGGTGAAATGCATCCTGCATAGTACATAATGCCTAAAGTAAAACTAGTGCACTGGTTCACATGCAAATTATGTTATATAAAAATGGCATCTGCAGAACATTCATGTTAGTATGCTGAGGCTGTTAAAATTTATTTTATTTGTATTTTTTTTTTGCTCCTTTTGAATGTATGCATTAATCTGTAAAAATATGCTATTATGTACTGTTGAGTCCAAATGTTAAATTATTCAAATGCATAATTTTTTTTAATAAATTCTCCTTTATATTACATTATATTAACAATTTGACTAAAAAAAACTGAAGATCATCCTTTACACTAATGTTGTTCTGTTCTCACAGGGTGCCATGGTGGAGAAACGGATCCTGGCTCGAGTTCACAGTAGATTCATTGTGTCACTGGCTTACGCCTTCCAGACCAAAACAGAACTGTGTCTGGTGATGACCATCATGAACGGAGGAGACCTCAGGTCAGTCACGCACACACACTATGAATCATGACAGTTCTTTAGAATGAGTTTCAGAATAAGTTTGAGCTGACAAACCAAACCCGGTTTAGATCAGGATCAGCTGTTGCACAACACTCGGTATAATTGATCTCTGTCGACTCAAGTTTGATCCAGAGTTTGTGAGGCATGTGCACCTGAAAGTATTGCACATGCAGCAAACAGCCAATCACATGGAACATGGAAACATGTGAGAGTCAGTGCAATTCACTTGTCTGTTGAAGATGAAGATATTATGAAGAAATACCATGAATTGAAACGCATTTACAAGTCAGGAATAAACACTGCTGCAGTGAAAGTTTGAGAAGGCAGATACTGACTTTATCAGTGCAAGTGAATCAACTGATATTAAATAATTTATATTACATGGAGCCCAAAAAAAAACTTCTTCAGTTTAAAAAGCTTTATATACTAAACCTTGTATTTACATGTATATAGTTATAGGCTATTCATTTAAATGCTAAGTTTAATATTAATTGTTAACTATATTATATGAATTATACATAATTATAATCTATAAAATATAAATATAATAAACAATGAGTAGCAAAAGATTTGTCTTTAAAATTGTATCTATAAACTTCCATTTGTAGTGAGAGATAAAAAGGGTTAGCTTTATTGCATCAGATATGTTACTTTGTTCAGAGCTGATTGGCCCAGCTTTGGTTTGCGATCTCGAACTCAGAATGAAACCTGCTCGGGAGCAGTGTAGCGTAAGTTACCATGATGACGAAACCCTCTCAAAACCAACTCACCTTCTTGAGCCCGAAAACACAGAGTTTGCTCAAACTAAACTTGAACTTACCTGGGTAAAAACTGAAACCAGCTTTGTGCTACAAGTCACTGGGCAATTGCTTATATTCAATTCAATTTAAATCAAGTTTATTTGTATAGTGCTTTTTACTATACAAATCATTGCAAAGCAACTTTACCGAAAATTAAGTTTCTACAATGTTTAGTAGTAGCTTATCAGTGGTCAGTTTATGTGCATATGGCAGAAATGTACCAAAAAATCAATTAAAGACGTAATCAAACAGATGGTGAACACCATTAACAGCTTTTATTATATGATGAAATCACACTTATAGCAAAAATTTTGTAGTTCTGTATGTTTTTATTCAGGGTTAACATCATCTAAGGTCCTCTGAGGGGTCAGCATCATCTTTTCTCAGGTGTTCTGGATCCAACCTTGACATTGAGTAAATCCTGTGGCAAAACAGAGAAACAAATAGACATAATTAGCATAGCTGCTGTTCCAACAAAGTAAAATTAATTAGTTTAACCCAAGGAAAAGAAGAATAATGCACATTTGATCAGATATAACTGCAGTCCAAAATTATGAGATGCATTATTTGAATGCTTGGCCAAAGAGATGTTTTAAATCTAGATTTAAACAGAGAGAGTGTGTCTGAACCCTGAACATTATCAGGAAGGATATTCCAGAGTTTGGGAGCCAAATGTAAAAAAGCTCTACCTCTAGTAGTGAGGTTTATATCACACCTGTGCTTTCTGCTGTTCAGATGAAATCTAGTTCGTAATCCTAAAGCCAAGCATTTAGAGTTGTAGTTTTGTGATTATGCCACCTACTGGTTAAATGTTAAGGTTAAAACCCCTCGTAATCTTTAACCTTAACCTAGGCATTTTTGATGATTCCATTGCCCTGCTTTGCCTGTGATTGCTGCTTTTTTTATTTTATTCTATTTTTGATGTAATTAAAAAAAAAAATTCATGGCTGTTTGTAAACATAATAAAGAGTAGATATCTTTGTCACAGGTACCACATCTATAATGTGGATGAGAATAACCCAGGGTTCTCTGAAACCAGAGCGTGTTACTATGCTGCTCAGATCATTCAAGGCCTAGAGCATCTACACCAGAAGAGAATCATCTACAGAGACCTGAAACCTGAAAATGTTCTGCTAGATAATGAAGGTGAAGATGTTAAAATGCACCACTTCTCAACATACACACGAATCTGAGGGCTTAAGAGCCATTTCAGTCATGCACATCATGCTGGTGTTTTCAGGTAACGTCCGTATCTCTGATCTTGGCTTGGCTGTGGAGCTTGCAGATGACCAGCTCAAAACCAAAGGCTACGCTGGAACTCCAGGTGAAAACCTCCCTCATTACGTTCACAAAAGATTGTAGTTCATACATAGGTGAATCTCAATAAATTAGAATGTTGTGGAAAAGTTAATTTATTTCAGTAATAAATCATAAATTGTGAAACTCTTGTATTAAATTAATTCAATGCAAACAGACTGAAGAAGTTTAAGTCTTTGGTTCTTTTAATTGTGTTGATTTTGGCTAACATTTAACAAAATCCCACAATCTCAACAAATTCGAATAGTTCATAAGACCAATACAAAACATTAAGTGAATTGTTGGCCTTCTGTAAAGTATGTTCATTTACTGTACATGTACTCAATACTTGGTAAGGGCTTCTTTTGCTTTAATTACTGCCTCAATTCGGCGTGGCATGGAGGTGATCAGTTTATGGCACTGCTGAGGTGGTCTGGAAGCCCAGGTTTCTTTGACAGTGGCCTTCAGCTCATCTGCATTTTTTGGTCTCTTGTTTCTCATCTTCCTCTTTACAATACCTCATAGATTCTCTCTGGGGTTCAGGTCTGGTGAGTTTGCTGGCCAGTCAAGCACGCCAACACCAGGGTCATTTAACCAACTTTTGGTGCTTTCGGCAGTGTGAGCAGGTGCCAAATCCTGCATCTTCAAAAAGCTGGTCAGTTGAAGGAAGCATGAAGTGCTCCAAAATTTCTTGGTAAACGGGTGCAGTGACTTTGATTTTCAAAAAACACAATGGACCAACACCACCAGATGACATTGAAACCCAAATCATCACAGACTGTGGAAACTAAACACTGGACTTCAAGCAGCTTGGGCTATGAGCTTCTCCACTCTTCCTCCAGACTCTAGGACCTTGGTTTCCAAATGAAATATAAAACTTGCTTTCATCTGAAAAGAGGACTTTGGGCCACTGGGCAACAGTCCAGTTCTTCTTCTCCTTAGCCCAGATAAGATGCCTCTGCTGTTGTCTGTGGTTTGGCAAATTCTTTGACACTTCTGTGTGTGGTGGCTCTTGATGCTTTGACCCCAGCCTCAGTCCATTCCTTGTGAAGTTCACTCAAATTCTTGAATCGATTTTGCTTGACAATCCTCATAAAGAGTGCGTTTCTCGCGGTTTGTTACTTTTTCCTTCCACTCAACATTCTGTTAACATGCTTGGATACAGCACTCTGTGAACAGCCAGCTTCTTTGGCAATGAATTTTTGTGGCTTACCCTCCTTGTGATGGGTGTCAATGATTGTCTTCTGGACAACTGTCAGATCAGCAGTCTTCCCCATGATTGTGTAGACTAGTGAACTTCTTTTCGTTTTATGGCAGATTGCAACCATGACTATAAAGGTGCATACCGCCACCTACTGTATAGGAGTATGTAACATGAGAAAATATTATCATGACTATATCATCAATCAAAAAAAATATTATAATAATAATACTACCTAAATCCTATTATATATTCCTATATTTTTCAAATATTGTACAACTGCTTTCTGTGCATCCTTTACCCCATCTCCTGTTGTGCCTAACAAACCTTCAATATTCCACTTTCTTCCTACCTGACTTATCTTTTGATTTAGTCTCATCCTCTCATCCCTATATTTCTTACAATGCAATAATACGTGTTCAACATCTTTCTTGGACCTACATTCTATACATTCATCAGATTGGCTTTTACCCATTAAAACCAATGTTTTATTTAATCCTGTGTGATCAAACCTTAGCCTGGTTAAAACACTCTCCTCTCTTCTGTTACTTCTATTCACCCCCTGTGCATTAATAGATTTTTGCAATCTGTAATATTTCCTTCCACTTTTATCCACATCCCACCTGTCCTGCCATTTTCATCATCATTTCTTCATTCATCATCATTCATCATTTCTTTTTTGAATATTGCCTTAGCCTCTCCTTTTCCAAGGGGTATATTTATTGTATCATTTGTCCTGGTTGATTTTTTTGCTATTTTATCTGCTCCCTCATTCCCTTTTATTCCTATATGAGCAGGTACCCAACAGAATCTCACATCTATCTGTAGTCTCTGTAATCTAAATAAACTTTGTTGGATTTCTAGCATTAGATTTTCTCTACTAGATTTCATATTTTGAATACTATATAGAGCTGCTACAGAATCAACACAACACACCACTCTGTCTGGTTTTACTTCCTCAACCCACTGTAGTCCTACAATAATCGCCATCATCTCTGCCGTATACACTGAAGCCTGATCAGGTAATCTTTTTCCAATACTTATGTTCATTGTTGGTATATATATTCCTATTCCTACATTGTCCTTCTCATCCTTAGATCCATCTGTATAAATTTCTAAGTAACTATAATATTTGTTCCTTATATATTGACTTGCCAGGTGTCCTTTCTCACTCTCTTCCCATTCATTTTTTAGTTCCAAAATGTTTAAGTCTATCTCAGTTTTGGTAAATAACCATATAGGTATATTACTAATAGGTATAGGTGAATTAAACCATATATTTTTTACTCTATATTCCTCTGATTTTGTCTTTGTTACCCATCCAAAGCCATTACCTTTAAAAGACCTATACTCCCAACATTCTTGAATAACACTTTTTGCATGATTTTCATGTCCACATCCACTTAAGCGACTCCAATATGTAAGCATGAGCTTATCTCTTCTCAGATCTGACGGCACTTCTCCTAACTCAACCTGTATTGCTTTAATTGGTGTTGATCTCATTACACCTGCACATATCCTCAATGCTTTGTTACTAATTCTATCTAGCTTCAGTAAATGTGTTTTAGCTGCTGCTCCATATACATAACATCCATAATCTATTGTTGACCTCATTAAAGCCCTGTAAATATATATTAGTGATTGTTTATTTGCTCCCCAGTCTTTCCCCACTACTGCTCTCATTAAATTGATGACTTTCTTGCATTTTGATTCCACCTTTTCAATGTGTATTTTCCATGTTCCCTTTTGGTCTAACCACATACCAAGATATTTAAAATGATCTACTGTTTCCATATTATGTCCATATAACTGTAGGTTCTGTTTTTCTATCCCTTTCTTCCTTGTAAATATCATATGGCAAGACTTACTTGGAGAAAGCTTAAAGCCCCAGCTATACGACCATTGTTCTACCTTTCCTATGGCTTCCTTGTTTTTATTTCTTACCCTTATAGGATCTCGTCCTCTTGCCCAGATGGCCCCATCATCTGCATACAAAGCTGATCCAATCCTTCTGTCCAGATTCATAAAAATATCATTGATCATAACATTAAATAAAACTGGACTAATAACACTACCTTGTGGAATTCCATTACCAATTTCAAATTCCTCAGAAATTCCTGATCCCACTCTAACTCTAAATCTTCTTTCTGACAGAAAGTCTAAGACCCAATTATAAAACCTACCTCTAATTCCCATTTGGTTCATTTTAATTAACAGCCCTTCCCTCCACATGGAATCATAAGCTTTTTCAATATCAAAGAACACAATACTCATTATTTCTTTCATTTTAAAAGTTTTTTCTATTTCATTGCTTACTTTCACCACTGCATCCATTGTGGAACGCCCTTTCCTGAATCCACTTTGATATGGTGCGAATAATCCTCTATATTCGAGGGTCCAGTTAAGTCTTCTGACTAGTATCTTCTCCATCCACTTGCAGAGATGTGACGTAAGGGCAATAGGTCTATAATTACCAGCATTATTCGGGTCTTTCCTAGACTAGTGAACCAAACTGAGAGACCATTTTGGAGGCTCAGGAAACCTTTGCAGGTGTTTTGAGTTGATTAGCTGATTGGCATGTCACCATCTTCTAATTGGTTGAGATGAGTGAATTGGTGGGTTTTTCTTAAATGTGAGCCAAAATCATCACAATTAAAAGAACCAAAGACTTAAACTACTTCAGTTTGTGTGCACTGAATTTAATACACAACTTTTGCAATTTAAGTTGAATTACTGAAACAAATGAACTTTTCCACAACATTCTAATTTATTGAGATGCACCTGTATGTTCATATAAACACCAAAATGTTAAACAAAAGCAGGATGACACTGGGTCATGAGTGCTGATGCTTTAAGGTTTATTCATAAAGATGTTCAACTCCCCTAGTGTTTGTGTGTTGTTTTCAGGGTTCATGGCCCCAGAGCTGCTGAAGGGTGAAGAATATGATTACTCTGTAGATTACTTCACTCTCGGGGTCACGCTGTACGAGTTCATTGCGGCCAAAGGACCATTCAGGACTCGAGGAGAGAAGGTGATATTCAGCATTCATTCTTCAGAGGATCTTTTTTGGATTCACATTTATGTTTTCAACAGATGCTTTTTATCCAAAGCGAACAAATATTAACTTGAGAACGCAATGTCATGCTCTTCAGATGCAAACTAATCCCACTAACATACACTATACACATGATGTTTCGTAGTAAACCTGATATGATGTAGTAGAGTAATATTAATTTATTTAAATTTGAGCAAATTATATTTTCTGAACAAACCAAATGTAACGGGGACTTGGTTAGACATCTGTTAGGTTTCTGTCTTGTTTTAGTGCTTCTAATAGAAAAAAATAGAAGAACATCTGGTACACTTTACATAGAGTGTCTGAACATCTACCATGTCATTTGGGCTCAAACTACAGCTACATCTAGCTTCACCCACAATTCAAGATTCATATATATATATATATATATATATATGAATCTTGAATTGTGGGTGAAGCTATATATATATATATATATATATATATATATATATATATATAGGTGTTAACTTTTGAACCAAATGACCAAGAAACTACACTTTTTTTCCTTTTGGTTCCTGTTTTAGATTTTCCCACATTTGGAATTTTGTTGAAAACATACTTTTTATCCTAGAGCTTGAATCATTGGTCAGATGGTCAGATTATGCTGGCCAAAATGTACTAAAGCAGTTTTGATACACCTTGTAAATGTGAATGAACTGGAACTGCAGGACATCTGGTGAGGATATTACATGCTGGTAGCATTGTTTGTGCTTGCATTATTACACTTAAGTAATCATTCAATTCAAAATTTACACTTAAGACTCTCATTAAATGCACATACTGATAAAATATGCTTTGGCTTTAAAGTGTCAATGCAAGGAATGTTGCTTTGAATAAAAGTGTCTGCCGAACTTTAAACTTAAACTTTGCCCCAACAGGCTGTTTTAATCGTTTAATGACAGCAACACTTACTGGCTGAATGTGTCAGGTTAGAGTTAAAGGTTTAAAGGTATAGTTCCCCCAAAAATGAAAATTCTTGCATCATTTTCACACCCTCATGTTGTTCTTAACTCATATGAGTTTCTTTCTTCTGTTGAACACAAAAGAAGATATTCTGAAGAATATGTGTAACCAAGCAGTTGTTGGTCCCCATTGACTTCCATAGTATAGGAAAATGCAACGCGAAGTAAAAAAATACGATCATCATCAACTGCTTGGTTACTCTTCAAAACGTATTTTGTGTTTAGCAGAAGAAAGAAACCCATACAGGTTTGGAACAATTCGTGGTGAGTAAATAATTACAGAATTTATTAACTTTACCTTTCTGACAGTTCTGTTGTCCGTACAGAAACACTAGTATATGTGCTGCTGTTATTCTTGACTCTAGAATTTTGATTCTTTGTGTAACAAACATTGTGTTTTTCAGGTGGAGAATAAAGAGGTTAAGAAGCGAATCCTGAACGACCCAGTGACGTACCCAGAAAATTTCAGTGAGAATGCCAAGTCCATCTGTGAGGGTCTTCTGGCAAAAGAAGTGGACAAGAGACTGGGCTTCAAGAGCGGCACGTGTGATGAGCTACGCGCACATCCGTTCTTCAGCGAAATCAACTGGAGGAAACTGGACGCAGGTGTAACGCTGATGATAGTTCCATTTATTTGACCGTAATATTGTGAAATAATATTATTACAATTTAAATACTGTATTATTAAAATGTAAAATAATTGTTTTCTGTGTGAATATATTGTAAAATGTAATTTATTCCTGTGTATCAAAGCTGATTTTTCATGCATTTTATTTTTCCGGATTCTTAAAAAAAAAAGCATTTGTTTGAAATAGAAATCTTTTGTAAAATGATAAATGTCTTTACTTTCACTTTAAATGAATGTAATGCATCCTTGGTGGATAAAGGTAATGGCTTCTTATATTCCCCAAACATTTGAAAAAAAAAAAAAAAAAAAAAGAAAACTAGAGTAAATATGCTGTAAATTCAGTTTTAATCACAGGAGTACATTATATTTAAAAATATATTCACATAGAAAATAGCTATTTTAAATTTGAATAATATTTCAATATATTGCTGTTTTTACTTTATTTTTGATCAAATAAATGCAGCCTTGTTTGTCTTCTAAGTGCACTAACACCACTCTGGTGTCCTACAGGGATTCTGCCGCCTCCTTTCGTACCAGATTCCAAGACAGTCTATGCCAAGAATCTGGATGACGTGGGTGCTTTCTCCACTGTGAAGGGGGTCTGCCTGGAGGACGATGACAAGAAGTTCTTTGATGAGTTTGCGTCAGGAAACGTCTCTATACCCTGGCAGGAGGAGATGCTCGAGACGGGCATCTACGGTGAGCTGAACGTGTGGGGTCCAAACGGCACGGTGCCCAACGACCTGCGTCGAGAGTCCATCCTGGAGCAGCCACCCAAATCCTCCACCTGTAGCGTTTCATAATCACACCAAAACTGAACTGTCAAATAACAACATAGATTTGCTTCCGCTATTTCTATAGAGCTCATTGTGAAGGTTGAGTATTTGTGTTAGTGATTATTGATCTTATTGGCATTATTGAGCTGTAAACTGAGTTCTGTTCAAGCATGATTAGCATTTAGGCTTTTAAACGGAACCGAATGAAAAAGAATATCTAATGAGGAAAGAATAAAGAGCAAAATGCTTTGAAGTCATTCTTTTGATATCCATAAAGCTCAGTAATAACATCTGTAAGTAAAATGAACCCTTGTGTTCTGTTTTTTTTTTTTTTTTTTTAATGTTATCACATTGTATTAAACTTTTTGAGTTTATGCACACAGCGTATGACAACTTCTAAAAAATTATTTTTGCAATTTTTTAGGATTTTCCCCTGACCTTGTTACACTTGTCAAAAATGGCCAGCCTACAAAATTGCTTGTAAATCTGTAATTATGTGGGGGGTTTTTTATGTATTTTTACAAAAGTACTGTCGGCTTGTTTTCTTTCAGTTAGCACAAGTTTTGAATTTCTTTTGAAGTTCTGGTTGATCGTAGGCCTCACTGATCTGAGCTCATTCATCTTAGTTTTTTAGGTTATATTGACAAAATGATCCATCAGTTATGCTTTATTTCACTCAAAAACTGAATATTGTCCACAAATAATGTTTATTTTTCAGTCTTAAACTGCAGGTGCATAAGTTCAGATCAATGAGGCCTACGATCAATCAGTTCCAGACACACAAAACCTGTCCTGATTGAAAGAAAGCAAGTTGACTAAAAGGATTGAATCCAATAATTGGTGATACTATTATCTAGGAGTAATAATCACATCTGTCCCTGTTCTGAATGTCAAAATGGACAAATAACTGTATATTTGTGTTTATAACCAATTACATGTGTAAACTCCAGTTTAAAAACAAGACTTTGGCTTCAAAATCTGCATACTGTCTAAATTAATAATTTGGTGCATTTCTCATTTTTATTTAATTTATTTTGCATCGTTTTCATCCTGAATTCAATGTTTTTGTCTTTGACTGGTCTTAGTGATTTATTTGTAATAGGCATTGCTTTAATTAATGCCTTTATTGATTGTGATAACCCACCGGTGTTTTATGAGCCCGTCTGAGGTGGTTCTCGATGCGAGTGAATGTTGTCTGTGGTCGAGCGATCGGGTAAGGGATTAGAGAATAGTCAGTTGCTGTTGACTAGTCCTGCCATTGTTGCCATAAACACAAAGAGGCTTCTGTGCATTAATCGCTATTTAAGTGCCCTAGCAAAGATACAGGTAGCTCTACATTTTCTAAACAATTTCTATTCATGTAAAAACCTGTAAATGTCTTTAGGTTGCATTGATTTTTGAGGTCCAAATCCTTTTTATTAATGTGATAGTTGTCATCATTATGATTTCAAATAAATGTTTTGCCATAAATACACCACAACTCTGGGTCTCTGTGTGTTTTGAGAAAAATAAAGAAGGCATTTAAAGCAGGAATTCTTGTTAAATTGAAGTTTAGTCCATCAGCCTGGGGCTAATTGTCACACTTTACTCCTGTGAAAGCTGGAGTTTTTTAGCTGGGTTTTTATTAATGAAAGTCAGTTTTTTTTATAGACCCAGTGTAAATATATTTATTGGCACTAATTTGTTTTAAACATGAAATACTAGCTAAAATACTAGATTTAAAATGTATTCTATATTTACAACTTTTCTGAAAAGCAAAACAATTGGAGAAACAACAAAAATGAAAAAGGCAACATGAAAGTAATTAATGAATTGTATAAAATTACATCAATTAAACTATGAAACAACAAAAAACTTAAAGGGTTAGTTCACTTCCAGAATGAAAATTCTGTCATCATTTACTCACCTTCCACTTGTTCCAAACCTTATAAGTTTCTTTCTTATGTTGAAAGTGAGAAGATATTTTGAAAAATGTTAGTATCCGAACAGTTGATGGGCACCATTGACTTCCATAGTAGGAAAAAAAAATACTGTGTAAGTTAATGGTGCCCATCAACTGTTCGGATACTAAATTTTTTTTTTTAAATATCTTCTCTTGTGTTCAACATAAGAAAGAAATTCATAAAGGTTTAGAACAAGTGTAAGGTGAGTAAATGATGACAGAATTTTCGTTTTGGAAGTGAACTGCTCCTTTAACATGCAAAAAATAATTGCAATAAAAAGTATAATATTACAAAATATAAACAATGACACAGCTTTCGCGGAAGTGACAATTCCTCAAAAGTAATATTCATGAGGCGTCTTCCACGCACATGCATATTCAATGAGTTTTCGTTTAAAATCGTGTAGGCGGAGTCGGGGAGTCTCTCTCCTCTCTACATTCCACCGGAAGCTCGACGGAAATGGGTGACCGTTGATACGCGCATGCGCACAGATCGCTATCCAATGGAAATTCGAGTTGAAATTTTAAATCTCACTGAGCGCTCACTAGTCAGTTAACGTTAGTTTCAGTCAGTTTAGCGTTGATGGAGTGAAAATGACGGAGGAATCCGCAGTAAAAGTTTGCGTTAGAGTCAGACCTCTTATTAAAAGGTAAGAAAAGCTTAATAATAAAAGCGTGGAGCTAAATGTAACATAAAACAGTTCTACGTTATTTGCTAAGATTTAAGAAAATCTTCGAGGCGGAGCGAACAGATGCATTACATATAGAAAAGGTTGATTTATTATATTGAAGTAAATCTATTCTAAACACGAACTATACTTCATTGTGTAAAGGTAATTTTAAGATAAAAATTTTTTTAAAATTTTTATTAGTGAAGGAATGACGACTTCTCTAATGGCATCCTCTAAATTCTATAAATTCTATACAAAAGGCTGTTTTTGTTATATTTCTTGTATATATTTTAAAAATAATAGAAACAATAAAATAGTATAATATTATGATAGTCAATGATAATATCTTCATATTTTGTTGGTTTAACAGGTTTTAGAATTACTCACAAGTCTGTCAGTCACCCTACAGCTCATATATTACATTAACCATCATAACGCATTCAAACTATGTATAATGTTGTTTTCGGTCCGTTTGGAACCAATCGTTATTTAATCGTCATAAATTAATAATCTTATATTTTTCAAATAAACCCATATTGTATTTGATCAGTAGTTCTCATTAGTGTGTGAATTTGATTTGATGCGTATATGCATGTCTGTGTATGCATATACATCTAAATGTATGAATTCTATTTTCTGATGAATCCTTTAACAAAGCAAAAAATATTACTCTGAAAATTTCTGTAACTAAATAATAAATGTTCTCTTCCTGGTCAAAACAGACCTGAATGCGTTATGATGGTTAATGCTCTGTTTAACGTTGATTCTCAGACTCAACAATAATCTAATTATGATTTTGATGATTTAAGGGAGGAGTCTGAAAGCCCAGAGCCAGTGCAGCTCTACTGGAGAGCTGACAAACAGGCCATCCATCAGCTGGATGATGATGGAGCTCAAACTAAGAGCTACAGCTTCGGTGAGTTGAACACCAGCGGATCTTCACTGACCAGTCGAGCCATGCTTTGTGTTCTGACCTTTATGTGTTTCAGACCGTGTGTTCAGTGCTGAAGAGACCACTGCTCAGCTCTACCAGGACATCGCAAAGCCACTGGTCGTGTCAGCAGTTGAAGGCTATAACGGTGAGTCCAGAAATCAGAGTAATTACAATTTATTCTAGAAGGTACTTTATGGATCCTTCGAAAAGCATGCTTAGTGCAATATCAGGCAATGAAGTCAAAAATATTTATACAGAAAATAAATATGTATATTTTGTGTATTGTGTAGTGTATAGATGATCACAATATACATTGATATGATTTGTACTTATGCATTTCATTTGCTTGGTCACTGTTGATTCTTAACGCATAATCTCCTTTTTTCAGGCACAATATTTGCCTACGGACAGACATCTTCTGGAAAGACCTTCACCATGATGGGAAGTGAACATAACCGTGGAGTGATTCCTCTTGCCATGGCTGATGTCTTCAAAACTATTAAAAATGTATGTGTTTGCAAATTTTCCTGGCATCAGAAAAAAAAAAAAGTATTTCTATGGCACAAGTTTTGAGATCTGAGTGGAACCCTTTTACAGCGAATAAGAGCTTATATTTCAGTCTTTTCCCCTCACAAAGGATTAAATGAGTAGTGTAACTAAATGTACATTTTCAGCTATTAAATTTTAGTATTTTAAATTAAGTATTCCTTTAATAATCAGTGTCTTTTTCGTTCAATATCAGTGAAATAAACCATAGTTTTTATTCTTTGCATCTATCTAGTGTCCAAAGAAGGAGTTTCTCCTGCGTGTGAGCTACATGGAGATCTACAATGAAACGGTCACAGATTTGCTCTGCGAGAGCTGGAAAAGGAAACCTCTGGAAATCCGTGAAGGGAACTACGTAAGTTTCATCTTTCATTGGACTCACACTGGGGATTTGAAAGTAGTTTTAGCTCTTAACCTGCCAACTGTGTCCTCAGAAAAACGTGTACGTGGCTGATCTGACGGAAGAGTTGGTGACATCTCCGGAACAAGCCCTGTCCTGGATCACCAAAGGAGAAAGTAAAGTTGCACTCACTAATTGTCCCCCATTCTTTATCTTTTTGGTATACTGCGGTACTTATTTCTTCATCACTTTTTTCGTACAGAAAACCGACATTATGGAAAAACAAAAATGAACCAGCGTAGCAGCCGCTCTCACACCATCTTCCGCATGGTAAGAAGCGTGATGAACTGGACTGTGTTTGGAATTGTGCTCATCTCTGAAGCGTCTCGTTTATTTTGTCCATATCAGATTTTGGAGAGTCGTGAGAGAAGTGACCCGGCGTCTGGTGAGAACGCTGATGGAGCTATCATTGTGTCGCACTTGGTGAGTTCAAAACAAACCAGGAACCTTTGGCGTGACTTCATTCACTGATGTAATTTAGATAAGCAGCATTTAATGTTTAGTCAGCGTATTGTTGTTTCCATGTTCCTGTAGAACTTGGTGGATCTTGCTGGTGCTGAGCGAGCGAGTCAAACAGGAGCTGAGGGTAACTATATATATATATATATATATATATATATATATATATATATAATATTATATTTTAGTCTGTTGTGTTTAAACCTTATAAGATTTTACTGATTTTAATTTCCTTTTTTTATGAATTAATTATTTTTTTAATAAAGATTGTTTCCTCAAACTGAGAAGTTCAAAAGTTGGTGATTTTTAGATATGAAATTTGAGCAGAAATTTGTGGGGTCTGTTAAAACCCCTCTCTTGTTCTTCTATTTCAGGAGCCCGCTTTAAAGAAGGGTGCAACATTAACCGCAGTTTGTTCACTCTCGGGCAAGTCATTAAAAAGTTATCCGATGAGAGTCAGAAGTGAGTTATTTCATGACTTACCATAAGTTTTACCCTCACTGAATCTGTTTTTGGTCAAGCTATAGCTAAAACATAATGTCTTGTTTCTGTTCCATCCAAAAGGGGCTTCTTGAATTACAGAGACAGTAAACTGACTCGGATCCTTCAGAACTCTTTGGGTGGCAATGCCAAAACTGTCATTATTTGCACCATCACCCCAGCCACTGTTGACGAGACTGTCAGCACCTTACAGGTATGAGAGAAGACCTTTTTTCCTCTTAATTCTGGATTGATATAGGTATTGGTATTGAATTTCTTTGGGTTCTTACTGTGGTTAAAGTTTGCTAGTGCTGCCAAGCGCATGAAGAACGACCCTCACGTCACAGAGGTCTCTGATGAAGGAGCTCTCTTGAGAAGATACCGCAATGAGATTGTTGACCTCAAACGACGACTGCAAGAAGTGAGAATGTGGTTCACTTGTTTGACAATCATCCAGCAATAACATGACCCATCATCTCCTCACATGATTGTTTTCCAACTCATTTCGCAGGTTTCCTCTGTCACACAAACAACTGCGACCGAGCGAGAATCCCTGTGTCAGCTTCTGCAGGAGAAAGACCAGCTCCAGAGAGAGCAGCAGGACAGGATTAAGAACTTAACCAAGCTACTAGTTACTGCCTCAAATGTCGCCCTAATCCCTAAGGTAACAGATTTCACTAGTGTTTACACTAGTAAACCTCAGTGTTCGTGAAGTCGATGGATCTGATTGTTGTTTAACTGTAAAGGTTCCAAAGAGGAGAGTGACGTGGGGTGGAAAGCTGCTGACGTCTGCTCGTCTTCTGAATGATGATTTCGGCGCGAGTGATATGAGTTTCGCAGAGCCATACATCAAGAAGAGAAGAGCTGACTGCTCTCTGCCCGATGAGGGAGAGGGTATGACTGTCTTTATAATTGGAGAAAATTAGCTTTAGGTGCACTTGAAAATTATAATGCTGTAGGTGTGAAGCATGTAAACGTAAACATGGTCAGTGTTACACCAGATGAAGGTTTCTGAAGCAGTTGCTCAGTTTTTTATGTTTTATGTACAGAGATGGATGAGTTTGACAGCCGGTTTGATTTCACTGCTCTGGAGGAACCCAACATGGACATGGAGATGAGCAGCAACACTGTCCGCAGCTCCTCTGAAGGGTGAGGACACCATTATTCTCACTACAGTCTTTTACACTCAAAATAGCCCATTTAAAATGTTTACCTAGTTTTGTTTACTGCTAAAAATGAACGTTCAGGAAGGGACAGTTTTTGTATATAAACTTGTAAATAATACATCATATGGTGTCTTCTGACAAACTTTTCCATGCATAATTTGATTATTTTATGTGGGCAGAAATAAATGGAGCAGTGAAATCACTCACAGTATTGCACAGGTCTGATCACGTTTTCATCATTTGCCATTAGTGGACTTTGAATTGAACTTTTTGATCAGAATAAACTCTTGAGATGTCATCTCGTTTTCAAGGGGGTCCCAACATATCACAATCATTAAAAAAAACAATCTGCTTGATGCATTCATCAACAAACAGACACAATGACAATGACACTCTCCTCTCCTTCAGGAGTCATTACTTGGACTCGCCTCAAGCGAGCGAGCTGACGTTGAAGTTAGCATCTCTAGAGCGTCAGCTGGAAGCAGAAACTCAGTGCAAACAGAGAGCAGAGGAGATGAGCACTGAACTCCATCTGAAGATCTCAGAGTTGCAGAACAAGCTGGAGGCTCAAGCCACACTTTCAGAGGAGAAGAACATCTCTCAGCTGGAGAAACAGATGGAGGCATTGCAGAGTCGACTGGAGGTGGAGGTTCAGGAGAGACAGAAGGCTCAGGAGGAAACCTCTTCACTCGAACTGAAGGTGGCAGAGTTGGCGCAAACTTCAGAAGCCCTGCTGCACTCTCAGCACACATGTGAACAGGTACAACAGCTATTGTACAAGCAGCTCTTGGAATGTATTTGAGGTTGGACAGCTATTTGAATAACCGTAATGGGTTTTGAAAAATTATTTCTTCTGACCGTGAATATTTATTTAAAAAAAATAAAACCTCTGTGTTTAGCTAAAAAAAGATCTGGAAGAGGCCATTCAGTTCTGTGAGGCTCTTGGATTTGAGAAAGTGAGTGAACTACAATATCCTGCATTTTTCTTTGGCCTGTTAAATATACTTTTTCATTTGGAAATGCCTCGAGTTACAGTAGTAAAATGGGTTTTGAATGACATTTTCAAATTTATTTTGTAAAGGATGCTGTTATTGCCGAACGAGACTCGATCAAACACACGCTTCAACTGATAACTGAAGATCTGGAGAGTCTGAAGGCAGATAAAGACACTCTTCAGAAAGATAAAGATGCTCTGCTGAAGGACATTGATGAGAGAAAAGATGCAGATGAGTTTGAGAAACTAGAGCAGGAGAGCAAGAAAGAGTATGAGGTGATCACATCAAAGCATTAAAACTTGAAATTCTCACTTGGATTATTCTTTTTTTCCCCAATGCTAAGACGAAGTCTCTACACGTTTTTCAAAAAAAATCTATGTCTGACAGCTCTTAATAATATTTTAAATCCTCTCCATACAGAGAGAATTGGAGGCTGAAAACTCCAAACTGCAGCGGGATTTACAACATTCAGAAGACATGATCCAAAAGCTGAAGGTCTGTTCATGTTCACTTGATGTATGTCTTGTAGATGGACTCATTGCTGCACTGAAAGACCAAAGATGATGTATGAACTTACTGTTGTCCTCTATAGGCTGACTTGGCGATGATGTCATCGGAGCTTCAGAAGAAGACAGACCTGAATACTGAGCTACAGAGTTGTGTACGTCACTGAATCACTGCACTTTTATTTACTGGTTGTGTATTTACTTTTAATTACTGGGTTTTCAATGTCTGATGCTGACATCTGGAGAGAATGTATGGCCATGGAGACTATTTATGCAATGTTTATTAACATTTGCACACTTCTCTTTCCCCCTATGCATTGACAAGACTGTATGTTGACTCTAGAAACTGGCATAATGTGGAGGCGTATGGATGTGGATTCTCAAAGCGGATCTATATGCAGATCTTTATATTAACTCTGCTGTCCTGTGGCTACAAATGTCCTGTATTATTATTATTATTTTTTTCCATATTCATTATGCTGTATTGCATTCTGCAGAGTGACAAGGATCTTGTCCAGGAAGTGACGCGTCTACGGCGCTCTCTTGATGATGCTGAGTGTGTCAGTTTGGATACCAAGAAAGAATGGGCCTTCCTGCGGAGTGAGAACATCTCCCTCAAAGAGAGAGATGTGAGTAGAGTGAAGCTCAAGGTGAGATCAGGGTGTGCAGGTCATAAGTAGTGGTTTATTTTGTGTGACTCTGCTTCAATCAGGCAACCCTGACTGCAGGCTATGAGAAGATGGAAGATGAGGTTAAGATGCTTCAGGACAAGCTGGAGCAGGAGAAGTCTCGCTTTAAAAAGATGCAAACGGATCTTCAGAAAGAACTAATGGGTGCTTTCGATGAGAATACCAAACTGACAGCTCTTCTGGATGGAAAAGTACCAAAAAGTAAGTAAAGAACATACAGAGGGACATCATGATCTGTAGTCATTGTGAAATCTAAACTGACTGCTTGTACAGTACTCTCTAAATTTGTTTACGGTTGAATTGTGAACAATTCACAATGATATTTTTTTTTTTTTTTTTTTTTTTTTCATCCATTGAAAGTCAGATTAATAAATTTTCAAGATTTAAAAGGCGCATTGAGACATTTCTAATGAAATCCATATGAATCAAGTGGCTTAATCTTAAGTTAGAGACCTGCACTCCCGCGGGAGTACCGTGGGACCCAGCGCTACCGAGTGCGGCGCGGGACAATATTTGACGGGTAAATGCAGACGCGGCCGGCAAGATATTATTGTGTGCGGGTTGTGGGAAAATAAAATTATTTGCGGGACTCCCGCAAAGTGGATATGTCTAACAAAATAAAATAACTAGAAACAAATAAACCTTTATTCATAATAAAATAAAATAGACTTTGCGGAATGGGAGGATGCTGATGATACCATAGTGTAATTCGATTCCGAAATAGCGAGATATTTAAAGGTCAAGTTGGATGGATTAGAAACACACAGACCGGATAATGTCCTCCAGTGGTGGAAAAGACAAATTTCCGAGATTAAGCAAAGTAACACGCCATGTACTTTGCATTCCAGCTAGCGCACCATCGGACAGGGCTTTCAGTATCTGCAGTCGCATACTGGAGCAGAGACGGTTGAAGCTCTCAACAGTGAACGACATGCTATTCCTGCATGGGCACAATAAGTAGTCGTACAAGTTTTTTTTTTTTTGTCAATTCAGGTTTTTTAAGTTTTTTTTTTTTTTTGCTAAATATTTAAAATTGGTCTATTTTGTTATTGAGGAATAAGGATATTTTTTGTTTAATGCTTGAAGGAATTGCTCAGGCCCCATAAGCTTCTTTTCCTTTGAACATGAAATAAATCCAGGTTTATTATTATATAATTTATTAGGCTATATGGCCTAATTATTATAGGTTATTTATAATTTATTTACATTTTCTTTTTTACTGTATTTCTGTGTTCTAAGTTCCTTGTTCGTGTTCATCCATTTAATTAAACGCAAATAAAACGAAACATTTGTTTATTTTCCGTTTCTTTTTTTTTAATTTATAGTCCACAGGGGAGCAAGTGAAAAAATAACAGAGTAGCAGGCAGAATATACAATGTATTTAAAAACAAATCTACTTATACGTTTACCCGCAGGATTTTGCGGGCGGGAGCGGGACGAAACTTGATTATTTGCGGGCGGGAGTGGGAGAAATTAACATATTTTTGTGGGAGTGGGACAAAACATTGCGGGAGCGGGACGGAAAATCCCTCCCGCGCAGGTCTCTATCTTAATGCTGTGTTCACACCAAACGCGAATAGAGCATCAAATTCGCATCTAGTTTGCCACTTGAACATTTTGAATTCATTCGCACGTCTAGAGCGAAATAGACGAGTGTAGAAAGCAAAAGTTTGAAGCGAAATTGATGCGCTTCAAACACATAAATGCACAAAAGCACCATTCACGCCAGACGCTCAATTCGCGTCATTCGCGCAAATGAGGTGAATTCGCGCCGCGACACCTCCAGACGCGCGTAAACTAGGGGTGTAACGGTACGCAAAAATCACGGTTCGGTACATACCTCGGTTTTAAAGTCACGGTTCGGTTCATTTTCGGTACAGTAAGGGAAAGAAATGCAAACATTAAACTGCAGGTTGTTTATTACTATACACTTTTTTTTTTTTTTTTTTTTATACTTTTTAATAAAATATATATAAAATAAAAATAGAATAAGAAATAAAATACTGCTGCAAAGTTCTCCACTGAATAAAATAGTCTGTCTCAAACCAATATCAGATAATAAAATATAATGAAAAATATAAATAAATAACTATGATTACAGTGCAGCATTACCAATCCCAGCTTGTAGGCCTGCTTCACCAGAACCGTGCCTGACGCGGCACTGGCGCGTTGCTGCTGCTGCAGGTGACATAGTAGAGGGAGACCGCCGACAGACCAGGCTCTTGTCTTCATGACAACAATATCTATACTTCATGTTGAGCATAAATATAAAGCCTACTGATAAAGGACACCGTCAACAGTATTGATGGCGAAATAGACTGTTTGACGGGTTCAATATTTGAAAATCGATTATTAATTTATTTTTTAAAATACATTTATATCTGAATTTGTCAACCTATAGACTTTCAAACATCAAAGTGTCATGAATTAATATGTATTTGTGTCCAAAATGACATATAAACATATTTTCCTATTCTATTTTGCCTGGAAATGCTTGCAACATGCTTGCATGTCGCGTGAAAAATAGGCGTCGGTTCTATTTCTAGCTTGCACGCGTGTTCCGCGCGGGTCGAGCCGCGCCTAAGATGCGCGTCTCACGCAGGCAGTCTGCAAGCTCTAACCTGTTAACATGGGATCCGAATTAAAAACGGACACGCCACGCAGCTGAGACGCTTGCGCCACTCATCCAGTGTGTCGCCAGCCTTAGAATCAGCTGCAGGGCGGGATTTGCGCTGAACGCGGAGACTTCCGCCACTTAATATGTTCGTTTGGAAACACGAAAATGTACTTATTTTTCCGCAAACAAAATATTGCATTCCGTTATTCGGTACACACGTGCACCGTAACGAAAGCGCTGTACCGAAACGGTCCGATACAAATACACGTACCGTTACACCCCTAGCGTAAACGCATCTTTACATTGACTTAACATTGAAATGTTAATGTAAATGTTAATGCTCTATTCGCGCTTGGTGTGAACACAGCATTAGTCTTCCAAAGAGACTGAATCACTTTTTATGACAAACAGATTTAATTTAGGCTTTTATTCACATAATTCACACAAACAATGATCCATGCATCTCCATAAAGCACATTAGATACAGTAAATGGAATTGCAACAATGTGTGCTTGATGTGCAAGAACCATTGAGTTTTGTTGAAAATACTAAATTCTTATGGATTACTTGTACTGTGTCTCTGTGCTTTATCTGAATTTCAGTGGTTGGACAAAATGATGAAATGTAATATCTTTGTGGTCTGAAGATGTGCACATCCCTAGTTCAAACCCATAAGATTTGTTTGAGTACTTGGACGTGACGGCAATGATCAATCATGAAAATTCTTGAAAAATCTTTTGGGCTGTATGTGAGATCTGATTTGTTAGTGTTAGACAGGATGCCTTCCAGACCGATGAAATAAAGTGAAACTTGATTTGAAAGGCCACAGTGATGCCTGGAATCACTTTGTTCAGGAAATACAGTGAAATATTTTATATAATAAAAGTAAATTTTATTTGCAAGGTCTTAATTTTGTGGTGGAAAATTGGGTGAATTCCCCCTTTAGTTGGCTGTTATGAGGGGGATTCTTTTAATTTGAGGGGGGAGTTAGGGTATTTTCAATTAATCGCACGATAAAAAAAATTAACTCATTTTTTTCTGCCGCGATAATTTCTTTTTTAAAATTTTTATTAAAAAAATGTAGCATGTCATGATGTGGGGTTAGTCTGGAGCGCAGCCTGTGGACAGCCCGTGGCAGAAAACACCCTCTCCGATGGCACAGAAGTCCCGAGAATAAACCGATAACGTCTCATTAGAGAGATCAGCTTTGGGAAGTGCCTTTCATTTGCTTGTGGATGTTTGCGTCGCAAGCGATACATCATTGTACTTGCACTACTGCTTTTTTTTAATACCGCGTAGAATATTTTGCAAGTAACTTTGTTGCCCTTTGTCGAAATCGGCCTACTTTTCGCTCGCTTTATTTGGCTTGCTCAGCTAAATATGTATGTAGACGTGTGGTTGCGTGTGTCAACGCACCCAGTGAGTTAACGAGCCTGGAAAAAACAAGAGCGTCGCACCGCGTCTCTTCCATAATGAGCGTGCATACCACATTTGAAAAAACGAACTTGAGCACCCAAAAGACGTGATATGTGAACGGCCCCTTCATCGGTCAAAATGTTTACTTTAGGGTCACGGTTAAACGGACAATATGAGCATCCTCAACTGGCATATAAACATAATATAACACAAGATTAATTAATTTTAAGCCACACAAAGTCAACATGTTGGTATTTCTTGCTCTGAATCTGCCATAAAATAAAAGTTTATTGATCTTTGAAAAGCTGTATGCGTTATTATGCCATTTTCATTATATTCGTTTAAACTGGTCTTAGAACGACAATATTATCGTTTATCGCAATTTCTTGGACAATTTATCGTCCAGCAAAATGTATCGTGAAAAGCCTAGTATTCGGTAATGAGATATAGCAGGTAATTAATATGCACAATTTTAACGTGGGCACTTCTATGTACCGTGAATAATTATATATTACAAATTATTCAGAATTTGGAATGCATTTTAAGAATACTATTCCCATCAGCTGGTCAAAATGTGCAACACCGCTGTATGCTGCTTGAAAGACGCTTGTGTGCTCCGATGTAAACCAGCACGCATGAGAAGCACATGGGGGAACACGTGAGATTTTTTAGTTGCTTTGATGCAGTGTATTTTGTTTGAAGCGCTATATAAATAAAGGTGACTTGACATTAATTCATTAGTTAACATAAACTGCCAATGAAAAATTCTTCTGAACATTCATTAATCTTATATATTCCAATTGTTATAATCAAAAGTTGCAACTGTATTTAATGAGTTGATATAAATTAAGACTTGTATTTTTTTAAACAAAGATTAATAACTTCTGTAGCAAATGTAGCTGTTGCTCATTGTGAATTAATAAACTAATGAGGTCTTATTGTAAAGTGATAACTATTGGTCTTTATAGTTCTTTTGCACTTTAATCAGTGTAAAACTTTTATCTTTTTCTGTATTGCTTAATTTTAAATAAATGTTCAGTTATTTTTGTTATAAAAAGTTTATTTAACCTGTTATACTATATTATGACCCCTTTTTGAGACTTAATTTCTTAATTTTTTTTGTTTTCTCTTGCTTTTTATGCTCATTGATTCTGATACGATTACTGCTTATTTTTTCTTTTTGTTTTATTTTTTCAGGTGTTTCTTTTGTCCTGTACTGCTCTGCATTTTATTCTCTGCTATGTACAGCACTTTGGTCAGCCTTGGTTGTTTTTAAATGTGCTTTATAAATAAATATTGTATTGTATTTCATCACCGTATACCGTGATAAAAGCATGAGCAATTAATCGCAACAGGAAAATTTGATACCGGCATATCCCTAAAATAGAGTATAAGGCTGTGGGGAAAACGAAGATGTTAGTTAAATGGGTATTTATCTGATTATTCCCACTAGCAAAGTGCTGAAAATGCAAAAATGCCCATCACTATTTTGAATAGACGAGGGTGAGTCAGTGATGGCAGAATTATGTTTCTGGGAACTATTCTTTTAAGATTAAACCAGTTGGTACCTGGAGTGTTTCAGTTACTGTTTTATGTCAATTATAAAAAGTAATTTTGTTACTTTTGATGTTCACTCTTTTTCGCTTTCGCAGATCTGACCGATAATCTTGTGTTGGAGAAAACTGTCTGCGACTTGCGTAAGGAGCTTGATCAGAGTCATGAGACTGAGAGATGTTTGCAGACTAAGATGGAGCAGATGGAATCACTTCCTGTTAAAGTGGATGAATTGCAGAGACAGGTTAGAGGAACTGCATGACATCATCTTTGCTAACTTTCTTTGCTTGTACAAGGCTTAGTCTCATCCATTATGCTTTCTCAGGTGTGTGGTCTGTCAGAAGAGCTGCATTCTGTAAGCGAGGAGAGAGACACTTTGATATCCGCTCAGGCCAGTGTGAATGGAGACCATCAGAGACTGAAAGATGAGATGTCTAAAGCTCAGGACCAGCTGCTGAAGATGGAGAGTGATCTGGTTGATGCTCAGCTGAAGGAAGCAGAACTGAGCCAACAGCTCACAGAGATGTCAGAACGGCTCCAGAACATCCAGACAGATCTCCAGCACGTCACACAGGAGAAGAGCACACTGCTCACGTCATTAGAGGAGGCCACACAGAAGGTCCGTTCGCACTCATCACTACACACAGTTCCACTAACTGCCAGATGGAGTGATTTAACACTGTTTTTACCATGTGTCAGTCGGAGCAGTTGAGTGCAGAGCTGGAGTCTGTTCGTGGAGAGAGAGATGTGCTTTTGTCTGAGAAGATGGAGGAAGTTCAGAGAGACCCAGATGAGATGGAGAAGCTGCGACACACTATCAGCTCAATAACTGAAGAGCGTGAGCAGCTCCAAGAAATTCTACAGGGCCTGAGAGAAGAGAGAGACCAGCTCAAGAGTGACATGGAGGAAAATGTGGAGATGGTGAGCATTTATTCCTGAAGGCATGACAAACATGATGATATCAGCCGACATCAGACCTTTTTTTAAATTCTTTTTTTTTTTTGTTCTCTGCAGATGATTGAGACTCAAGCAGAACTGAGAGATGCTCAGGAGAAGGTGAAGGAGCTTCGGGGAAGACTACACAACCTGGAATCACAGAGAGTTCAGAAGGTCGAACATTATGAGGACCAGAAGAACTGTAAAGATGGACAGCTAGAGAAACTACAAGATCAGGTGACAGAGCAGTTTGACATGTAGAATTTGCTGTAGAGATGTTTTTTTCTAAACGGCAGTAGATGCATCCACAAACATCTATCAGTAGTTATGGCTGTTCTTTAAATGCTCCATATTAAAGTGTGTCATGTTTTCTTGCATATAAAGCAGCTAACAGAAGAGCTCAGCGCTGCTGTTTGTGAGAAGGAGCCTCTGCTCTCTGAGAGCTCTAACCACCATGAGCAGTCTGATGTGATGGAGAAGATGAAAGCAGAAGTCACATCTTTAACACAAGAACGAGATCAGCTTCAAGAGAGACTACGGGAGCTGGAGAGAGACAACATTCAGATCAAAACACAACTAGAAAAGAAAAATGAGACGGTGAGAAGAATAATCGAGTTGTTCATTAAAACGGATCGATCTCAGGTTAAATTTCACAAAACCTCAAGAATAATTTTTTACATTAGTTGAGTCATGCATTGACATTTTTCTTTTTAGTTTGTTCGTAATTCTGATTATTCTCACCAGTGAGTTTCATTAAATATACATGTCTTTACAGTAAATATTAAAACCGTTTTTTCATTTCAGTCTCCACTACTTGAAATAGTTTTTTTTTTTATGTATGTGTGTGACGGGTGTGTTTTTGTTTTGTAAATCCAGTGAACTCCATAATGCAAGTTAAATAAGTGAAAGGTTTTGTTTCAGATTCTGCAGGCTCAGGCAGAGTTGCAGGAACAGCATTTGAACCAAGAACAAGAAGATTCCAGTGAGGAGAACAATTCTCCGCTTCAGCAGGTTGTGACTATGACTTTTTTATTTTTTATTCTACAAGGATGTGAGTGTTTGTGCCTTTTAATCACTGTCTCTTATGGTGTAACACATTCTGCAGATTCAGACACTCAAGGAAGAGCTTGAGACTTTATTAGAACAGAGAAAACAGTTGACATTGGACCTTCAAGAGACCTCTCAACAGGTGGGACATAAGCTGAAGATCTGAAATTAGCTTCATGTGATGTTGGTCCTAAGCCTTATGAATATATTTGATGTTTCTCAGGTGTGTGATCTGTCAGAAGAGCTGCGTTCTGTAAGAGAGGAGAGAGACACTTTGATATCCGCTCAGGCCAGTGTGAATGAAGACCATCAGAGACTGAAAGATGAGACGTCTAAAGCTCAGGACCAGCTGCTGAAGATGGAGAGTGATCTGGTTGATGCTCAGCTGAAGGAAGCAGAACTGAGCCAAAAGCTCACAGAGATGTCAGAACGGCTCCAGAACATCCAGACAGATCTCCAGCACGTCACACAGGAGAAGAGCACACTGCTCACGTCATTAGAGGAGGCCACACAGAAGGTCCGTTCGCACTCATCACTACACACAGTTCCACTAACTGCCAGATGGAGTGATTTAACACTGTTTTTACCATGTGTCAGTCGGAGCAGTTGAGTGCAGAGCTGGAGTCTGTTCGTGGAGAGAGAGATGTGCTTTTGTCTGAGAAGATGGAGGAAGTTCAGAGAGACCCAGATGAGATGGAGAAGCTGCGACACACTATCAGCTTAATAACTGAAGAGCGTGAGCAGCTCCAAGAAATTCTACAGGGCCTGAGAGAAGAGAGAGACCATCTCAAGAGTGACCTTGAAGACACTAATGGGATGGTAAAGGCTGAATTCAGCAGTAGAGTTTTATAGTGGTGTATAAATGATAACGTGAGGTGTGTGAATATAGGAAGTGTTTTTTCAGCTTATGCAGGTTCAGCAGGAACACAGCGGCTCACAGACAGACACACAGCATGATGAACTCCTCCAGCAGGTAATCAGAGACCTTCACAAGCTGATACTGACAGGGGTGTAAAAAGTACTCAAATTATACTCGAGTGAAAATACAGATACAATTTTACTCCCAAGTACAAGCATTTGGCCAAAAAAAAATCATATTTCAGCATCTTCTCAATACAAAGGATAATGTTTTTTTTTCAGATAGAGAAACAAAGGTTTGGTTAAAGGGTGAAAACAAAACATGCAATGGCATCGGTCAAACATCTGTCTTGTGCATACAACAACAATACAGTGCAGCACAGTGGAATTCAAAAAGTCCCTTTACATGCCGTCCCATATGTATATGACTTTTTTTTTTTTCCAGATGAACACAACTAAGAGTTTTAGAGAAAAAAAATCCTCGTCTCTGCATATAATGCAAGTGTATAACACATTCAGTAACATTTAATTTAAAGGAAATATTCCAACAAAAAATGTGAATTGCATTTAAATTCTCATTTTTGATTTTATTTGTGCTTGTGCATTCAGCCAATATATTATACAGACAGCTACAGAAATAATTAATAAACTTTGCTACCTGAATGATTTTTCACATTTGATGACCAACCTTTGATACCAGACATTTATCTGATGAAAGTTATAACTGAAGCTGAAATGTCTGTGCTTGATGCATGAAAACTCCATTAGTTCATGTCAGACGCACACATTTGAGTTGCCATTTACCATATTTAATCTTTGCAAGATAAAAAAATGCTTAAATGTAATGGGTACTTTTCAAGTTGAAATAAAATTAAGGAGTACTTGTGCTTTTACTTGATTACATTTCTTCAGAAATGTAATCAAGTAAAAGTACAAGTGGTCATTTTAAAATGTAATTGAATAAAGTACAGATCCCCCTTATAATACTAAAGTACAGTAATGAAGTATTTAACACTATTGGATACTGATAATCATGGTTTTCATAATCATGGTGTAAATTGTCTCACAGATGCAGCAGCTTCAAGAGGAGCTGGACACTGTGAATGAGGAGAGGAACCAGTTAAAATCTGATCTACAGGAGAATGTAGAAATGGTGAGATGGAAGTGCTTCTGAAAAGAACATGAGAAACCGGTTTTCCTCCACTTGAGCACAAATACTGTTATTGGTATTCTTCTATAATTTCATTTCATTTGAGATCTGCTCACCAAGTCTGCATTTATTTGATCAGAAATGCAGTAAAATGGTAATATTGTAAAATAAAATTTTCTATGTGTAGATGGTAAAATGTAATTTATTCCTGTTCAAAACTGAATTTTCAGCATCATTACTCCAGTCTTCAGTGTCAAACGATATTTCAGAAATCATTCTAATATGCTGATTTGCTGCTCAAGAAACATTTCTGATTATCAATGATGAAAACAGTTGTGCTGCATCATTTGAGGAAATCATAATAAATTTAATTTTTCAACATTCTTTGAATAGAAAGTTCAAAAGAACAACATTTATTTGAAATAGAAATCTTTGCAAAATTCAAAAGTCTTTACTGAAACATTTGATGAATTTAAAGGGATAGTTCACCCAAAAAGGAAAATTATGTCATTAATGACTTACCCTCATGTCGTTCCAAACCAGTGAGACCTCCATTTATCTTCGGAACACAGTTTAAGATATTTTAGATTTAGTCCGAGAGCTCTTAGTCCCTCCATTGAAACTGTGTGTACGGTATACTGTCCATGTCCAGAAAGGTAATAAAAACATAATCAAAGTAGTCCATGTGACATCAGAGGGTCAGTTAGAATTTTTTGAAGCATCGAAAATACATTTTGGTCCAAAAATAGCAAAAACTACGACATTATTCAGCATTGTCTTCTCTTCGTGTCTGTTGTAAGACAGTTCAAAACAAAGCAGTTTGTCATATCCGGTTCGCGAATGAATCATTCGATGTAACCGGATCTTTTTGAACCAGTTCACCAATTGAACTGAATCGTTTTAAATGGTTCGCGTCTCCAATACGCATTAATCCACAAATGACTTAAGCTGTTAACTCGTTTAATGCGGCTGACACTCCCTCTGAGTTAAAACAAACCAATATCCCGGAGTATGTGCTCAAACAGTACACTGACTGAACTGCTGTGAAGAGAGAGATGAACACCGAGCCGTGCCAGATAATGACTCGTTTACGAGTCAAGAACCGGTTGAAGAAAACGGTTCACCGGTTCTTTTGCACTCGACGTAATGGCGTCATTGGCGTTCATTGCAAGCCTTCGGTTTACCTGGGCTCATAACATTAGCACAGAATCAGTTCAGAATCAATCACCAAAAGAATCAGTTCGGTTCAGATGCTCTGTGTGTCGGATTGCTTCACGCTGAATCACACATGCGCAGTATCATCAGCTCCTCGGTTCTCGAATCGGACGTGTCTGACAAAGTCATTTGTGGATTAATGCGTATTGGAGACGCGAACTGTTTAAAACGATTCAGTTCAATTGGTGAACTGGATCAAAAAGATCCGGTTACATCGAATGATTCCTTTGCGAACCGGATATGTCAAACTGCTTTGTTTTGAACTGTCTAACAACAGACACAGAAGAGAAGACAATGCTGAATAAAGTCGTAGTTTTTGCTATTTTTGGACCAAAATGTATTTTCGATGCTTCAAAATATTCTAACTTACCCTCTGATGTCACATGGACTACTTTGATGATGTTTTTATTACCTTTCTGGACATGGACAGTAGACCGTACACACAGTTTCAATGGAAGGACTGAGAGCTCTCGGACTAAATCTAAAATATCTTAAACTGTGTTCCGAAGATGAACTGAGGTCTTACGGGTTTGGAACGACATGAGGGTAAGTTATTAATGACATAATTTTGCAAATTGGGCGAACTATCCCTTTAATTCCTGACTTTGGAAAAGTCTGTCATTTAAGTGCCTATTTTAATAAATCCTTTTTCTTTTTTTTCTTTTTTTTTTCAAATGCAGATGATTGAAAATCAGGAGGAGTTGAGAGGAGCTCTTGAGAAGCTGAAGGATCTTCAGAACACCATACAAGAGCTGGAGTCTCAGCAAACTCTAATGGAGTCCAAACTCCAGGACTCTGAAAACACATGCCAACAGCTGCAGGAGCTTCAGGTTCAGGTAGATCATGATCATGTGACTGATTGACATGTAGTTCTCATTTACTATGGTTTTCTGGTTTGACATTAACTGTTGATGAGTGTGTTATTTACAAAAAAAAATGGTGACTTGAGACCAAAAAGTTCAAACTGTTCATTTGCTTTGACCTTCACAGATGAAGCAGCTGAGAGAGGAGTTTGAGAGTGTGTGCTGTGAACGAGAGCGTCTGCTGTCTGAACGCTCCACGAATACACTCAGTGAAACTGAGTGTATGGAGCAGATGAAGACCAGCATCCGCTCTCTGATGGAGGAGCGAGACCAACTTGGGCAGACACTGCAGGGCCTCAGAGACGAGGTGGAGCAGCTGAGGAGAGAGCAGCAGGAGAGAGAACAGATGGTAAAAATGACAACAGGGGAAAATTGAATTGCTTATTCTTGGCTACTCATCCTAAAATGGCTTCTATGCATCTGCATACAGATTTACAATCACTGCGCATCACAAATAATCATTTTGAAATATCCAACGGTTACAGTTATGGAAGTATAAACCATCTGAATGTGTTAGTAGTTCCTATGGGTGGGTTAATCCTCTCTGGCTTTCATTTTCATTTTAATGAAGTATTCCCTTCATTCAGATGGTCCAGTTGAAGTCAGAGCTTCAGTCTGTTTGTGCTGAGAGAGACCGTGTGGCATCTGAAAGAACCGGAGAGATGGAGAAGATGAGCTCTGTGACTGAGGAGCGAGATCAGCTCCTGGAGACTCTACAGCGGCTTACAGATGAGAACACGCAGCTCAAGAGAGACCAGCAGCAACAGGAAGAGACCGTGAGACCCTTTTCAGTGTAGTTCTTCTCTGTTCCTGTCTCGAATGTAAATCTGATTTCTTCAATGATTCCTAGCTGGTCCAGGTGAGAGAGCAGTTCCAGTCGGCCTGCACTGAGAGAGACCGTCTGCTGTCTGAGAAGAACAACAGCGATCTGGAGAATATGACGCTAGAGGAAGTCCAGACGAGCCTGGCTTCTGTCACTGAGGAGAGAGAGCAGCTTCTGGAGATCCTGAAGGTCAACAGAGAGGAGAAGAACCAGCTGAGGAGAGACCTGGAGGAGAAGGAAGAGACGGTGAGTGAATGGTGATATTCTTCTTCAGTCAGGTTTAATTTTGACTAGGGATAGCCACCCAAAAAATAAACTTCTGCCATATTTACTAACTCTCATCATTCCAAACCTGTTTGACTTTCGTTTGTGAAGAAGATATTTTGAGGAATGATGGCATCCTAACAGTTTTGGAAGTCAATAGAAACTAAAATTGTTTGGTTGTCATCATACCTCAAAATATATTTTGTGTTCAGCAGAAGATTGTGTGAATGGTCCCTTTTAATCTTCAGAAGTAAAATTGATTTACATTTAAGCGTCACATCGTGGCTTTTATCAACCTTCAAGTGGATTTTGTAATTCATATCTGTAGCCTATCTTGCATTGTTTCCAAAAATGTTTAATTTGGGTACAGCTCCCTTTTTTTTTTTTTTTTTTAATTAAATCAGAAAAATTCCCTGATTAATGAATCACCCTTGTGTGATCATTTTTATTTTATCAGTTGCTGCAGCTACAAGAAGAAATTCAGTCGTCTTCTGCAGAGAAAGAACAGCTACTTTCTGAGAGGACAAAAGAACAGCAGGAGAAGTTAGCAGAGCTGAAGATGGCTAACGCTAACATTGCCTCTCTGACTCAAGAGAGAGACCAGCTGCTGGAAACACTGCAGGGCATGAGAAATGAGAGAGAGCAGCTGAAGAGAGATCAATTAGAGAAGAGCGAGATGGTAACAGAAGTTGAATGCATACAATCAACTTCTGTCTAGCGTAGTTAGACTCTGATTAAAGTTGAACGTTTCTCCACTTTCAGATGGTGCAGTTGAGACAGGAGCTGCAGTCCGCTTGTGCTGAGAGAGACCGTCTGATGGCAGAGAGAGATGCTGCATGTAATCCATCTGGCTCTTCCTCCAGTATGACATCTCTGAGTGAGGGAGGAGACCTTCAGGAGATCCTGCAGGGTGTTCGAGAGGTAATGAATAAGCTGGCATAAAGCGGGCCAACTGGTCATGAACAAAGGCAGAGTTTATCTGAATAAACGTACTGTCGATACCACATGGGTAGTATGCCCCATCCGGTTGCCAGTGGTCGCTGTTGCTAGTGTTGCTGGAAATCACCGTCTCTCCATTGAAATGAATGGGATTATGTCGCTTGAAGTGTGAACAGGGCTTTAGAGTTTTATTTTTACTCATTAAAATCTCTCTTCAGTTGATTCAGGTCCAAGGAGAGCTCAAACAGAAGAAACATCAAGTGTCTGATCAGATGAGTCCCACAGGGAAACAGAAAGCCCTTGAGCAGGTATGTAACTGTCTGTGTGATGTGTTATTTCAAGAGACGTTTAAGCACATAGTATGTATAGGGTTTCTGCAGGTCTTGAGAAGGTCTAAAAAAAAAATTCCTGCTTTCAAAAGCTTTAAAGCCTTAAAAGGTCTTAAATCTGAGCAGAAAGTCTTACATTTATAAAGTCCTTAGTCAAAAAAATTAAGTATAATTCTTCCACTATTTTTGTATCGTTTCAGTACAAATATCTGAACATCCTTAAATCAAGATACATTTACGTGAAATGTCAAATGAAGATGTGAACTTTGTGTTTTCTGAAGAAAAAAATTTCTGACCCCAGTGGCAGATCTGTAAAATACATAAGTGGTTTGAAGTTGTGTTGTTCGACATTGTAATGTTGTTAATACATTTACACTTAGAGACCGTATTGGCATGTTGTTTTCCTTTCCCTTTCAATTGATCTCTTATGTTTGGTTCACTTCAGTAAAAAAGGTCTTAAGTCTTATTTATCTTCAATAAACCTGCTGAAACCCTGTATAATGTTAAGTACTGTTGGAATTAAATGTGTATATATATTTTTTCTACAGTGTTTTTAAATGAATCCATCAAAACGGAAGCTGTCATATCCAATTTATTTTTGTATTGGCTCTCTGAATCTTTTGGTGAAGTAGGGGAATTAACATCTGCTTTGCTCACAGAATTTCATTATTACTTTCATGATTAGCTTGCAATGAGCAGTCAATTGGTTTTTAAAGGAACATTTAACCCAGAAATTACTTGCAATTTTTTTTTTTTTTTTTTTTTTTATCCTTTACTCAACCTCATGTTGTTTCAAACCACGATTCCTTTTTTTCCGGTGGAAACCAAGATATTTTGAGACATTTTGTTAACCAAATATTTTTGGTTTCCATTGACTTCCATGGAACAAAAAAATGTGTTATGGAAGTCAAAGGAAACTTGAACTGTTGATTGCCAACATTCTTCAAAACATCAAGCAAGAATTGTTAATGGAATAAAAAGTATAACAAAAACGGTTCTGTTCCTTACCATACCCGTTCTTCATGTTCTGTGTTTTTTCTGTGATCTCATCCAGATTCAAGCTCTCACTGAGGAGATGGAGTCTCTGAGGAATCAGAGGGTGGTGCTCAGGAAAGATCTTCAGGAGGCAACTGCGATTGTGAGGCTTCATGTCATCAGTGTAATGTCATCTGAGCTCCACACAACACATCTGACTGAACTGACTTTTTATTCTTTCCTATAGTCTAAAATGTACCAGGATTTACTGCACGTTACTAAGGAGGAGCTGAAGCAACAGCAGAATGAGAACGCAGAACTGATGGAGCGGAGTGCTGCAAAAGAGTCTCAGCTTCAGCAGCAGGTGAGCGCTGTTAGACACAGATTAACAATCCTTACATAAGGCTAGTGAATGATTAAATACTGGAAATCTCTTATTCTGTTTACTTTCAGTTGAGTCAAATAAGTGAAGATCTCTCAGCTTTACGAGTCCAGCACAACACAGAGATCCAAAACCTCCAATCAAAGCTCACCTCACTTACAAAAGTGAAGGATGAACTCCAGGATACATTAAAGATGACCAGAGAGGAGGGAGAGCAACTGAGACAGACTCTTCAAAAGAGTGAGGAGATGGTAAGCTTGTTACTCATTTCTGTGGTGCATGGTGGTCATTTCAGTTTGGACCGCTCACACTGCATTGAAAGCAGCTCATTTATTAAAGTAATTTGTTGCTTCTTTAGAGAAACCAGTTGACAGGGGAGCTTGAGTCTCTTACTGTTATGAAGGATCAGCTGGAGAATAAGGCTCATACTGAGCAGGTCCTTGAGTCTTTAAGAGAGGTCACGAAAGAGAGAGATCAACTCAAACAAGAACTGGAGGGAAAAATGGAGAAGGTGAGGTTTTAAAATGTTCTGGAAAGAGTGGTTGAACTAATAAATCACACTCATAAACACTGGATCTGAAATCAGGTCTTTTGGTGGGTCTGCAGTGGTTTTTGGACCAAATGTTCTTTGTGGAAAAAGGTTCTATAGATTAAGATGTTCTTTACACTAAGAAAAAAAAAGGTTATTTTAAGAACTGCTCACTGAAAGGTTAAAAAATCGATCTTCTGTGGCATCACTGTAAAAACGCCCTTCAGGAAGCTTAATTTTTAAGAGTGTAAGGTGACTAGATCATATTCCAGTGCAGTTTGGGTGGTAGGAAGGTGTTCACTGGTCAGTGAGTCTGTTTGTTAACCTTGTTGTCATACTCCACCACAGCTAACACGCATTGAAACAAAAGCAGAGCAGCTGGAAAAGCAGAAGATCCTTCTGGAATCTGAAGTCCATTCCCTTAGTCAGGTGTGTGTCGTCTTTTCATGTTCTAACCTAGAATAACCAGCTCCTTTAACTTGTTTTAAGCTAAGTTTCATTGTGTTTCAGTCTCTCACTGAGGTGAACTGCAGTGTGTCTGATCAGAGTAACCTGCAGTCCAAACACCAATCTGGATATCTGGTTCCTGAGATTGATGTGTCTGATGAGAAGATGCAGGTAAATGCTGATGTTGACTGTGTGTGTGTGTGTGGTCTTCTCAAGACTCTTTGATCCTTTTCAATAGTCTAATTTGAGGTTTTTCTTCCATGTGAAGGCGGCATTTGTGAAGCTCCAGCAGATCATCGACCGTCCCACTAACGCTTTATCTGATGTGAACCGCGAAGAATGGGCTGTGATCTTTCAGCTGGTGCCATTCATTCCAAAGGATCAGAGAATGGTCCACGACAAACACACCAAGAAAACAACCAGACTGAACCACGTGCTGATCAAGATTGCGGTAAGAGTCAGCAGAGACACGAATCACAACAGTGGATGTTTTGCAAAATTAAGAAATACTCACAGAAGGACAAACCATTATAGGAGGCGTACAGGAGACTGGCGCAGCGCTACAAGACACACTTTGAGACGGAGGTGCAGCGTGACGTGGCCTCGTTTGAGGAGTCTCGACTGCAGGACCTGCTCATGCTCATGGCTCAGACTCCATCACAGTCTTTCCGGTCACTCCAAGACGACTTCCAGCAGCTCTGGGATCAGAGACGGTCACGTCTGTTAGAAAGACGTCAGGAGTACTTGCAGGTGTGATCATGTTTATTGTTTATAAACACTAGCCATGTTTTCACCATCGGGCCAGAAGTGAGGATGCTACTGCATCCCAGGGTTAGAGGCGTTTCCACTGTCACTTCTGGGGTCTGAGTGAGCTTCATCAGGGCTTCCTCAGGGCCAACAGCCAGGGATTTCTGACCTGCCGAACACCTTTGTTCATGACCACTCCTCAAGCCCCAGTTGGCCTGCTTTGGACTAAGGAAGAGTTTATCCGAGTTTGGAGACAGTTGGCACAGCTGCCTCATTTCCCATTTTTTCATATGAAGCTACCAGCTATCAAGCTAACATCAAACTTGAAATATTAACTATGTTTCAAAGTCACTTTGTGGTATTAACGTATCTTTTATATATGTGTGTGTGTGTGTGGATCAGAAACTGGAGGCTGGTCTAAAGGTTCTGGAGGACGGTTTAGCCAAACATGAAGTGATGGTGTCAGAGGAGCGTCAGCACAGGACTCGTGCGCTGGAGGAGCTCAGATCTCTACTCAGATCTCCTCAGACCGCTGCTATTGTACAGCTGCATGAGCGACAAATCGCTCGGCGTACCAAAGCGGCAGAGTGTCTCAATGCGTTTTATTTTGTAAGCAATGCATATGTTTGTAAATGGTTTTGTGTTTGTTTTTCGCACCTTTTCTGACCATAAGTGCTTGTCAACAGGCTCTGTTGAATAAATGTGACTCTGCGATTTCGCCCCTCAAATTGTCCTCTGCCGAGTCTGAGCAGCGGCTGAAGGATCAGAGAAGAGAGACTATAACTCTGCTTCAAGCTCAACATGGCACCCTGCCCAAAACTGAGACTGAACTTCTGCAGGACAATCAGCGTCTGTCAATGCAGCTGCAGCAAACCCAGAAACAGATGGAGGTATGGAGAGCAGCAATGTTATGAAGGCTTAAAGTCAGCAGGAAATAAAAATCACACCGTTTACTAAGTGCATTTTATTTTGAGTGATTTATCTATGCATTTTCTATTCTTTTTAACCTCCTAATTTTTTTTATATATGTATATAACTAGAGCTTCTGACTAAAACAATGCATTTCTTATGGTGATGCAGGACTTTTCCAGTCATTTAGTACATAAACTCTGCCATCAACACAGTGACAGTGTTACGGAACGTGTTGTTTTTAAAGGCATCCAGACTTAGAGATGTTGTTTGTCGTCTTTGTTGTTTGGATATTCAGGAGCAGATGAAGGAACTGAAGGTCCAGGCTGATACCTCAAATCTTCAGCTTCAGGAACTCTGTGGCCAACTAAAAGAAAAAGAAGCCCTCATCCAGAGCTTAAAAGACAAACTTAAAGAGTCAGAGGTTGGTTAATAGTTTATTGATACTTGGAGTTTGTGCTGGTCATTAAATGCTTGAAGTTTGAGTCTATAAAACAGAAGATCTATATTCCGTAGAAACATGCTGAGAGCCATGCAGCACATTTTCGTTCACCAGCACCATATTTTTATTTTTCCTAATTGAAAACTGAATTGGGGATGGGCATTTCAGAAATATTGTATTTGAATATTTGGGCTCATAAAAAATAAATGAAAAAACTAATATTAAATATTTATTTAAATGACGTTTTTAACGAGAGAGATAATTTAACGTTTTTGTCACCATTTCTGAACAAGCTTATTAGGCATTATACACGTTCACAAAAATGTTGTTATATCTCTGTTTTCTTTTAGTTGAAAATGTGTGTAAATGTATCAAAAAAAAATTCCTCAGTCTACTGGTGTTTGGATTTCATGGGATTTTCTCATTGTGGGGGTGAAACTGAGTTTCACTGATTCATTTGATCAAAAGTAATTGCATTTTGTAAGATCATTTTGATCAAATAATTCTAAATTGCGAGGCAGATGACAACATTCTGTAATCAAATACAATCAAAACACACTCCACAGCACCACCCAGTGCATTTAGTTATAACTGACTTTTAGTTTGTGTGCTTAGGATTTATCATATATTCCCTGCATTTACAGCCAGCAAGGCAACATCCAGTTAACATTTGAATAGTGTTTTTATTTTTCAAATAAAAATTACAGATTGAATATTTGACTCTGTGTGCACACCCCTATACTGAATATAATGTGATGTTCATTTTGTGACAGAATGCAGTTTTCGATTCTCTCAGAGTGCAAATCATGCTTGGTTTTCCTGCAGGTTCTGGCTAAAAGCAGCATGACCCCAGGAGCCTCTGAGCTTGCCGCCCTTAAAGACAAACTTGTCAAAATGGAGCTGGATCACATTGCAGTCACAACAAGTCATGAGAACGAGTATGTGTGCCATCGCACTGCTGAAATAAGCCTGGTTATTAGCCTCTTACTCCACTGATGTACAGTTTAGTCTGGGAAGAGTGAGTTTAAAATGTTTCTGTGACCGTTTTATTCTAGAATTGCACAGATGAGCTCTATGCTGGAGCACAGAGCCGATGTCATCCGCAAGCTGAAAGAGACCCTGAGGAAAATGCAGCAGGACGATGAACAGTCATGTAAGACAGTTTGATTAGTCAATGTGGGATTGATTTCACAAATTACTGATTACGGAGCACAACTGGCTTCCAGTGATTGGATGAGTTAGGTTAGGGTTGAAGAGCATCTTGAAAGCTCATGGAGACACACTCTTTTTTTTCTTTTATCTTTATTTTCCTTTTTTTTCAGTGATGAATCATTAACAATAAGAGCAAGAACATGAATCGAGAATGTGTTGTTGTGACTTTATAAATGATTTGTGCACATCTCTCGAGTTAATTTTTCACCATTTGCTCCGTGTAAATGTCTTCTACAGTCACAGATGGCGGTGAGTTTGACATTAAATTGGGCTCAAGCTCCAGAGCGGTCACGTCCCTCAAAGAGAAGATGGAGGAGCTGCAGAAGAAGAACACTCAGTTTGAGGGGTAACCACACTGAAACATCACTTCATATCTGCTGTGGCCTGCACTTGTGTTTTTGACATTGACCCCTTTCATGCAGGTTCAGATCTGTCCCTTTTAATTATTTCCTGTCTTAAGGTTTTTTGTGGATTTTAAAAGGGTCTGAGTCTTTATTCACCCTTCCACAATTAAGGCCTTAATATTATTTATTTATTTTCCAGAGTAGAAAGACTTGCATTCATAAAATTATGGCATTAAATGTTTAATGTATTGCAAAAATGTAATATTATAAATCTTAATATTTTGGTCTCTGTTCATTTTGGTCTTCTCTTCACATCTTTAAATCAAGATTCATTGAGATGCAAAATTAACAAATTAAGTCTTGTTTTCTGTGAAACTGTGCTAAATTTAAGTTTATGCTAAAACAAGAACAAATATCTGTCAGTGGGAAATGAAAACTTATTTTCCCTTTGGATAAAGTTGATTTCTCTGAACCCATTAGCAGATATTTGGTCTTGTTTTAATCAAACTAATTTTTTTATGCATTTCTCGTAAAACAAGACTTGTGTTATAGTAAATGTTCCTTGATTTAAGAATCTTTAGACATTTGCGCTGAAAAATAAGACTAATACTGAGGGAGAACATCACTTTTTTTGCTGTGTGATTAAAAGTTTTACTTTTAGAGATGTACTGAAGTATTGTTCCATTCAGTTTATTCCTTCAATTTTCTTTTGGTC
This sequence comes from Carassius carassius, assembly GCF_963082965.1. Classification (NCBI taxonomy): domain Eukaryota; kingdom Metazoa; phylum Chordata; class Actinopteri; order Cypriniformes; family Cyprinidae; genus Carassius; species Carassius carassius. The sequence continues at coordinate 17,559,269 of NC_081760.1, read as the reverse complement.
TTAAAAAGTCTCCCCTCTGTCTATAAATAAGTGGCAGAAGGCCATGAATCAAACATCTTTGAACTGTTCCTTATGTAGTCTGGTGAGCAAGCAGCAGGAGGAGATCAACAAATGGAAGCGGCGAGCGTACAAGATGAAGGAGTGCAAGCGAGACGCTCCATGCACCCCGACCAAACGCCATCCTCCTCTGACAGAGACTGAAGTCAACTCCCCGAAGAGGACGTTCCTGGACTCTCCGAAGAGCAAGTTCTTTGACGTGCGCTCCAAAGTTCCCATCGGCCTCAACCATCCCACACAGTTCTTCGATAACTCCAGTCTTGGGACGGTGCCAGGTATGTGAGCGCTGCGTCTCATGCAGTGTCTCATACAGTAACACACAGATCAGTTACTAGTGTTTTCATGTTAGATGTTTCCCATATGCCGGCCGAGCCCATCGTGGATTCTTCAGACAGTGATGATGAGGGTAAATGCACGTGTGAGGTGTTATGGGTGGTGTTTTTCACACACTCCAGTGCTTTCAGGACAGTGTTTAACTGGCCGCAATGTGAAGCTCCCAAATCCAATACTTTCTGATTGGCCGTGAGTGTGGTATCATGGAGAAATTTCCCTTGTGGATTTAGAAACTGTTTGTCACTCAAATCTTGTCTGGTTAGGACAACGTAGGGCTGCATGATGAATCGTATTTTAATCATGATCATAATTACTGCGTCTCAGGATTTATTAAGCATAATCGTCTGTGATATTTGTCCTCTGGTTGTTCATTCTGAAGGCGTTTCATTATAATTTGGCACTTGCACTGTCTTCCAACAAGCCTTCATGGTTGTGGTCTCCAGATTTCAAGAGCTGAAACCCCCCCCACCCCCCCAAATGAGAGCTTTTCTCTTAAAGGGCTCTTGTTTTTTCACTTAGCAGCTCTCTACCATGCGAGTAAATCACTTGCATATGCAACTAAATCTTTACTCTAGGCGACTAAATAATGTCCAATATTAGCCTATGGCTAATTTTACTCGCCAGTGTGTGAGTTGGAGGCTAAGAATGAGTTTAGCATAAATATATTTTCACTCACTGAACACTTATGCATTTGGCCACTGTCATATTCATCATTTTCTGTGTGCTCTATGTAAAATGAGTGTTACCCTGGCTTTATTTGAAAAAATATTATTCCCAATGCACACAATCTTCCCAGTGCTCTGTTGGTTACAGTGTTTACTTCCTTTTTAATTATATTTTTATTACATATTTATTCATTTGTGAAAAATACTTTGTCATCTAAAGTATAGGTATGATTATTTTAAACATAAATCTTTTTTAATCTTGTCAAATTATTTCAAAGTTCTTAAATATTAATAAAAAATAGATTATATCGGCTATCCACCCCCTGCTTTCCAAGATATTGGCATCGACCTCAGCTGTAAAAAAAAAAAACAATATTGGTCGACCACTATTCATTATCCATATATCCAGTATCATGCAGCCCTAATACATTGGTGCCTAGTTTCTTCACTACTCTCACCTGATGGAGTTGGAGATCTTTTGGTTTGGCTAGTTGGGGTTTAAAAGACTCTTTTAATTGCACTGCCATTACTGAATGAGAAAACAAATATGAACAGGAAAATAACGGTGCTGATGTAAAATTCATTTATTTAGTTTGTAAAGCATCTATACAGAAGACAACTGTGTCAATATTCATATCAACCCTATTTATTACTGTGAAGCTGCTTTGACACTATTTGTACAATATAAAGTGCTGTAGAAATAAATGTGACTTGACTTAGGTCCCTTACTCTCTGTCTGCTGTTTTTATTTTAGATACCAGTTCCAGCTCAGCCACTGCATCAGATGCAGCACCAGTAGACGACTGGTGGCAGATTCCTAATGCTTTGCCCGAAAAGCCAGATGCTAGCACAAATGCTAACGCTTGCCCAACACAGTGATCTTGGATCTGTTTTGCCGTCTCTTTCTCTGTCTGTTGGAAAGTTAATTTGAGAGAAAAGTCCTTTGAGTCCAATCATTCACCAACTAATGAAGAACGTTAAACATGTCCTGAGATAATGACATCTTCTAAACCCATCCACCATCTGTCCTGCTGTGGAAAATCTGGAAGCTCTTTATGATGCACCAAACTGATGTTCATCTTCACAGCTGCAGATGCACCACAGTGAATATCCAGTGAGCACTAAATATACTCGACTCTGCAGTCGTTGTTTGTGTCTCTTTTTTTGTCTGTGTATGTTGGATTTTTTTCCTCTTGTTTTAATGTTTTATGTAAATAAAGTCAGCGTTTTAAACGTAAATGTTTTGATTTGCATTTGGTCTTTGAGTGGTTTATATTCTCACATTCACAAAGCAGCAGAAGAATCACTTCTTTCCTTTAAAGGGTTTATGAAGTGCCTTTTTTTTCTGTACTGTTCTCTGAAGTCCACTTATGTTATCAACATTTTTACATCAAAAAACTTAGAAGTAATGGCCTATTGTCTGTCCTGTTTTGACCCCCCTCATCGGAACGCTCTGTTGGAATATGCGTGACAGATTGTAGACTCATAAGTAAATGCCCATTACTATGATTGGCTAACAGTTGTGTTTGTTTGACAGCCTACATCCTTCATAGATGGACACTGCTAGGATTTAGGTTAAGAACTTAAATACTTGGTACATATCAAACGATCTGTAATAACAGACCAAGCAATAGTGACCACTTAATAAAAACGGTTATACTTGTGTGATGCAACATTACTGTAGGGTCCAATATAGACTAGCACAGCATTGCCTTTTAGTTTCAATCTTTCTGAAAATGCTGTATCAAATTATGTGAACAAAGGACCAAGCTCGTACCGAAACGGTCTGGAACTTCTGTAAAAATAAAGTTCTTCCACAATTTCTTCCACTACTTGGCACTGAACAGTGTCTTGTCTTTGAAACCATCTTTATCGTTTGGTTTCTACATAGACCTGCATTTGCTTCCAGTTATTTACAATACATGCGCTAATTGGTGGGTGAGTTTAAGCAGGAAGTGATGTAGAAGCAGGCGTGGATCTTCTGCGGTGTTTAGCCACACTATTATGTCATAAAGTGGCACATTTTGGCAGATTGACTTCAATATAAGCTGTTTTAAGACTAACGAGTTTTTGAGTTCAGAAGCTTACAGGATGTTTTTATAGTATAAATGACTTCTTATATGCCAAAAGATCAAGGGAATTTTGATTTCTCAGTTAATGACCCTTTTAATATGGGTCTATTCTTGTTCATCTTGATTAGGAAGAGTCATTTAATTCTCAGAATTTAGATTTTTAGGGCTATGTTTTGGAGAATCCTGAATTAAATGAAAGGCTTGTTTTCTCTCTGATCAAAAACTAACTGGTCTAGTGTTCTATTTTAATCAAATGTTTATGGTTTTCTTTATAAAATGCTTTGGAAAAGCATCTCTTTATTTGATGATTTTATGTATTTTTCATAACTTGGAACAATAGCAAAATATTCTTCGAATATTTTTCTTTAAGAGCGCATATACATATATATATATATATATACATTTATATATATACATTTATATATATATATATATATATATATATATATATATACATACATTTCTGGCAAGTGTCATGCCAATGTTGAGTTTACCTTGAAGAGCTTTGCTTTTAAATTTCTAAATAAGTTCATTGTCATAGATTGTACTGCACTGCTTTTAGAATAATTTCTCTATAAAAAGATAGGCCTGTCGCAATAATCAATATAAAATAATCAATATATCGACTTAAGATAAAATATGACCTCAATAATTTTTGGTAGTGCAATATATCGGCCATTATATTTACTTAAAAAATAATGTCAACATGTTGTTGTTTTTTTTTTTTTTTTTTTACATTCCATTTGCACCTGTCTTATGCAGCTTCTTGTTTATAACACGGTGTAGTCATGAGGTGTTTTTTAAATTAAAAAAATGCTTCTACAAAAAAGTTTCCTATGCAAATTGTATAAATAAAATTCCATATAAGTTCTTTGTGCATTTGTCTTTTTTTGTACTTTTTAATTTGCACTTTTTGTTAGAAAATGTTTGACTATTTAATCGTTTTTTTAAGGTATCTAATTTATTGATACTTAATTTCCATGATCTAAATATTCTTGAAAATTAAAAGTTTGTTGTCCCTTGGAAATGTGTAGGCCTTCTTGCATTATTATGCTGTAACATTATGATTATATATTCAGTGGCATAAAATGGTCTTTAAAATGACAATAATATCGCTTATCTCAATTATTTCTGGGGTCATATCACACAACAAAAAGTTATGACAGGCCTATAAAAACACCTACCCAAAGGCCGCCATGGACTTTGTTTCAACTGAAAACCATCTAGAAGGCAAAGACTCCATGTCACCTTGTCAGAAAAGGATTGGGCAGAATTGAAGTGGGATTGCCTCAATACTGAGGACATCCACCTCCTCGAACCTCCAAGAGAGGAGTAAGCCAAGGTCCTAGCGAAAGGTGTTAAGGAGCTCGACCTTAACTCCAGAGGAACTTGACAGGAGTAGGGCTTCATGGTAGTCCTTCACATACACTTGACCTGAAGGACTCTGACCATAAGACACTCCTTGTAGGGAAGTTTGAACTATTGGGCTGATCAGGAGATTGTGCTCGCCCCAGGGTGTCAGTAAAAACATGGCACAGGATTCAGAACACTCTGACTTTACGGTAGTAAACGTGTGTGGTATCTTTGCATAAACGCACACAAAGTAGGCAAACTCTAAAGATTAATATCAGGAGCTCGGGAACATGCGTTCATTCTTTTCACTCCGCTCGCTAACAAGAGAGGTCGGGAAGTTTCTAGCTCGCCACCTATCGTCCTTTCCCAACGTCATCCATAAAGTGGACTCTGATTGGTTAGACCTCCTTAACACTGCCGCCCCCAAATATGCATATTTGTTTCTCAATCTAAGTTAAGATTCTTTGAGTTTGATGTTGGTGTCATTTTCATCAGCAATCTCTCATAGGTTAATGAGACGGGTAACAGGCCGTCTATAGTCGACCATTAACTTGGACCTCTACAGACCTTACTTGTCCATCTGCTCCAGGGAATGTCCTTACCACTATCACAGTGGCTCAGTGGTTCATGTAGGTTGTCTACAAACTGGAAGGTTGGTGGTTCAATCCCCGGCTCCACTTGACCAAGTGTCGAGGTGTCCTTGTCCACCTAACCCCAGCCTCTCCCGATGAGCTGGATGGTGCCTTGAATGGCTGACACCGCAGTCGGTGTATGAATGAGTGTGTGAATGGGTGAATTTGAGGCAACTAGTAAAGCATTTTGGATGGCCATGTGGTCTGTTGAAAGCGCTATATAAATGCAGTCCATTTACCATTTGTGTCGCAGCTGGAGGTTAGGCAAGTAGTGTCTCACAAAGCTTGACCAGAAATGATCAGTGAGGTCTTGGCTTTGTCTTCATCGGCGTCGTCCAATGAGTTCGTTAGCAGGGTATGTCACTTGAGGTAGAGAGCTGTCTGGCCGCCCCATGAGTAGGAGATTTGGGGTAACCGGGTCCAAATCAGCTACGTTGGAGGAGGCATATCCTAGGGGCTTACTATTGAGAATTCCCTCTATCTCAATAAGCACTGTTTAAAGCACTTTTTCTGTCACTGTTTGTGCACCTACTACTGTACGGAGGGAATTTTTGAGGGATCGAATCTCTCTTTCCTAGATGCCACCAACGTGGGGAGCATTAGGAGGGTTAAAGAGGAATGTGATTTTCTGTTTGGCGAGATGTTTTTGAAGCTCTTGACTACAATTTGTTAAGGCCTCTCTTAGCTCTCTCTCTCCACCCTGGCAATTAGTGCCCTGGTCAGATAGCAGTTCAGAAGGGGTGCCTCGGTGTGCAATAAATCTTCTCAGAGCCATAAGAACGTAATCTGTATCTATAGATGTGAGCAGCTCAATGTGTACACAGCGAGTCGTGAGACACTTGAAGATTATGCCCCATCTTTTTTCACAGCGTCTGCCTATCTTGATTTGGAAGGGCCCAAAACCATCCATACCCGTGCTGTAAAAGGGAGGTTTGTGGAGTCTCAGACGTGCTGGAGGTTTCTCATTTCAGCAAATACCCTTTCCGGTCCTGGGTGACACAACTTACTGTCATAGTCCTGTATGAGTAGTTTGGTTGCTGGGTGGTGAGGATCCAGAACTATCCCAGTCCCTACGAAGATTTTAAAGGTGCAGGACTCAGATTTTATACATGAAAGAACTGGCGTTGAATCAGACTACAAGACCACTCGGTTGATTTCAATTGTGAGTGATGTGATAGCCAAAGCTCAATGCTGTCTGAACGAGCCTCTTTAGGAAGGTGATCAATGACATTTGGCATGTTGCAGGCCCATTGACTAATTTCAAACCCACCACTACTAAGAAGACTACGCAAACCATCCACCAACTGTTTGGCATCATCTTGGGAACCTTACACTCTTGAGGCAACTGTCTACGTAAAAGTTACGTTCAACTGTTGATCTGAAGGTGTTATCTGGTTGCGTGTTCTCCAAAGCATGGCGCTGTCCTTAGGAGTGGTGTTGCATAACGGTTCACTCCATCTACCATGACTCTGGTGGTTCTGGCTTGTAACAAGTCCAATGCCATCTGATCTTGTTTTGATCATACAGCCAATCTCTCGTTCTTGTGTGGGATGGCATCACCTTGCCAAAGTCTCTCCACATTCCGGAAAAGTTCTTCCATTTGAGGGTTGACAGAGATATGTAAACATTGCTGAGATGGGAGCTGTTGCTCTAGAAAGCGTGTTGGGCCTTGTAATGTCCAACCTAGTTGAGTTCTGATAGCTGCTGGACCTCCAGGGGGGCCGAGAAGTACAGGCTCACCGGGTGTAATTAGGTGGGGGTGATCTGCTCCTATTAGAAGAAGGGGACATGCTCTGTGGATGGGCTGCAAGGGAATCCTCTTCAGGTGTTGATATTTTTGCTGGAGCATAGAGATGGGGTAGGAGTGCTCAGCCAGATTTAAGTGCTCAGAGGTAAAGGCGTTCTGGATTTGGTAGCTCCGTTGAGGCTGTGATATTGAGTGCACCTTAAAGGAAAAGGAGGCCCCAATGAGTTTCTTGACATCTTGTCGAATTGTTCTTAATGCTAGCTCCTTTGTCTGTCCTTTAAGTCCTAGTTTCTGAACTGCTGCTGGGAGTAGCATGGTTCTTTTGGATCCATCATCGAGCACTGCGTAGGTGTTTAGGGTTTGATTCTTGTGTTGTAGCACGACAGGAATCACTTTCAGTAGAACATGCTTGGATCCTTTAGGCCTGTCCAGGTACAGGGTATTATTTGTGGAGTTCACCAAGCAGGTGCCCTCTGTCTGTGATCAGTTGTTCACCTCATGAAGGATTTGAAGGTGTTTCTCATTACATAAGCGACAGGGCTTTTTCAGGGTGCAATTTTTTGCTAAGTGTGACTGCCCACATTTCCAACAACGGTTGTTGTCTTTGATCCATTTAATCATCTCCTCTTTACTGAATTTCTGGAAGGTGGTGCACTGGCTCAGGAAGTGTTCGGTACTGTCACAGTATGGGCACAACACCCTACTCTGTTCAAGTCTCTGGACTGGGTTGGACTGCTTCGAGGGTAACAGTACATGTGTAGTGGTGTTATGGGTTTGATCAGCTCTGTGAAGAACAGTGGCAAGTCTAGGCTTTACTAATGAGCTTGATCTTGGTTGCACTATTCTACGTCTCTGCTCCTTTCTTTGATATAGGTCATCACGGTCTTGGCACCATGATTCAAATTTGAGCCACTCTGCTAAATCCAGTAGAGTTTAGACTGCACCAGACTGATAGGGCATGTGTCGTCTGAAAGAGGCACGTAAATCTGGAGGAAGTTTAGTGAGCAGACGGGCTACATGTGAACCACATTGTAATTTCACGTTACCTTCAGGACCTAATGTCTTCAGAAGACCCACAAGAGCTTAGATTTGAAGGGCAAACCTATCAAAACTGGCCAAATCTCCAGGCTAAACATCAGGGGCATCCATGACGGCTGCTATTTTAGTTAAGGCTAACTTGTGAGGTCTTTCAAATCTATCAGTAAGTGCAGTCACAGTGTCTGTGTATGGCCAAGGGGAATTGAGGAATGAGTCTGCAATTAGATGGGTCTCTTCAAACTTCAGATGATCTAAAAGAACCTGATACTTGAAAAGCTCAGTTCAGGATCATCATCATCAGGAAGCAGATTGTCAAGAGCCAGCTTTAGACGAGCGAACTCGCTGGGGTCATGACGGGTGAAGTATGGAATCGTTGGTTGTGGGCCCCTGTAGGAAGTCTCTGGACATACAGTGCTCTGAGGCCAGCCCGTGGGAGAAGAGTATGGCAGCTTATGAGCAGTAGAAAGCTGTGGTCTGGACTTGTAGGCATATGTGTCTGTACCTGACTTAAATGAACTCTCCCTAGGTGGTGCTTGAGGTCTACATGGAGTAGGTTGTGGAATATAGGGCACTGGACTTGGTGCTGTTACCTCAGGTTGTCTATAAATGGTTCTAGGGAGTGGCACTAGAAATTGCACTAATTGGCTGTGGTTGAGATGCTGGTAAGGCTGACTGCTGCTGCAGCCTTAAATTCTGCATATCTTTGTGAAGTGTCTGTAACTGTCGAATTTCCTCCTTAAGGACCATCTGAGCTTCACGTAACTGCATATTCTCCCTTTTTTGATCTTGGACCTCCAACCTGTGTCTAACAGATATGAATGAAGACTCATCCACTTGTAGTGAATGCTTCTCCTCTCCATCACTTTCATAGTGCAGTGTGGTCTTTCCCAACGTCACCCATAAAGTGGACTCTGATTGGTTAGACCTCCTTAATACTCCTCAAGACTCTGTTCACTCCATCTGGCCTCTTTGGTGATGCCATGGAGTTGGTTATCGATCGCCATAAGGAGAAGAGAGCTTGCTGGAGGCCTGGCCCTCAATCACCGCATTCTGCATTGTGTTCCCCTTTTTCCAGTAGATGTCAAATCCTGTGTTCATGTTTGTTCAATAAAAACACGCACATCCTCACAAAAAGAGCAGTTTTCTATGGCGTTATTTCCCTCTCTAATGTCGAGAGCCCATTATTGTAGCGCGAAAGTACATGAATATAATGCGCAAGTGCGAATCTCTCTGCTCGCGCGCGGAATATAATGTGCGGAGCGTGAATCTCTCTGGAACTGGGTGCGCGCTCTCAGATACACTTTGCTCTTGTAAGAATTTTCTCTGGCCCGCTCAGAGAGAATGCCTGCACTTAAAACATGTTCAGTGCAATTGCCAATCTCTCCTCTTCGCTTAAAGTAAGCTTTTATGTGCTTAGACTGTGTCCCGTGCGTTCGCGCATAGTACTCTTCTCTTCGATTTCTTTCTCTTTGCTCTTGGCATAAACGCTGTCAAAATGGCAACAACCAATCAGAAATAGGCTTCAACGACTGACCAATGAAAACGCGACATCGTACATGGAATCTTATTGGTTGATACTGAACCGCACATGGAACACATGGATTCTTGTAAATTCTTACAAGAGCAACGTGTATCTGAGAGCGCGCGCCCAGTTCCCGCGTGCGAGCAGAGAGATTCACGCTCTCACATTATATTAATGTACTTTCGCGCAACAATAATGCGCTCTCGACTTTTGACAGGGAAATAATGCCATAGTTTTCTTCTCCTATCAATACGGTGTTACTCGCCCTGCCTCAGAGTAGCGCAGACCCACGGTCGCGATAGGAACCAATCTATGACAGACCCAATCTATGTCACTCAGGGTGCCCCACGATGGCCGTTCTTCTACGTGTGCCCCACGATCACAAACTCGCCAGTCTAAACAGTAGCCAGAGGTTATGACTAGTACTCCCCCTCAGTTACCCATGTACAACTTAGTTAAAGCTCAAAACAATAATCAGCAGTTATGCTAGAACTATCTGTCTAGCCCCCGCGACAGTCATATAACTACGTACAACTTAATTTAAACTCAAACAATAATCAGCGGTTATGCTAGCACTACCTGTCTAGCCCCCGACAGTTACATAACTACATACAACTTAATGAAAGCTGAGACAATAACCAGCGGTTATGACCAGTACTTTGACTAGCCCCCCCCCCCCCCCCCCCATAAATCAAATGTAACAATTTATCAGTCGTGTAAGGATTATGCCAATTACATAGCCAATTCATAGATATCAGATCAATACAAGACATAAATTCTCAAAGATGAATCTAAGAGTAAAAGATGCATACCTGGACCCGTATTCATAAAGATTCTAAGAATCCTCTCAGAAAACTCTTAATTTAGCTTAAAAACTTTTACGTAGGAGTCTTAGCTCAAGAGTGATTCGGGAATGATCTGAGAGCAACTCTGAGTAAGGAAAAGACAAAAACTTTCATCTTAGTGAGGAGGCGGGGTTGACCCCGTTGCTATGTATGACACAATCTTTTGAAGACTGTGGTTGGTTGTCCAAGAAGGAAAAAAAGAGTGATTTTAAGTATAGGGTCTATTCTAATTCTCTCTTTGAATTTACATGCGTAGTTTTTCCTATTTGACCATTCTCTCTCTCTCTCTCTCTCTCTCACACACACACACACACACATTATATGTGTGTATATAAATCCTTTTTTTATTTACCATGCTTTTAATTTCCTATAAGGTATTTTGTTGGCTTCGAATGATAAAAATTGTTCGACTCTCTCCAATTACAGTGATTGCTGTCCTATTTAAGTGGTGGTTTGAATGTTGGTTTTAATGTATCAAACATGGAATCAAAACCAAGAAGGGGCAAGAAAGCCAAACTGGACAGAGGAACAGTGTTTACTGGTAGCCCAGTTAGTGGATGAACACAAGGCCATTCGGGAAAATTCGGGCCGGGTGTCACAGCAAGGGACAAGAAGCAGACATGGGAGCGTATAGCACAAACTATTAACGGTTCATTCCCCCTGCTTGTGCGCACCTATAAGCCTGCTATATTCATAAATGCAGTTTTTTGAGCCTGCAAGGTGGGAATGTCCAGTGGAAACTAAATGAACTGTGACACAATAAGATGTTCTGAAAGTGCTGTGATTTTTTGTGTGATCACTCTGCTTACAGAAGGTTGTGACAGACCCAAATCATCACTATTGCATTGTTGCATTTTCCCAGTTGCCAAATATCGTAATGTAATGTGTCCAATGGCCCCTGGTGGGGGGCTGTGGACTAACCTAATATTGTACTTACAAACGTGAAAAAAATAAATAAAAAATAAATAAATAAACAGACATAACAATGTGTTTAATATGGGATTAAGATATAGTGTAGGCTATGAGATATAGACTAATGATTAATTATTTTAATATTTCGTTGATAAAAGACTAACCTAGCCTCCTCAGGAAGTGCTTCCGTCACCTCACACTTGTTTGGTAATGGCTAGCAATAAGCAGCAGAAACGTATTTCGGACTTTTTTTCGGGTAACACAGTTAAGAAAAGTAAAAATAGTGATGGGAATTCTTCTCAAACAAAGGATGTCAACAATAACGTCGATGAAGCTCGCATCCGCAACACTTCAGAACCAGAGGCTCTGGTGTGCAAATCTGGAGATGCACAGTGGCGACGTCAGTTCTTGAAGCAGTAGACTTAATCCAAACTGAGCTTAAAAGAAGATTTGATCAAAGTGGAATTAAAGTGGCTGCACAAAGAGAAACGACTCTTATCGAAGCTGCAAACCAAAACCTGTCTGGTCTAAATGAAGAAATGCAACTCCCGGAAAAGTTTCTCAGTGGCGTTTTCTCCCTGAAGCCAAGGGAAGCCATCTCTTCCGACAATCACTATTATTGTAAATAAAAAAATTATTTGACTTGTGACTTGGCCTCTCATTTCTATGGAGAAAATGAAATAAATGTAGAATTTGTCATGCTTTGTTCCGATCAGAATAATGGGCGTTTACCAGACGCTCTCAAGCGCACGTCCTCATGCATAATTTTGCCACAAAGAACCGGCTAAAGAAATGATTATGAATTTGTCAAAAATAGCAAGGAGACATTTAATTGTTTATTAATAAAATGGTGTTTTCTGTGTCGCTGCAAAGACGATGCGGACTCGCCATGAACGCCAGAGAGAGATGCACATTTCATATGGATTAGGCCTACATATTCAGAGAGTAGGCTATTTCTTTTCGTTTTGAATATTTTCGTTTAAAAGTAGACATTTTTAAGCTTTCTATAATAGATAGCCTATATTTCTCAAAACTGTCTGTGAGGCACAAGCTGAGTTTCTGCGCTCTCCAGTTAACGTGCAATACAACGTCTGCTAATATATTTGCTTGTTTATTAAATACAGGCAATGGGTTGGTAAAATATTGATCAAAATTAAGATACAATTTATACAAAACGAAAATCTTTTAAACAGAGTCTTTCTACAAAACAAAACTCAATAAAGTGGTCAAAATCATGTCTTACCCACTACATGTCTCATAGGCTATTGCGCATGATGTATCATATCTTTCTCATGCTGCATGCTCACTTTCATAATAAACATTGATTAAATAAATAAAAAAATTACATCAGCCTATAATATTTAAACAAATATGAAACCAAACATGTTTTCTTTAATGGCTACAACACATAGCCTAAACAGTACAGATAATTTTTTTTATTATTATTTTATTTATTTATTTTATTAAACATCAAAGTACAAGTACATCAAGTACAATTTTTGTGTATAAAACAGTAACAATCACGCCAGGGGAGAAGACTAGTAGAGAAATTTCATGTCGTCAGTCACAACATAATGACGTCACATATTTTCCAACCCAGCCCTCAGCATACCCCCCCCCCCCCGCATGAAACCGCTTCCAGCGCGCCTGGCTGTGTCAGAGATGTTAGCACGTCTCTAATAAGATCAGTCACAAACATGATCCCTGCACGATCTAATCTACTGTCATCCATTGTCTGCAACACATTTCTTCTGCCTCTTCGCCTTTCTGCCATTTTCTCCTCTGCTAAAGAAACTCTTAAGCCTCTTAAAAGTCCTTGTCTGCTCCTAACAAGACCTTAAGACCTCTTTTAAGGGTTAAGATGCTTTCTGAATTACACTTCATGCTATGGGCTCAATCTGGCTACAGAAGGCCCTGATCCTTTTGCTGCAGTCCTTTAAATACATCAGATCAAGACAAACTTCCCCCGAGATGGAGACAGGTCCCAAGCCTGGGTGATTTTACAACTCAATGGGAACAGGGGAAATTTACATGGAGGACCCTGGGAAGGGGCACTCCTATTACAGTAAGCAAAATATCTCTTAACTCTAAGAATCTGTATTATCTTTTAATCTACTTTTGTACGATTGTCTCGAAGATGCCTGTGTATGTTTGTATTGTCTGTTTCTCAGGAGATCAAAGTATCTTTCATCCTTACACCGGTGACTGGTTTGCATCCGTAGATCTGAAAGATTCAGAGTCTCAGAGCAGGTGGCACATAAACCACTTGGAACTGAAGGCCTTAGCCCTAGTGGCTTTGTTACCGCAGCTGGAACAGTGACTTCATGATTCACACTGACAATATGTCACCAATATGTGACCATAAATCACCAAGGCAACATGTGCTCTAGAGCCCTTTTCAAGCAGGCTGAGAGTTTTCTATTATGGGCAGATTGTTATCTAATCTCCATCAGAGCAGCTCATATCCTTGATCTCTTAATCTGCGGAGCGTACATGCTTTCGAGGTTTGGATTTCCTCACAGAAAGTGGACACGACATCCCAGTTTGGTTTGGATGATTTAGGACCTCTAGGGGGGGGGTGGGGGTGGGGGTGGGGGGGGAGAGAACACACACTGCCCGCTGTTCTTTTCACGATCTTTGTGTTCCCTCGGGTGAAGATTTTGCCTCTTGTGTGCAAAATCTGGAAAGGGAGAGCGTCGGTGATCCTCATTGTCCAGAACCTTCTGAATCAACCTTGATTTCCGGACCTCAGGGAGATGCTGGTGGCTCCACCTTGGCAAATTCCTCTCAGGAGAGACCTGCTGTCTCAAGTTAACAGACCGGAGCTGTGGTGCCTACAAGTGTGACTACTTCAAGGGTTCTTGGGGGGGTCTAAGCGCCCTGCTTTTCTGTGTGCTCGACATGCTCAGGGAGTCACATACACTTTCTACTAAGTGTCTGTATGCTCTTAAAGGGGTCATATGATGTTGCTTAAAAAGGAACATTATTTTGTGTATTTAGTGTAATGAAATGCTTATGTGGTTTAAGGTCCAAAAAACACATTTTCCACATACTGTGCATTATTGTTGCTCCTCTATGCCCCGCCTTTCGGAAATGTGTAGATTTTTACAAAACTCTTCCTGCTGAAAAGCTAGGTGTATGCTGATTGGCCAGCTATCCAGTGCGTTGTTTATGCGTAAACATAAAAACACTACTCTAAACTGCTCAAAACTCACGTGTGAATCATCGGTGGCAAATCCTTCAAACATGAAAACGTTTTTACAGGCTGTAATTGGGCATTATTTGTCAGAACACCAGCATTGTAGGCTACTCTCCCAGGAAACAGTCCTCGTCCTCCGCAAAATGTGTTGCACACATCTGAATATTTGGTTTGAACTATTCAAGAACAGTGTTGTAAATACAACTTCTAGTTGTGTCCTCCTTTGGAAGGCAAACTTTGAAACCGCACCCAAAACCTTTGTTAGCTCATTCAGTTTGGGTGAAGGTCTTCCTTTCTTAGTTTTTCCTCTTTTGTCTGCAAAAGAGCACCTTGAAAAAGGCATTTTTTGGTAGATCGGCAGCAAGGTGGTAGGTGCCGGCGACTGCCATTTTCTTTTTGTAGAATTTCACTTTCATACCTTGAATTTTCCCAACTATACGCAGGGTGTAGCACTGGGCACATCGCTAGTTCCAGAGGGCGTGCTGTCATTGAACATCAAAATTTGATTGGCTGATGATTCTGTCACTAATGCTTGTTACAAATCAGCTGCAACATCTTTGAACAAAAGGGTAGCACTATCTGTAGTGCTGGCTGCAGACTTTTTTTTATGTAGGATATTCCAGTTCAACTGCAACGAAACTAATCAGACATTTTGTGGACATTATACAAATGAAAATGTTACCTAAATAATAATAATAAAAAATATTAAAACAATTTTATTTTTATAGGAACAGAAGAGAAGTCCCTGCCGACCCTGATGGTGCACCACTGCTGAGATGTTCATTGGTATAGCTCTGCCTATCAGCTGCAGGTTTTCCCTGCGGCGTCGCTCTTGGTTGGGAAATTGTGTTGCGTTCTACCCCTTGCTTGGTGGGGTCTTTAAAGGTCCCCTTAAGTGTCTTAAAATAGAGCCATGCACTCCTGCGGGACCCAACACAACAGGGTGCGGGTGCGGGCTTTTAGAGACTCGACACTGAGAAACCTGATGAAAGTGCTCTAGTTATTGGTGATTCTATTGTACGGAACGTGAATATAGAGACACCAGCCACCATAGTCAGATGTTTACCGGGAGCCGGAGCGCCTGACATCTTGGCAAATTTAAAAGTGCTGGCTAATGCTGAACGTAAATACAGTAAGATTGTTATTCATGCCGGCGCTAATGATGTTCGACTTCGCCAGTCGGAGATCACTAAAAATAACATTAAAGAGGTGTGTGAACTTGCAAGCACGATGTCAGACACTGTAATATGCTCTGGTCCCCTCCCTGCTTACCATGGTGACGAGATGCATAGCAGATTGTCATCACTCAATGGCTGGATGTCTAAGTGGTGCCCACAGAATAACATAGGTTTCATAGACAATTGGACGAGCTTTTGGGGCAGACCTGACCTGTTTAAAAGAGATGGTCTTCATCCCTCCTGGGGTGGCGCCACTCTTCTCTCTAGAAATATGGCAAATAGTCTTAGTGTTTATACTTGACTAACTGGGGCCCAGGTCAGGAAGCAGACAGACTTGCGCAACCGACCGTCTGCTAGCTGCCTCCCGTCACAGAGGTCAGTTAATTCTCAGCACATAGAGACTTTTTCACCTAGATATCACACTATAGAGACTGTGTCTGTTCCCAGAACTAGAAAATACAAAAAACGTCCAAACCAAGTTAAGATTAACAATTTAATTGAGGTTCAACAAATAAAAAACAGAAGCAATATGGATAAACAAATGATAAAGCTTGGCTTATTGAATATCAGATCCCTTTCTACGAAAACACTTTTTGTAAATAATATGATCACTGATCATAATATAGATGTACTCTGTTTGACAGAAACCTGGCTAAAACCTGATGATTACATTATTTTAAATGAGTCCACCCCCCAAGATCACTGTTATAAACATGAGCCGCGTCTAAAAGGCAAAGGGGGAGGTGTTGCTTCAATTTATAACAACGTTTTCAGGATTTCTCAGAGGGCAGGCTTCATGTATAACTCGTTTGAAGTAATGGTGCTTCATATAACATTGTCCAGAGAAACAAATGTTAATGATACATCCCCTGTTATGTTTGTACTGGCTACTGTATACAGGCCACCAGGGCACCATACAGACTTTATTAAAGAGTTTGGTGATTTTACATCCGAGTTAGTTCTGGCTGCAGATAAAGTTTTAATAGTTGGTGATTTTAATATCCATGTTGATAATGAAAAAGATGCATTGGGATCAGCATTTATAGACATTCTGAACTCTATTGGTGTTAGACAACACGTTTCAGGACCTACTCATTGTCGACAGTGTTGTGCCTGAAGGCATTCATTGAACGATAGTTCATGAACTCGTTCATATTTTGGGCGAATGTGAACTGAACGTGCTGTATTAATGCCTGATGAACGTTACTGTGAACTCGTTCATTCTGGTGTCTGTGAACGGCACGCTCTCTAAGGTTAACTTCGTTCAATAGGGTGCCAGATTTCTATAGAGCCTTCCAGGCGAAAACCCGGCTAAAACACACCGTAAACGGGTCTTAATATGTAGCGGAAAAACACCCAATCTGGCAACACCAGCCACCAGTGTCGCACCGCCGTCCGCAGCATGCGTGACGCGTCATCAAAAAAAAAAACAGCAAACGACAGCAGCATGTAGCAAGAAGGCGTATGATCATTTAAAAGAATTTTATGATGTTTATGACAAGGTCGGTGAGAATGGGAGACAAAGCATTAAAGCAAAAATGGGGAAATGCTGTCCCCTCAATGCTAATGTAAACCCTGGTTGGATAAGGATTCAAAATTGGATATGAAGATGAAATCTGACGCATAGCTTCATTGTTAAAACTGATAAAATAATTGCTGTCTGTGATTCTATATGGGCTGTGGCAATAATTTTGAAAAATAATAGCTCGCAGCAACATATGGAAAAAAAGAACTATGAACTAGTTCATTTTTGGAACTGTGAACTTCAGTTCAAAATTTTTGTAGTTTGAACTATGAACTGAACTAGATCATTTTAAAATTTGTGAATTGAACTTTGAACTAGTTCATGTAGAAAGTGAACTTTCCCAACACTGATTGTCGAAATCGTACTCTAGATTTAATACTGTCACATGGAATTGATGTTGATGGTGTTGAAATTATTCAGCCAAGTGATGATATCTCAGATCATTATTTAGTTCTTTCCAAAATTCATATAGCCAAAATTGTAAATTCTACTTCTTGTTACAAGTATGGAAGAACCATCACTTCTAACACAAAAGACTGCTTTTTAAGTTATCTTCCTGATGTAACCAAATTCCTTAGCATATCCAAAACCTCAGAACAACTTGATGATGTAACAGAAACTATGGACTCTCTCTTTTCTTGCACTTTAAATAAAGTTGCTCCTTTACGCTTAAGGAAGGCTAAGGAAAACAGTTTGAAACCATGGTATAATGAGCATACTCGCACCCTAAAGAGAGCAGCCCGAAAAATGGAGTGCAGCTGGAGGGAAAGTAACATATCCTACAGAAAAGCATTAAAAACTGCTAGATCCGATTACTTTTCTTCTCTTTTAGAAGAAAACAAATATAACCCCAGGTATTTATTCAATACAGTGGCTAAATTAACGAAAAATAAAGCCTCAACAAGTGTTGACATTTCCCAACACCACAGCAGTAATGACTTTATGAACTACTTTACTTCTAAAATCGATACTATTAGAGAGAAAATTGCAACCATTCAGCCGTCAGCTACAGTATCACATCAGACAGTGCACTATAGACCCCCTGAGGAACAGTTCCACTCATTCTCTACTATAGGAGAGGAAGAATTGTATAAACTTGTTAAATCATCTAAACCAACATCATGTATGTTAGACCCTATACCATCTAAGCTCCTTAAAGAGGTGCTTCCAGAAGTCATAGATCCTCTTCTGACTATTATTAATTCCTCATTGTCATTAGGATATGTCCCCAAAACCTTCAAACTGGCTGTTATTAAGCCTCTCATCAAAAAACCACAACTTGACCCCAAAGAACTAGTTAATTATAGACCAATCTCGAATATCCCTTTTCTGTACAAGATACTAGAAAAAGTGGTATCCTCACAATTATATTCCTTCTTAGAGAAAAATGGTATATGTGAGGATTTCCAGTCAGGATTTAGACCGTATCATAGTACTGAGACTGCTCTCCTTAGAGTTACAAATGATCTGCTCTTATCATCTGACCGTGGGTGTATCTCTCTATTAGTTTTATTGGATCTTAGTGCTGCGTTTGAAACAATTGACCACAACATTCTTTTGCGTAGACTTGAACACTTTGTTGGCATCAGTGGAAGTGCATTAGCATGGTTTAAATCGTACTTATATGACCGCCATCAGTTCGTAGCAGTGAATGCAGATGTATCCTATCGATCACAAGTGCAGTATGGAGTACCTCAAGGCTCAGTACTAGGGCCGCTACTCTTCACGCTTTATATGTTACCCTTGGGAGATATCATCAGGAAACATGGTGTTCACTTTCACTGTTATGCTGATGATACTCAGCTCAGTATTTCTTCGCAGCCCGGTGAAACACACCAATTTGAAAAACTAATGGATTGCATAGTCGATATAAAAAACTGGATGACGAGTAATTTCTTACTGCTAAATTCTGAAAAAACAGAGGTGTTAATTATAGGACCTAAAAACTCCGCTTGTAATAACCTAGAACACTGTCTAAGACTTGATGGTTGCTCTGTCAATTCTTCGTCATCCGTTAGGAACCTCGGTGTGCTATTTGATCGCAATCTTTCCTTAGAAAGCCACGTTTCTAGCATTTGTAAAACTGCATTTTTCCATCTCAAAAATATATCTAAATTACGGCCTATGCTCTCAATGTCAAATGGAGAAATGTTAATCCATGCATTTATGACCTCAAGGTTAGATTATTGTAATGCTTTATTGGGTGGTTGTTCTGCACGCTTAGTAAACAAACTACAGCTAGTCCAAAATGCAGCAGCAAGAGTTCTTACTAGAACCAGGAAGTATGACCATATTAGCCCGGTCCTGTCAACACTGCACTGGCTCCCTATCAAACATCATATAGATTTTAAAATATTGCTTATTACTTATAAAGCCCTGAATGGTTTAGCACCTCAGTATTTGAATGAGCTACTTTATAATCCTCTACGTCCGCTACGTTCTCAAAACTCAGGCAATTTAATAATACCTAGAATATCAAAATCAACTGCGGGCGGAAGATCCTTTTCCTATTTGGCGCCTAAACTCTGGAATAACCTACCTAACATTGTTCGGGAGGCAGAAACACTCTTGCAGTTTAAATTTAGATTAAAGACCCATCTCTTTAACCTGGCATACACATAATTTACTAATATGCTTTTAATATCCAAATCCGTTAAAGGATTTTTAGGCTGCATTAATTAGGTAAACCGGACCCGGAAACACTTCCCATAACACCCTATGTACTTGCAACATCATTAGAAGAATGGCATCTACGCTAATATTTGTCTGTTTCTCTCTTGTTCCGAGGTCACCGTGGCCACCAAATCCAGTCTGTGTCCAGATCATAGGGTCACTGCCGTCACCTGGATCCAGTACGTATCCAGACCAGATGGTGGATCAGCACCTAGAAAGGACCTCTACACCCCTGAAAGACAGCGGAGACCAGGACAACTAGAGCCCCAGATACAGATCCCCCCGGAAAGACCTTGTCTCAGAGTAGCACCAGGACAAGACCACAGGAAACAGATGATTCTTTTGCACAATCTGACTTTGCTGCAGCCTGGAATTGAACTACTGGTTTCGTCTGGTCAGAGGAGAACTGGCCCCCCAACTGAGCCTGGTTTCTCCCAAGGTTTTTTTCTCCATTCTGTCACCGATGGAGTTTCGGTTCCTTGCCGCTGTCGCCTCTGGCTTGCTTAGTTGGGGACACTTCATCTACAGCGATATCATTGACTTGATTGCAAATAAATGATGGGATGTGGGAAAATAAAATGATTCGTGGGACTCCCGCAAAATAAAAATTATCTAAACTGTGTCTAAAACATTTTATTTATCTCTTTATATTTATTCATAATTGACAGCAAGCTAGGCATAGTTTCGATTTATAACACGTGTTTAAAGAGTTGCACAATGTAGCCAATCACAGACTCAGCTGTTGATTTCTGGAAAGCAGTGGGAAATCTGAAGTGATTATGTAACAATCTACTCACTGCAGTGCTGTGAATGCGTGCTCACAAATTAAATTTATGCATTTAGCAGACACTTTTATCCAAAACGACTTACAGTGCATTCAGGCTAACTTTTTTTTTACCTACCTTGTGTTCCCTGGGAATCGATCCCACAACCTTGCACTGCTAATGCAATGCTCTACCACTTGAGCCACAGGAACACTAAAGTCGAAATAACGAATGCTCTCGTTTAATCACACGAAGTGTAGACATTGTGAAAGATTCATTGTGCGTATATTGTTATAACCAAGACTTTTATAAGATCGCGATTAACTGAAATGTGAGCTTTTAGTGATAATAAAGGAAGCGCTGCTTGCATTCTGCCATGCCAACCCATGCTTGCTTTTCTGTTAAAAATAACAGTGGTTTGTAAATCTTGATGTTTAGCCTAAATAATTTTATCAGGAGCATTTATGCTGGAATGTTGTGGAGTCTTGAGGATGTTACGGAACATATAAATTTCTTCGATGTACTGAAAAAAATCTATATAGTTTACTTTTATGCTGTCTTTTGTAGGCGGGAGTGGGACATAACATGAATGTTAGGGGTAGGAGCGGAACCATATAAGGTATATTTCTGCAGGATCGGGTGGGCGGGCGGGCGCTGGACTGAAAAATCCATCCTGAACAGGTCTCTACCTTGAAACAAGCAGCGTTATTCTATGTGGTGATGTAATTTCGACTGAAACAGGAAGAGAGGGCGGGACATATCGAGCAGCCCCGTCCCCTTTTTAAAGTAGCCAATAGCATTTTAATTATACCTGCTCGAGCCAGAGACGTTGAGCTCAGAAAAGGCGCATTTGACCGCCATAGTCTAATAGATTCCCCCCTAGATTAAATTAGAAACTCTTAGTAAAACAAAATGGTGGTCATATGCTGAGGCGGTGTAGTTGCAATTGCAGTAGTTGCAGTTTTTAATAAATGCCGACTCGCTAATAATGATCCGCTCCATGCGATCGCCTCTCTGGACTGAAGCCAAAGTCCGGATATGCACCAACTGAAAGCATATTTGGGACATTCTACCAGAAACGTACATTTTCTATCCCAAAAGAAACAAACAAAAAGTAGTATTAACCTTCAACTTTAACACTGATTTTAACAAAGGAGATAGTGAATAATTGTAAATTATTGAAATCCCACCTCTGCACATAATAATTTTTGAATAATAAGCATTTTAATATGCAGTTACTCTTTAAAATGTCAGGCTCCGTCACAGACATGGCTGATATTGTAAGTGTGTTAAAGAATATGCTCTCTTCTGTACAAATATCATCATTTTAATGAGGATCTGTCCCTTATTGAAGGAAACATATAATTCATTAAAAAAAACACAGCTATCAGGCTGATTTTGCTTGTTTTGTGGGCTCTTAGATAAAGAATGACCATCAGGTTCACATAATGTTGTTGAATAAGGGGCTTTTTGGGTAAAGTTTGTTACCAACGCATTATTGTAAATATATAATCCAGTCTTTACTATCACTATATACCCATTTCAATAATTGTTATAATCAAAATAGCCATTTTTGGACTAAAATATACTTTGTGACAGGACTGACCATGGTGTGACAGGGTTGACAATGTTGTGACAGGACTGACATTTTTTCCATCAAGCATTACGATTTACATTAAAATGACCAGATTTTCTCTGTAAAACTAAAAAAACTAAATGTTTATAATTTGTAGTAATATACTAAAAATCTGTATTTAAATAGTGGATAAGTCTTTATTAATAAAAATTAACCAAACACAATTAACAATGGGAAAAGATAGTCTCGATTTTAAAAAGTGAACAGTGTTTTAATTCTCTAATAGGCCTATTATCAGCCTCTTTAAACCTGTGTATGCTACAAGTAAAATTCATTAATATATCCTATATGTTATCATATATCTTTACCCAGATTCCTTATTGAATCAGTAACTTAAGAGCTGTATAATAGAAGAAACAATACACACAGCACACTTGTCTTTGGTATTATTGTATTGTACAAAACCACACTTCTTTCTTGAGAAGGCATATGGATCCCCCCCGATCGTTTTCCAGCGACGCCGAGTAAAACCTAAAGTTTCTTGGGCATATTTTTTCAGTTTGTATTTTTTTAGAATTGACCCTGACAAAAGGCTTGTGATAACCCTCATGTTTGCAGTTCCTTGTGCCTCTTCAACGCGTTTTTGTAGGTCTTCAACCAATGCTTCTTGGAAACGTTCATGTTGATCTTGTTTGGTTCCATTCCTAGTGTATTGTCTCTTTGTATTCGGGGACCCTGATCTTTTGAGCAATCTCTCGAACCTTTTTTTATATTTTTCCTTTTTTCTTCTCTCATCACAAAGCAACTTTTTCAGTACTTTTAGTTCAACATGAAGCTTTCTCCTCGTCTTCTTGGAATGTTTTTGTCCAGCTAACTTTTGCCTGCCAAAAACATAGATTACATTAGAAAACAATTCAATATAAATTAATAATTAGTGTGTATGAGAGGGACAGAGTTTTCAGTGAGAGAGTGTGAATGTGTGACTGAAGGGGAAGAACCGAAGGATGAACCGACGTTCTGAATTGACCACCTTCTTACTAACTTAAATGTACGTTTAATGGGTATAATGCTGTATTACTTCAATAGTGAGTTATTCATAATGTTATGTGTGAGTCATCAGAAAGTTGGTCCTTGCTAACCATGATGGCCCTGAGTTTGGCTCTGTCCCTGGTTCTGGCTCTCCTTGTGGCTGCAAATCAGTGGCCTTTTGGTTCAGCCTGCATCGTCTCTGTTGTTCCCGCCATGACTTGCGCTTATGCCTTTGTTCTCTCTCACTCATTTCCTTAATACTTTTCTTCCTGCTATTTTTCAGTTTCCATCTGTCCCTCTCTTTCTGAAGATGCCTCTCCTTCCTATCTGGATCAGCATTTCGACGGGCCCGACACTGTCTTTGCCTCTCCGCTGCACTAACTGGTGCCATTGAAATCTGTTTGAATTTCATTGATTACTCATTATTATGCAAATATACAGTTATAAACATTTGTTCGTTTTT
This sequence comes from Carassius carassius, assembly GCF_963082965.1. Lineage (NCBI taxonomy): Eukaryota > Metazoa > Chordata > Actinopteri > Cypriniformes > Cyprinidae > Carassius > Carassius carassius. Next base: position 17,535,686 of record NC_081760.1, on the reverse strand, counting down.
TTATAAACAAAACAACTTAAAATGCAGCTCATCTTTGTCGCAGACAAAAGAGAGATTTGTATATATCATTTATGAGCGTTTGCAGCATCAAAATTAAATTGAATTTGAATTGAAATTAGGCGTTTATTCAAAATAAATAAATAAATAAACAAATGTTAGCAGTAGTCAACATATTCATCTGCAATGAAACAAGAAGATTACCTGTGGTATTCACTACAAACAAGCAATGTATCAGGCCCCGTCACAGAATGTCAGGCCCTGTCACAGTGAAATGTGACAGGGCCTGACGTGACAGGGCCTGACCGTCAGCCATTTTAATAGCTATGACTCAGCAATTTAGCATGTTAGCATAAAAACTGACAACATTTCAGAGAGTATTTACACAAAAGATTTAATTTGTTCCAAATCTAAACCTATTGACATACATTTTCTGGGACATTATTGCGTGACAGGAACTGACGTAGTAGCTCGACCTCAGGTAAAAACATGCAGAAAGGCTTAAAATTACAAAATTCAAGGACAGAACTTACCTCTGGTTGGTGTCAGTGTGTGATGAGAGGCAAATGAGGTCACTTCCTGTGATTTGGGACCTTAAAGAGATATCACACACTTTTCTTGGAATCTTTTATGCAAGTGTGACAGGGCATGACAGAAACCCGGGGACACTTTTAAAAAATCGATTTATTTATTATTAATTCATTTTACTGAAGATTTTAATCGAATAATACAAATTATAACATCTTAAATGTGCTATGGTATTGTTTTTTCTATGAATTTCAAATGTATAATTATTATTTATATGATGTATAGAATTGAGATTTGACCTGGGACAGTACATTTTAGGGGTTCTTAATTTTAAAAAGGGTTTTTTAAACAAAAATAAAAAACAATTTAATCAAATACATAACATAATCTGTTGTAAAACTCTCTAAATTAATTCACTGTATGACAGTTTTGGGAAATATGTGGATTACACCAGTTTTATAAAACAATAGTAGTGCCAGGACAGCAAATGTACGTTTCTGGTAGAATGTCCCATTTACACTGTCTGAATCGTTCCCTATCACCTGCATTGTGCATTATGACACATTAATTGTACAGGAAATACTACACATTGAACAAGTGACCGATCTCAGCCGGCGCTTCAGCGTCTATAGTTATAATACAGGAGGCGGGCGCTTTGGATTCTAGAGAACATTTGATTGGTCAGAAGATTTGATGAGATGAAGTATGATGTGATGTCATAAAATTTGTTGAGCCATTTTGTCAGAAGAGATGAACTGCAAGCTTTGAATGCTTATATCTTCTAAATGTGAATTGTGTTACCGTTTTGGAGCACGCTGTCTTATAGATAACCTTAAGACTGATGCATACACCCAAAAAACTGAAATTTGGATTTCAGGGGGACTTAAAGTCCTTGGTTCGTGCTGACAGAATTTGCATGCTATTTGCTTAATTAGCGACAGTTGCCCATTTATAGTACTGGTGTTATCCTATGGTTTCAGGGTTTTGGAGAAGGGGATGAGTTCCCATTGCGAATGTTTCGCAATGTAGAGTGAACGCTCTCAGGGAGCCTAACCGGAGACGTTTTGTAGCGTCGCGGTGCGCGCTTGCATTCTCCCACCATGCGTCACCATCAGGCCAGTCGCGTGCGTTTTTGTTGTGAACTAGAGCGTCGAGTGTCAGTCCCGCGAGCATCAATTTACCTGAGCGGAGCGGCGCGTCTTTCCGCTGCAGTAGTAACAGGGGATTATTATAAATACGCAGGAAAAGTCTCTTTATAAACTTTATTTTCTGGATTAAATTCTGCGTGTGAAACATCAGACAGACGCGATGCAGCAGCCCCAGAACGCGCCGCAGACGAATGCGCAGAACGCGGATCCTGCAGGTGAGTAGCATCTGATCTGATCTGATCTGTAGCATCAGCTCATCAGTAATAACAGACCATGACTGTGACTGATAGACATTATTTGTTTATTTGCGTCTGTGTTAAGTTTATAAATGTATAGAGCTGTAAATGCCACATTTTTGCATTACTTAAAGAGATATTTTGCAATTAAACAAGTTGAGTACTATATGTGTTCTCTAAATGAAAAATAAATAAATAATAAAAACTTATTTAAACATCGATTTTTCTGACTAAGTTTTTTTCTTTTTCTTTTTCTTTACGTTGCAGAACATTCAGAAGTAACCTTCCAGTAATGTTTGCAAAATTATAAAATGAAATGTGGTCTTAACATTTGCATAACAAAGAAAAAGCGTTTTTAAAACATTTAAAGTTTGTTTGTTTATTTTGTTTATCAGAAATCAGGTTTTCTTAACTTAATGGGAATGTTAGCACATGTTGTCAGGAATAGTATATAAAAATATATGTAGATGTATATACTTGTACAACTTTATATATTCATGTGTAGCTGTGCAATGGTCAAGTCAATTTTATTTGTATAGTGCTCTTAACAATCATACTGTTATGTCTGTAATGCGTTTTCCATGTGTGTAATAAGTGTTTCACCACAGAGCAGGTTTTAGAGCTGGCCAACAATATTGTTTGCATTTTGCAACAAATTTAGAAATCCGTGTAAGAGACACTACTTGTGCATGACTGTGTGCATCTGTTGTGTGATTGTCAGATGTGTTTATGAAGCGGCGACGGACAGCTTTCTGGTGTACAGTGTCTCTGTTTGGACTCTCTGTTCTTGTTCTGGTGGTCGGGCTGCTGTCGGCCACACAGACGTATAATGTGGCGGTGTCTGGATACTATCCCGGGATTATAGTGAGTGTCTCCACACACAATTTCACATTTCATCACATTAATCAACTCTTTGTTTTGTCCTTTTATTCATGCTATAAACCACCAGGACAGCAGCAGGTCACTGCACGTTTGAGCCTTAAAGTCTGTCAATATTTTGAAAGTTTAAGTTATTACATGTTAAATCAAGTATGTTGGTTTGTCCTCTTCTCCATGACAGCTGAGTTTCGGAGCGTTCTTGGGTATTGTTGGTCTGAACCTGGTGGAGAACCGCAGGCCGATGGTGAGTACCAGCTCAAAACCAGCACAAATCTATCAGAAAATGACTTTATGCACAATTTTAGCCATGAGAAAATGGAGTATCTGCTCTGAGTGACATAATGGCTTATCCAATACAATTACAGCCAGTGTATTTTCGGTGCGGTTTATTTCTGTTCCTGTGGAATATTTTTCAGATTACTCATGAGATATGGCATTTTTACTAGGGAACACAAGGTACATCCGCTGTCAGATCGATGAGTGTGATTGGACATGTGGTCAGTAATCCTGAATGTGATTGGCTGACAGATCAGATGGTGCTTTAGTTAAATTAGATTAGCATAGATGATAAGATGAAACTGAGTCTCGCTGGGCTCCAGGAGCTGTGTCCCATCTTCAGTCCATGTCCTGATCAACTCAGTTAAACTCAAAGGGTTATAGATGCTAGATGTTTGCTGTTAGTCCGTTATAAAACTGACCAACATGATACTAAGTGACTATATTTCTGTGGCTATAATGGTGTTTCATGTTGCTAGGGTGTTGCTTTGTGTAGCATGGTTGCTAGTTTTTTGCTAGGTGACAGTAATGTCTTCACACACACAGTGATTACCGTGGCAAAGGAAAGTTCTGTGTCTGTAACCTTGGCAATGTGCTGTTAGTCCATGGGACGTGTATGTGATTTAGTCTTCTGTTGTGTCTTGGGCTCTGATCCCAGTACAACCTTTAACATTTAATGAACAATACACATACAGTCATTCACAAAACATGCACACACTCCATCACACAGGGCGGTTTTATACTTCCATCTGACACACACACACACACACACACACACACACACACACACACACACACACACACGCACACACATGCATACACACAGTGACAGTATAGTTAAACCAAGTGCTCAGATGAACACATTAATGTGCAACAGCCCGTATCACACTGCAGCTCCAGCTTCAATTTCCTGGGCGTCACTGCAGACTCCATCCCAAGACCTCTGACCCCTCAGAGATTACAGGAAGTGGCTAGAACATTGTTGCCAGAGAGTTTCAAGGTCAAATACGGCAGAATTATGACTGTAATGGAATGAGACATCAAGATGAAGAATTCAGATGTTATAGTATCGTCCCCTTCAGCCTTCAGAGAACAAGATCTCCCCAAACATCATCTATTATGTAACGCTTGATTAAAGCCACCATGAAACTTGAGGATAAAGTGAGACACTTTCAGGTTGAGAACCAGTCACTGAATGATTGTCACGATGTAAGGTTCTGTATAAGGTTCTTGAATGTTCCTCTGTTTAAGTCTTGCTGGATTGATGCTTTTTGCTTTATTTTATGGATCACTTTGGATCAACATGTTGATTTAAAAAAATAAATAAATGGAGTATAAGTGAACTGAAATTCGATGTTAAAGAAATGTTTTCAAAATTCAATCAATTCATTCAAGTTGTTTCTGCATTTTAGTTTCAGCCAAATGCTCTTGCTGACTGGAGAAGTTTAAGTGGTTCATTTTAAAGCTGTTTAATCAAAACTGTTCTACTTTGATAAAATAAAAACATTTAAAATGTTAACAAAATTATTGATTAGTATGCCATTAGGAGTTGTTATTGAATCAGAATCATTAAGTTCTTCATAATTCATCATGGCTGAATCAGTGTGCATGTGCTTGAATCAGTGAGATCTGTCGTATTTCTCCTCTTCACCTTCATCTCAAACACTCCTCTGTTATGTCATAATTTTCCTGCGACACTTTTACAAGCAATTATATGACCTGTACTGGATTCATCACAGCACAAACCAGTTCATGTGTTTCAGTGAGCTGACGCAGAGCTCATTTGTATCTGTTTTAATTGTTACTTAAGTTGATTCGTGGACGTAGTTAGGTAGTAGAACTGGGATAACAGGTAACCAGAGAGCCGGTGTTGAGTTACTGATCGCTGACATGGAGCGTCACACATGCATCTTTTAAAGCATCTGTGTTCAGGGTTTGTAGGTTAGACGTTCTGTAACCTCTCAGCCTGCTAGTCTTCAAGAAAGATGCTAAGTTTTCCCCTTTTCTTTGAGGGGTGGGGGATTTCGTGGTTGAAACAAAAAACAGAAATGTGAGATACAAACTTAGAGAATAGAATTCCGAGAAAAACATCACAATTGTGATATATAAACTCAGAATTCAGAGGGAAAAAATAAGAATCTCAATGCTGTTTTTTCCCCCTCATAATTCTCAGTTAATATCTCACAGAAAGAAAGTATGAATTGTGTGACAAAAACTCATAATTGCATTTATTATATTTTTATATCCTGTGGCAGAAACGGGCTTTCATACATCAGTGGCTCTGAGTTTAATTGGACTGAAGTGTTTGGTTTAGATGGAAGTCAGTGCTGGTTTTACGTTGATTGAGCTGGGAGGACTCGTTTTATTGGTTTGTTCTGCAGGTCACGTGATGTTGGCTCGGATCATTAATCACCAGTGAATAAACTTGAGATTTAGATAGCGCAGTTAAGCAGGAAAATGACACGATCGTAAAGCTGCAGGTCCGCTTAGAAGCTCATTAACACGTGATTGATGATGTTCCAGCTGTGATGTGCTGTTAAGCATGAGAGGATATGTGTGATTTACTAGCGCTCTGGCTTCATCAGGATTGTCAGTCGTGTCTCTGTAGCAGATGATCGACACACAGTTACTAGAGCTTTAGTACTGACACTGAACTTTAAACGTTAGCTGATAGATTGAACTTCATTTTGTGTAATGAAGTTAGTTGTTTTTTAAATGTTTTTAATCAGAATATCAGCTCATTTGCTCATGACTTAAGTCACATTTATTGCTAAAGCGCATTATAACTATAGCAGATCGATAGCAATAAACAGGAAAACAAACCGTAAATAATTAATATAAAAATTACATTTTAGCAAAACAGAATAATAGGGGTGCTCCAATTTATCACAGAAAATCACAAAAAAATAACATGAATTCGGACAGATAATGGGCAGTTGTGACCTAATGGTTTGAGATCAGACTTGCAACCCAAAGATGGCAGGTTCGAATCTCAGTACTGCCAAGAATTGAAGGTGGGGGGAGTGAATGAACAGTGCTTTCTCGATCAAGGCACAGAACACTAGGGGTGCTCCTCCAATTGCTCCATAGAATAGTCCGTCAAAATCAGACTATCCAAAACAGGATTCCAAATAACTTTATTATTATTATAATGTTTTTGATGTAAAACATCTTGCTAACATTTATAAGAGGACCTCACAGAACATAATACAATAATGATAAAATGCAGTTCATGAGGTCTTTAAACTTGTTTAATTTATTTATTTATATACAGTACAGACCAAAAGTTTGGACACACCTTCTCATTCAAAGAGTTTTCTTTATTTTCATGACTATGAAAATTGTAGAGTCACACTGAAGGCATCAAGGGCTATTTGACCAAGAAGGAGAGTGATGGGGTGCTGCGCCAGATGACCTGGCCTCCACAGTCACCGGACCTGAACCCAATCGAGATGGTTTAGGGGTGAGCTGGACCGCAGACAGAAGACAAAAGGGCCAACGTGTGCTAAGCATCTCTCGGGGAACTCCTTCAAGACTGTTGGAAGACCATTTCAGGTGACTACCTCTTGAAGCTCATCAAGAGAATGCCAAGAGTGTGCAAAGCAGTAATCAAAGCAAAAGGTGGCTACTTTGAAGAACCTAGAATATGACATATTTTCAGTTGTTTCACACTTTTTTGTTATGTATATAATTCCATATATACTTCCACATGTGTTAATTCATAGTTTTGATGCCTTCAGTGTGAATCTACAATTTTCATAGTCATGAAAATAAAGAAAACTCTTTGAATGAGAAGGTGTGTCCAAACTCTTGGTCAGTACTGTATATATATATATATATATATATATATTCAGTTTTATTTCAATGAACAAAAATAGTTTAATAGTTTTAGTTAACAATATCAAGTGACTGTGTGAGGTTTCTCTCATATAGAAGTTGTAATAGTCATCCAGTGGATGGAGAGATCAGGTTACATGTGTGAATGTGAGTTTGATCTGATCAATATTTCCAGTAACATATGCTCATCACCCAATCAAAGCCCTCGATTAAACAAACTTAGCACATGACTAGGTTCCTGAAAAGACACTGCATATGAGAGTGACCTTCCTGTGTTTCTGCTGCTGTTCCAGCTCTGGCGCTCCAAGGGACCGTAAATCAGCCCTACAGCCTTGTGCCAACAGACTGGAGCGGCACACGGCTCTGCATTTATTTATTACTGCAGTCAGTCCACATGCAGATGCTGGAGTTACGAACTCACACTGGAGACATTGGCCCGTATTCATAAAGATTCTAAGAATCCTCTCAGAAAACCCTTAATTTAGCTTAAAAACTTTTACGTAGGAGTCTTAGCTTAAGAGCGATTCGGGACCGATCTGAGAGCAACTCTGAGTAAGGAAAAGACAAAAACTTTCATCTTAGTGAGGAGGCGGGGTTGACCCCGTTGCTATGTATGACACAATCTTTTGAAGACTGTGGTTGGTTGTCCAAGAAGGAAAAAAAGAGTGATTTTAAGTATAGGGTCTATTCTAATTCTCTCTTTGAATTTACATGCGTAGTTTTTCCTATTTGACCATTCTCTCTCTCTCTCTCTCTCTCTCTCTCTCTCTCACACACACACACACACACACACACATTATATGTGTGTATATAAATCCTTTTTTTATTTACCATGCTTTTAATTTCCTATAAGAGGAACAGTGTTTACTGGTAGCCCAGTTAGTGGATGAACACAAGGCCATTCGGGAAAATTCGGGCCGGGTGTCACAGCAAGGGACAAGAAGCAGACATGGGAGCGTATAGCACAAACTATTAACGGTTCATTCCCCCTGCTTGTGTGCACCTATAAGCCTGCTATATTCATAAATGCAGTTTTTTGAGCCTGCAAGGTGGGAATGTCCAGTGGAAACTAAATGAACTGTGACACAATAAGATGTTCTGAAAGTGCTGTGATTGTTTGTGTGATCACTCTGCTTACAGAAGGTTGTGACAGACCCAAATCATCACTATTGCATTGTTGCATTTTCCCAGTTGCCAAATATCGTAAACTTATCGTATCGTAAACTTTTTTCTTTACTAGGATTTTTCTTTAATTTTAAGAGTAAACGCCCACATTTCTAAGAATTTTCTTAGAATTTTGTCCCTCAGAGCTACTTTTTGCATTAAGATTCTTTATGAATACGGGCCCTGGAGATGATGGAGCAGCATGTGTTGTTGAGTGTGTGTGTGTGTGTGTGTTCAGGTATTCCCAAAATGTCCCCACAAAGATGACAAGACCCAAAAGCCTCGTCTTTGTGGGGACATTTTTTGGTCTCCATGAGGAGAACAGCTTAAAAATCATAGAGAATTAATTGTTTTGAAAATCTAAAAAAACAGAAAGTTTTATATATGTCAGTTGTCACTCTATATCTCCCAAAAGTAAGATGATATTTAAATGCTTTGAGGATCAAAACCAATAATGCAATGAAATACAATGATGATTGAGAGATGAACAAATAAATGACCATATTTGATACTGATTTTTTCATAAATAAATAAATATCTAAAACAAAAAATGTCTAGAGAATCAAGTAAAGCTAAGCTGATTCAGTACAGGAAGTGTTCATCTTGAAATATTACTAACAATATATAAGTTAGTTCTTATGTTACTTCATAAAAATCAGTAAAGATTTCACAGCAGAATTAAGCATTTATAGTGCTTTCGGTGTAAGCACTGCTGTACACCGAAAGTGCTTTACAATCAAAATCATGGGCTCTCTCCTTAACCACCACCAGTGTGCAGCATCCATCTGGATGATGGCACGGCACCAGTGCGCTAACCACACACCAGCCAAAAGTGGAGAGGAGAGAGGCAATTCATTGGATGGGGATTGTTAGGAGCTACACAGACAACAGGGAGAGCATCCCCTGCTGGTCTCTCTAGCACCTCTTCCAGCAGCAACCTAGTTTTCCCAGTAGGTCTCCCATCCAGGTACTGACCAGGCTCAAACCTGCTTAGTTTCAGTCTTGGACTGCAGGGTGATATGGCTGTGGCATGTGAAAGAGTCGCATGAAGCACAAGCCGAAGGTGGATGTTTGTAAGGGCTTGCATAGACTAGTCGAGTGATCGACTACTTCAACCACTAGTCGGCGCTTTCTGAAACAATCGACTACTCGAGCATGCATTAACCATAATGCGTACAAAGAGTTTGCAAGTATGATGTGCTTGGCAAGAGTAATATCACCTATAATAATACATCATACACGTTTTAATATTTGTAAAAGGCAATGATTTGGAATATAAGCACAGTGCGCTCACCAATCGAACAGCTGCGTTGCGCGTCAGTCTCTGAAAAACCAAACCAGTTCTCTCTCAAGAGCAGGCTAATAATCAACTTAGATACAGATACATTTTCTACTTGGCCTACATGTTTGCATCTTTATGTTTTGCTGGTTTGCACAGTTGTTTAGTGAAGTTCAAAAAAGACTTGCTTAAAGAGTTCTGCGTAATGAAAACGTGTATCAAATAATCACTAAACGTTTGTAATGACATCTCTTTGCTTGCATGATACATATATTTTTTAGAAATTAATAATTATTTTAGTTTAACATGGCATACTTGTTCAGTGATAACTATGGGGTCATAATTATGAAGTTTTTACAATTTTCATATGTAATTTTTGCAATAGGCAAAAATGTATTGATAGGAACTATTTCAAGTCTTTTCATTTGGTAGCATAAACCACGAGTAGTCGAGTAACTTGAGTATTTATTAAATAAGAAATCAACTAACAGCAATCAGTAGTCGTGCAACCCCTCATGTTTGTACAAATTCAGTTTTCTCTCATATTTTTTGATTTTGGGGTTGGGATGTGATTCATGCAGTGATATAATGATGTTGAATCAGAATCCTCACCTGTGTGTCCTTCATACAGTGCTGATTAACACAGTGTTTGTGTCGTTAGTTGATGGCGTCCGTCATCTTCATCAGTCTGGGTGTTGTGTCGTGTTTCCTCTGCGCCATCATCGATGGCATCATCGCCGCTGAGTTCATTGTGAGTATCTTGAGTGCTTACATGCTGCCCATAATACTATCGATCCTGAGATGAGTTACTGTCTTTCACATTGTCTCTCTGTGTGTGTTTGTGTGTAGGACAGGAGGCCACTGATGGAGGGCCGCTGTGAGTTTTACTCAAGCAATTCTTACGGCTATGAAAACTACTACACTGAGGTGAGTTCATCCTGAAGGAATATAAATCCACATAATGATGATTATTGGTTCGGGTAGGATTAGTAGATCCAGGATCAGGTGGACTCTCTGAATGATCATGTGCTCTGCTTCCTTCTGCTGGTTAGTAAGAACATGACTTCAGTTTGATCTGACCATCAGAAACACTCTCAGAAACATAGAGCTGTAAAATTCATCATATTGGTAAAATGTTTTAACATTTCTGAAATTCAGTTTGTTTTGCTGCATATAATAATTTTTAATTTCCATTTATTCATTTTGAATAAACCTTTATCCAACACTAATAAAAAATAAAAGTTCTTTATTGACATTGATGGTTCCAAGAAGAACATTTAAATTCCAATTAACCTTTCCATTGGATTAAAAGTTCTTTATATTGTTCTTTATGATATTAAAATGTTCTTCACATTAGGAAAATCCCTAATTTGGTGTTGTTAGTCAAAAATGAGTAGCCTTTTAAAAATGCTTATAAATTTCTTATGCTATGTTATTACCAAATATTGGATTCAACTTCTTTTCTTTAATTTAGCAAATACATTTTTTGATTGATTGTAGGCCTCATGGGCCTACACTACACTAGGATTCATAAATCAGAATGATTTAATTCCAATTGAAAGTCTCCATGCAAGCATAGCCAGTGATCTGAGCTCATGCACCTCAGTTTTTTGAGTTAAAAAAGGTGTTATTTGTGGATTATTTTGACAATATACATTTTCTGAGTAAAACAAAAAAAAAAAACATTATTTGTAAATAATTTTGGGAGTATTCAGTTTCTAAGTAAAAAAATCTTTACTGATTATTTTGCCAATATTCAGTTAAAAACAGGTGAATCAGCTCAGATCAATGAAGCCTATGTTCAGTCAATTAAAATATCAACATTTTGGTAAGTTATATCCTATGTGATCAAAATCAGTAAGTCTTAGTTACAAAATTCACTTGATTCTAAAAAATGAAAATGACTGAAACACAACATGAGGGTTAAGAATTGTTAACTGAAAGGGTCTTTGAGGAATCAAACATGTTTTTTTCTGTCGCATGACACTGAAAATTTATTTTTAAGAGTGAAAGCAACTCTCACATCAGGAACATCTCAATCGATCTGTCACAATATTCATAGTTCCTAATGTCAAGTTTTAAGCATAAACTAGATTGGTTCATGTGCTATATTTGTAGTTAATTTAACTGTATTATACTGTGTTTATTTACTGTGGTGAGGTTCCCTGTAATTCCTATGGTAGTCAGTGTAAACTCAAGGTGAAGAGCAACACCTGCTACTGCTGTGACTTATTCCAATGTGACAGGTGAAGCACACACATTAACCAATGAGTATTTACATTTGAACTGTGTTATCCAGCATTTTACTGCATGACTCTGTGTATGTGTGTGTGTTAGTGTGAACTATCATGTGCAGTACTATGAGTTTACGGGCGTGAGAAGCTGCTGGGATGTGGTGAATCTGTATCGTCTGCTGTGGGCCTGTGTGGCGCTCAATGTGCTCGGTGTGTTTCTCGGCATCATCACCGCCGCCATACTGGGAGCCTTCAAAAACTTGGTGAGTCTAGATTCATCAGACACAAATCAAGACACAAATGAAACGAGAGCGTTTGCTCATTGCTTTTAGATTGAACTACATGACAGTTTTAGTAACTGAAGATGCTAAAGCCATCAGACTCGCTCTGAAAATGTATTTTTTTTAAACTTCTTTTTTAAACTATTCAATTTTTTTCAACCTAAAGATTGCATTACAGCTTTAGTTGTTGGCAAGTTTGTTTTACACATTTCAGCTGCATTCAATTCTGGTTATAAACTTATTTAGGGTTTAGTTTTAGAGAAGCACAGTCTCTCAGTAGTGACACTGCAATCACAAATACTATCTGTTTTATTTGATTCTGATCAGTATGATATTGGATTTGATAGATGATCAAATCTTATTTAGTTTATTATTAAATAATTTATAGTTTATTCATTATTTTATTATCATTATTATTTTATTTTTAGTTGAGTTTTAATTTAAACAGTATTTTCTTTTTCCTTTCAGGTTATAAAAGTATTAAACATTCATTCATCATTTTTTTACAGGACAGAATAATGTTTTGATGGCTTATTTAACTGATGTAATTTTTTATAATAAAAAAACATTTAGATTTATAATTTCAAATATCATCTCTCACATAACAGTGATTCTTACTGTGTCAGTATCATAGCATCCACATTCATGTATTTTAATGAGTCTGAAGTTCATGTAGACTTGTTTGTGTGTGCACGTTTAGGCTCCCACGGTTCAAAGTCACATGACACCTAGTCCGGCTCCACCCCCTCACATCCTGTACAACCCCACCCAACACCTGATCACCTACACCGGCTTCTGCCCCTCCGGACAAACTCTACCCGCCTACCCAAACTACCCGCTGCCCACACAGGTGAGGACCGCTAACCAAATAACCTCTCTCAGGATAGTACTCATGACAGTCAGATTGATCAGGACACCAACATGACAGAATTATTACAGAAAATATTGTTCTTGTATGAGATTTTGTGAGGGTTTTGAGAGGCATTTGTCACTTACAGATCTCAGGCTTCTGGAGGGGATGTAGACTTGTAAGAGTTAGTGGAAGTAGGAGGGTGTTGAGCCTGTGGCTCTTCCATACGCAAGCATCAATGCCTTGAACTTGATGCAAACCTCGACCAGAAGGCAGTTTAGGGTGATAAAGAGAGGTGTGACCTGGGACTTTTGGGTTTATTCGTGCTGCTGCATTTTGAATCATTTGAAGATCGACATGATGGAAGTCCAACCAGAAGAACAAAGATTGCACAAGAGATTGATGTTGATGATATGTGTGAGTGCTGGTAAAAGTGTAGGAAAGATTGGGGGTGGGGACATAAAGGCACAAAGAGTTTAATGTTTGCGTGTATTTGATGCACTGTTGAGCTTGTTGTTGAAATATGAATTATGAAAAATATGGACTTCTGCAGAAAAAGATGAGGCAGAGGATGATACATACTCAGGTCAGATGTATCTTTTGATTTGTGCCATTTTCTCTCTGCTGCCCTGAGTTTGGTCCAGTGTTCACAAAGAACATCAGATAACCAGGGTTTAGAGGGGTAGTGCATGCAGGCCTTGAGGTGAGAGGACAGATAATGTCTAGACAAGAAGTTAAAGTGGAACATAAAGTGCCCTTTCAATATTAACTTCTAGAGATGAGAATTGGAGAACAAGTCAAGTCATTAAGGGCCTTACAAACACCAGCAAAGAATATTAAAGTTTGACACATTGCCATGGCAACACTATTGTAGGTATCGATTATCCCTTCACAGTTTTTCATTGGCCGTATTTTTACATTATTCTGATTAAGTTTGAAGCAAATCTGGTAAATATAAGAGGGTGCATTCAAAGCGTTTTAAAAAGTAACATCGTTCCTGTTGCCAGTTGGTGGTGCTATAACTTTGACTTCTAATAGTCACATCTATGTGATCAAACTCCTTGAACGAATAAACTGCTGAAGTTTGAGCAAAATTAGACAAAGAATGCAAAAGTTATTAGACACTTGGATGAATATTTCAAATTGCAGAGCATGTTTTTCACAAATCCCTAAATAGCCAACTTCCTGTTGGGTGGAGCCTATGACATGATGTAGCAAGTACATCGGGTGTTATGGGAACTGTTCCTAGTTCCGGTTTACCTAATTAATGCAGCCTGAAAATCCTTTAACTGATTTGGATATTAGAAGTGTATTGGTGTGTTATGTGTAAGCCAGGTAAAAGAGATGGGTCTTTAATCTAGATTTAAACGGCAAGAGTGTGTCTGCCTCCCTAACAATATTAGGTAGGTTATTCCTGAGTTTAGGCGCCAAATAGGAAAAGGATCTGCTGCCTGCAGTTGATTTTGATATTCTAGGTAATATCAAAGAGTTTTGGGAACGCAGTGGATGTGGAGGGCTATAATGTAACTAGAGCTCACTCAAACACTGAGGTGCTAAACCATTCAGGGCTTTATAAGTAATAAGCGAATCTATACAATGTTCAATAGGGAGCCAGTGCAGTGTTGACAGGACCGGGCTAATTTGGTCAAACTTCCTGGTTCTAGTAAGAACTCTAGCTGCTGCATTTTGGACTAACTGGAGTTTGTTTATTAAGCGTGCAGAACAACCACCCAATAAAGCATTACAATAATCTAACCTTGAGGTCATAAACACATGGATTAACATTTCTGCATTTGACATTGACAGCATAGGCCGTAATTTAGATTTCAATCAGGACCACTTCCGTCAATTGTATTTATGACAATTATTTTGCAAACAGTTAGTGTTGGCAGTATGGTTATGTTCTGGGCAACACTCCGCACACCTGTCCATGCAGCCATGCTTAGACAGAGCGGGGAGAGCAACAAGACAAACCCCCAAAACAACCATGTGCCAAAACTCCCCAACACAACTGATGTAATTTGAATGGCCAGCAATGGGAAATGTTGCTTAATACTATATTTATGGGGGAAGCATCACCCCAACTCAGAAAGGGAGCATGCAACAAGCATGTTGCTTAAGCTGCTTATGCAAATATTTGAATGTACAGTGGGAAGCATACACCTTTAGCAGCAGCAGCAGTCTAATACGATGGCAGTTTGTATATTATACAATTTTAAGTGTCTAACATGCTGTAAAATCACATTAAGGGGGAAGCATACACCCCTAGCAGCAGCAGCTGTCTAATACAACGGCAGTTTGTATATCATCCAATGTTAATTGTCTAACATGCTGTAAATCACATTAAGGGGGAAGCGTCACCCCAAGTTAAGCAATCAAGGATGTGCAACAAGCATATTTCTTAAAATGCTTAAAGCAAATGTGTAATTGTAAAGGAGGAAGCATACAACCCCTTGCTGTGGCATGAAGAGCATGAAATATGCATTAATGCTGTAAATTGCATAATTGTGGGTGGTAGTCCAGCAGGGGAAGCATACACCCTTTGGAAAAACTTAGAATGACAGTCCAATCTGAATGAAAATGCTCCATATAAACACCTCAGTCGGAATAAAATTGCCCAAACCGAAATGGTAATCTGTTTGAGAAGGGTGGGATAATCTTCTATAAATCGAACAAAATTAAGATCCTGCCATGTAAACTTGTTAAACCGATTACTTTGTATCTATGTAATCACATCAAAAAGTCATGGTCATCAGAATGGGAACGTGATGTCGTCAATGCTGTACATTGTAGTGTGATTTGTCGGCAACACTGTGATTTGTAGACACCGACACTACAGTAGAGTCTGGGTAATGGTGGACGTAGAAGTTAAAATTTCATTATACAATTAACACATTATACAATGGAGAACACTTGCTGTGTTATGACTGTTATTATCTGCTCTCATGACCGAAGCAGCAAGCGGATGTAATAATTAATGAATTTTATTATTTCAATTTACTGCTTTTCAGCTTGAAAACAACACGATTATAGTTAATAGCTCAATGAAAATAACAACTTGACCAAAATTTGCCTTTGTCACTTGTATTAATTATCACTGATTCATAATAAAGCCAGTTTGTAAATGTTGAGTGATAGCTCATTGCGAGCACTATCTGTGTTCATAAAGCAGTGCTCCTTTGATTCATTGTTCTGCAACACTAAAGTGTTTTTTTAAGTACAGTAAAACTTTTTTTTTTCTTTTTTTTTCTATCAGAATACAATTAATTTCAGAGCTGCATTACAGAGGGTCTTAGGCTACGGTTATTTCCCTTTATGCTTTAAAATTAAGAAATTAGGGCAGTATGATATGATGACTGCCGAGAGCTATTGGTTCTATGTGTGGTACGTCAGAAGATGGCCGTAGTGTGTATGTGATCGTGTTCTGGCCACATGACTGAGCGCTAGAGGTTAAATTATAAGTCTGTTTATTCCAAGCAAGTGCAAGCACTTATTAAAAATATTAAAGCAAATGCGGGCTTTTTGTCCTCTGGTGATTTGTATGATGTCATCGTAGGCCACATATGTCCCAAAATCGAAAGCACGGGCACATGTAAACACCATATTGGATTAGATAATGTCTCATGTAAACAGTCCTCCAAATCT
The DNA here is from genome assembly GCF_963082965.1 of Carassius carassius. Taxonomy (NCBI): domain Eukaryota; kingdom Metazoa; phylum Chordata; class Actinopteri; order Cypriniformes; family Cyprinidae; genus Carassius; species Carassius carassius. The sequence goes on along the minus strand of NC_081760.1, from coordinate 17,519,332 downwards.
TTTAAATCTGAATGAAAAAAAAAAAAATTGTACATGTAAACGTGGCTATTGATGTCACGTTCTTATAGGTCTATATAGAAGCCATAGAGCGATAAATGTGTGCTTCTGACACTGCGTGCATCTAAATCAACCGCACACTCACACGGCTAATGTAACATCAACCTTAGAAATAAACACCCGTGACATTGAGATTAAGTCGCTTAATACAGCGAACCCCAGTTGAAACTTCTGCACGAGAATGCTTGTCTCATTTAACCCTGTTCTCATGACCTTATAAGCGTGTCCTCAGAGTGATTACATACTCTAGGCTGCATATTGCTCCAGGTGTATAAACACAGATGTGTAAATGCTGCTGCAAATATGCTTAATATTTCACTCCTGCAACTGATGCAAAACGATGTTAACCAGGCAATATCCACAGCGATATGGATTAAAAGAGCATTCACTTATCTTAGATGCGGATTTCAGATGTTCTGAAACACGCTGCAGCTGTTTGATTTGCTAGCAGGGATTTGATCAGTTAATTGCAAGCAGCTATGTGATGGAAGAGACGCTGAAGAATGGGAATTTAAATAGACCGCCTGTGATAGGTGTCAACACTGGATTGGTACACATCAAGAACAGCTCACTGTCAGCTGATGCAAGCATGACTAACGTGGCCTGCCTGAACTAACGCGATGCTGAATATATTTTTGAGATGGAAAAATGCAGTTTTACAAATGGTAGAAACGTGGCTTTCTAAGGAAAGATTGCTATCTAATAGCACACCTAGGTTCCTTACTGATGACGAAGAATTGACAGAGCAGCCATCAAGTCTTAGACAGCGTTCTAGTTTATTACATGCAGAGTTTTTAGGTCCAAGTATTAACACCTCTGTTTTTTCAGAATTTAGCAGTAAGAAATTACTCGTCATCCAGTTTTTTATATTGACTATGCATTCCGTTAGTTTTTCAAATTGGTGTGTTTCACCGGGCCGCAAAGAAATATAGAGCTGAGTATCATCAGCATAACAGTGAAAGCTAACACCATGTTTCCTGATGATATCTCCCAAAGGTAACATATAAAGCATGAAGAGTAACGGCCCTAGTACTGAGCCTTGAGGTACTTCATACAGCACTTGTGATCGATCTGATACCTCTTCATTCACTGCTACAAATTGATGGCGGTCATATAAGTAAGATTTAAACCATGCTTATGCACTTCCGGTTCCTTGCCACTGTCGCCTCTGGCTTGCTTAGTTGGGGACACTTCATCTACAGCGATATCGTTGACTTGATTGCAAATAAATGCACAGACACTATTTAACTGAACAGAGATGACATCACTGAATCCAATGATGAACTGCCTTTAACTATCATTTTTGCATTATTGACACTGTTTTCCTAATGAATGTTGTTCAGTTGCTTTGACGCAATGTATTTTGTTTAAAGCGCTATATAAATAAAGGTGACTTTGACTTTGACTTTGACTTCCATTAATGCCAACAAAGTTTTCTAGTCTATGCAAAAGAATGTTGTGGTCAATAGTGTGGAACGCAGCACTAAGATCCAATAGCACTAATAGAGAGATACAACCACGATCAGATGATAAGAGCAGGTCATTTGTAACGCAGTCTCAATAAAGGAGAGCAGTCTCAGTACTATGATACAACACCAAACTGTCCGCCAAAGCCAAGGCCATACAATTCCTTGAGGAGGAAAGGCCAGCACCTGTCTAGCGCAAGAACGTATGGCTGAGACTCAAAAAATGCAAATATGTAGAGTTGAGACCAAATATGTAGAGTTGAGTCCAAAATTGAGTCTACTTCATCCTTGGTAATTAAACCAAAAGAAAAGCAAAAACTTACAATTCATATATTGCAAAAAAATATATTGCAACAAAACTCCACCAAATTCAAGTGATTCAAAAGCTGATTAATGAAGAGTGAGAAGTATGAGACAGATGACAACAACAGAAAGGCTCAGAAATAGGCCTGTTTCTCCGAAAAGAGCAAGACCGACATCTATAAATCCATCAAATTGTCCAAGGGACTAGTAGGACCTGCCTCCACAGTCAATGTGAAGATTATTGGACAGGGGTGTCAAGCTTTGTTAGACATCGGATCACAGGTGATGATTGTGTTCGACATTTTCCAGAAATCTCCAATATGTGGCCCTTTAACCCACTGAAAAATTGTCTATATGGGTGCTCAACTCATCCAGTTACCTGAGGGACAATCCTGGTGGATAGGATTTGGTGACTGTGTGGTTCAACCAAGAAGAGAAGTACATGCTGTCTGTCAAGCCATGAGAACTGAGATCTTTGTTATAGACACATCTGAGGAGGACTGTCTTTCGGCTAGAACATTTATAACTGTACCTGTTTTATACCTGTGGTACTCCCATCTTCAGCAGTACAAGGGAAGAACATTCAGGTCCTGGTATATAACAAAACATCTAAGGATATTTATATTCTTGCAGGAACAGTAATCGCTCATTTGTATCTCATGGACATACTCACAGTACCATTTGGAGGCTCCAACAGCTCCCAAGTTATAGACCCAGTGTTGTTTTATTTCAGTGAGTCATCTATTTCTGAGGCCTAGGAACAGAGATTGTCTCAGAAGTTGTGCACCAGAGGAGATGTGTTTTCTACCAACTAACGAGATGTTGGATTAGCTTGAAGAATTGAGCATCACATTAGGTTAAGAGACAACAAGACATTCAGAGAATGCTCCAATCGCATCGTACCAGCTGATATTGAGGATCTAAGACATCACATCAATGAGTTGTTAGAAGGTATTATTAAAGTATTATTGAACGACTTCTGATTTTTTAAAGTCGACTTTTATGTGATGAAAGTCAAGTCGAAGTCAACTAGTCACTGATGACATTATTAATGAACATAAGCCTGGAGCTGTAAAAAAAAAAAAAACATTGTGCACAGCTATGGCATATGACACAGCGCTGCCCACATGGTTATTACTCCTGTAACAGCTTATTTTTATGTTTTTTTGTCTTTGGGTTGTTATATTCTCACAGATTTCTGCTCGATCTAAATCAGATAATGTTACAGATAAAGTAGCACAGTAAAGATTACATTCAAATGAACGCATTAGTGAAAGCGATTGCGTGTGGGAACGCATTTTACCTGGCAGCGTCTCTCTAATAGTAGTGAAGCTATGTGGGATTTCCACTCTGAATTATTCTGTGTGGGTGCGATCTGCACATGATGTACAAGCTACTGTCTGTAGCCTATGTGTATGCGTAACTTAGATTAGAACGGTGGTTAACTTGTACAATAAGCTGTTTAAATGTGCATTCTCCCATTCAATTTCAAGCATCCAGTAATATAATCACACATGACTTGTGGAGCGCTATGGGAGTATGTATTTATCTGTAATTTTAACTGGAAATGGAGACTAAATGTTAAAGTCCTTCAAAGATTTATTATCCTGATGCGCCCTCTTTAGGACCAGTCACTAGTCAAGGTCAAGCTTAAACCATCATGGCAGAGCATTGAAGTCAACTAGTTGATTAGTCAGTGCAACCCCTAGTGGATACTATTAAATAGCCATGGGGGAGGAGGATAAAGAAAAAACTGCATTAATCTGTCCCCTGGTATTCTTCCAGATTTGAACGGATGCCGCGAGTAAGTAACTCGCTTGGAGATGCACACCGACCTGAAATCACTGAGATCCTTCCCGGGTATTTGTTGTTTTTATTGGCGCTTCATTAATGTTTACTCTGCCATTGTAAAGCCTTTGACTAAACTGCAATGTCTTGTCAAAACAATGAGGCAAGTGATGGAACAAAGTACTTCAAATAATCTAAGCCTTTTGGAGAGTGATGGGAGACACATGTCCATTTAGCTTTCCACAAAATCATCCATTCACTCACACATGCACCAGTATTTGCTTTCACTGATCCCACCAAACCTGCATGTATGTCCTGCATGTAGACGCCAGTATGAATGTATTGGGCACCATCCTGAATTAGGAACAAATGGCTTAAGGCGATGTGAATCAAGCATTGACTCTGGATAGAAGGAAATATCTAAATCTGGGGAAAGTGAGGAGTCATCCATCAGACTGGTGGATCAATTAGGTGTTTTGACCTCAGAGCATTTAAGAAGCTTTCTTTTGTCCCACAGCCCTTGATATTAGCCATATATAAAAGTTGACTAATGCTGAGTTAAGGAAATCACAAGAGGAGGATCCTGTTATTCATAATGTGAAGCGAGATGTGGAGTCTGGGAAAATACTTACCATTGATAAGAGTTCTGATGCTACCATTGCTCTGTTACAGCATCAAGAATGATCCAGAACAAACTTCTGCACTGTGTCACCACAAGTTCATGTGGGAGAGAAATGAATCAACTTGTCTTACCTGAAAAGTATTGGTCTCAAGTATTGACATTTAGGAGTAGAGAGATCTACTGATCTCCTATTACCCTAGGATGTCCGCATACATAAAGCAGTATATCAAGAATTGTGGCCATGTATAGCATGAAAGACAATACTCGAGAAGGTTGCACCCTTACACCACATGTCCAGCAGTGGGCCCTTTGACTTAGTGTCTATCAAATTGACTTAGTGTCTGTTGAACCCGACTCAAAAGGTACTGGTAACGTACTAGTCATCACAGACCACTAGGCTTAGAAAGCAAGTGCTTGGGATACAAAAATCCAGGACTTCTCCCTATCAAACCCAAGGCAACCCACAGCCCAAAAGGTTCAACAGAACGCTTCTTTCCATGCTCTGTACATTAGATCTTGCAGAGAAAAGCAGATGGAGTCACCACATTAATCAGTTAGTACATGCTTACAACTGTACTAATAATGAGGCCACTGGCCATTCACCATATTATCTGCTTTTTGGAAGGGAGGCTCATCTGCCAGTGTGTTTCAGTGCTTCGCCTAATGGAGTGAGAGCCAGTAACCATTGCCAATATATGGAAAGAATGAAATTAGAGTTGCAGAGAGCATATCAGTAAGCAACTGAAACTTCCCTGTAAAGTCAACAGAGGAACAAATGGTTGTACAACAAGCAATTGAAACATCAGAAAAGAGAAAGGAACATGGTACTAACTGAAGGTGAACCAAGGACTGATTCTGAAAGTACAGCACATGTTGGATCTGCTGTGGAGGAGGGCACCATTTACTGTGGAGGTGAATTGGATAGACCACATGCAGAAGTTTCTGAGCAGACTTTCACAGAAGAAGGCCATGGAGAACTACCAGAAAAGAGTCCAGAGGAAATCAGAGATCCTGGTTTACAAAGGGGAGAGTCTGGCGTAGATAGTGCTACCAGAGAGGTAGTAGAAACTGTACATACCCGCCCCAAAAGTAACATAATGTTGACCCATAGTCAGATTGAGCTATGATGGTCTTGGCCAGCCCACTAACTGACCATTAACCATGGTTCATAAAGGAATAGTCATAAATGTGGAGGATTGGGGAGAATCAGAAATTAAACCCTGTAGCAAAGTGTGGCATCACCCTCTGTAACCCAATAGAATATGTAGTGGGCTATATCGTTTAATGTACTGATGTTTTGTTTCTTTTAGTCTCTCATACATGTTAGGTTGGTCTTTATTTTCATTTGCTTATGTGTTTTGAGACCTTCCCTCCATGGGAAATGGGAAAATGTGATAGGTTTAAGTGGTCATATGATGTTGCTAAAAAGTACATTATTTTGTGTATTTGGTGTATAATGTGTTTATGCGGTTTAAGGTAAAAAAAAAAAAAAACCTGTATTTTCCACATACTGTACATTATTGTTGCTCCTCTGTGCCTTGCCTTTCTGAAACGTGTCGATTTTTACAAAGCTCAACATTCTGAAAATTGCAGTGTGCCCTGATTGGTCAGCTATCTAGTGCGTTGTGGTTTGCCGAATGCCTCAAACATGTGATGGAAATATTACTCCTCTTACCAGGTTCAGGAAACTTTCCTTTGTAAAATGCGCTCCACACACTCAAATATTTGTGTTGAACTGTTCTGGAACAGTGTTGTAAATAAAACTTAACCACTGATTTTTAGACATCTTTTGGAAGGCCAAACAAAGTCTCCACAACATTGCAGCACCGGCAACAATACTACTCCGAGAATAAGTTACGCCTTCTTTATTTGCGTATACATTTGGACTGTGTTATGCAAATCTTCCCACACAGTGATGTAGACATGTGGCTGTGTGTTTGAATTAGGTGTTTTAAGAAAACTGGATGAGCGTTCAATTTTATAAAGAATATCTCTTTGGGTTTGAGACTTTAATCTTTGTAACTTTACAGATCTTCTGTATGCATGAACAGCTTTTAACACTCCAAAGACAAAGGAAAACATGGAATCACATCATATTGACCCCCTAAGAGGGAGAAGGAGAGAAAGAAGAGATGCAGCTGATCAAAGAGGTTGAGCTGAGATTGCAGTTAATACAGTGAATTAATCAGTAAATCATCGTATTAATATTTTGAAGTGTACAAAGAACGTGTGGACTGAATTTCACCATCACTTCATCTCATCATGTGATTGACCCGAAGGAGACCAGATAGTGCTTCAGATCACGGTGAGATCTGGGGTTTCTCTGTCTGTGTTGGGAGTGTGACCCACATCAGCTGTCAGGGAGAGAGCAGAATGAGGATCTGTTTTACACTTGGTGAAGAGGTCATTTTGCTGTTTTCACGGCCACTATGTTCTCAAGCCAAGACTCAGGACTGCTACTGGCTGGGTGGTGAGAGTGTGTGTGTACTGTGTTTGTGGCCCCAATATAGTTGATTTCCATATTTGTGTTCTGTGATTGAAATTACTCTTGACCGTTACAGAGTGTGAATTTTAATGTTGAAATAGTTTCACAAATATTCAGAAGTGGTGAAAAATTAAACCAACCACTGTAATCAATTAATAGAAACTTTATTTATATTGAATTCCCTTTCAGAGATTCTGTGCTTCAAGCGTTACTGTGAGCTTTTATTTTATTATTATTATTATTCCTTTATTTAACCAGGGGAAATCTTGAAACTATAGTCTCTTTTTCAAATGGTCCCTGGCCAAGAAGGCAGCACTTAAAAATGTAAATAAAAAATAAAAAAGGAGAAACCTCATCTACAACAAACAAAGCATATCAAATTACGCAATAACATATCAGCACCACATAAACCATACCACAACACCTAACAAGGACAAAAGTCAAATACAAATAACAAACAAAATATAACTTTAATAATCAAGACATCCTACTACAGGTAGTATGACAGCTACATAAAGCTACAGGTGCTTCTCAGTAAATTAGAACGTAGAGGAAAAGTTAATTTATCTCAGTAATTCAACTCAAATTGTGAAACTCATGTATTAAATACCTTTAATGCACACAGACTGTAGTTTAAGTAGTTTAAGTTCTTTTAATTGTGGTGATATTGGCTCACATTTAACAAAATCTCAACAAATTAGAATACTTCATAAAGCTAATAATAATAATAATAAAAACATTTAGAGAATTGTTGGCCTTCTGGAAAGTATGTTCATTTACTGTACATGTACTCAATACTTGGTAAGGGCTTCTTTTGCTCTAATTACTGCCTCAATTCGGCGTGGCATTAAGATGATCAGTTTGTGGCACTGCTGAGGTGGTCTGGAAGCTCAGGTTTCTTTGACAGTGGCCTTCAGCTCATCTGCATTGTTTGGTCTTTTGTTTCTCATCTTCCTCTTTACAATACCCCATAGATTCTCTTTGGGGTTCAGGTCTGGTAAGTTTGCTGGCCAGTCTAGCACACCAACACCATGGTCATTTAACCAACCTCTGGTGCTTTTGGCAGTGTGAGCAGGTGCCAAATCCTGCTGGAAAATGAAGTCAGCATCTTCAAAAAGCTGGTCAGCAGAAGGAAGCATGAAGTGCTCCAAGATTTTTTGGTAAACCGGTGCAGTGACTTTGGTTTTCAAAAAACACAATGAGCCAACACCAGCAGATGACATTGCACCCCAAATCATCACAGACTGTGGAAACTTAACACTGGACTTCAAGCAACTTGGGCTATGAGCTTCTCCACCCTTCCTCCAGACTCTAGGACCTTGGTTTCCAAATGAAATACGAAACTTGCTCTCATCTGAAAAAAGGACTTTGGACCAATGGCAACAGTCCATTTCTTCTTCTCCTTAGCCCAGGTAAGACGCCTCTGACGTTGTCTGTGGTACAGGAGTGGCTTAACAAGAGGAATACGACAACTGTAGCCAAATTCCTTGACACGTCTGTGTGTGGTGGCTCTTGATGCCTTGACCCCAGCCTCAGTCCATTCCTTGTCAAGTTCTCTAAAATTCTTAAATCCACTTTGCTTGACAGGCCTCTTAATGCTGCAGTTCTCTCAGTTGGTTGTGTATCTTTTTCTTCCACACTTTTTTGTTCCACTCAACTTTCTGTTAACATGCTTGGATACAGCACTCTGCGAACAGTCAGCTCATTGGCAATACATTTTTGTGGCCTACACTCCTTGTGAAGGGTGTCAATGATTGTCAGAGACCATTTTGAAGGCTCAGGAAACCATTGCAGGTGTTTTGAGTTGATTAGCTGATTGGCACGTCATCATATTCTAATTTGTTGAGATAGTGAATTGGTGGGTCTTTGTTAAATGTGAGCCAAAATCATCGCAATTAAAAGAACCAAAGACTTAAACTACTTCAGTCTGTGTGCACTGGCTTTATTTAATACATGAGTTTCACAATTTGAGTTGAATTACTGAAATGAACTTTCCCTCAACATTCTAATTTATTGAGAAGCACCTGTACATACAGAAATCAAAACAGAACAGCAGCCTATATACAATCACACTTATAGCTGAAGGTTTCTGTGACATACTGCATAATTTAAAAATAAGTGGGATAATAGTGCTTATTTTAAAATTTTTCTGCAAAGAATTCCAGGTTGAAGGAGCATTGTAATGGAATGCGATTTTACCAAATTTAGATTTTACAGCAGGTGTAGTGAACAGAATGCTGTTTTTTTTTCTAGTAACAGATTAAAATATTGGTCAGTTTTTTTCTGTTAAAAGTTGTTGGTCGGTTTTGTAAGTATGGCTTTAAATTCAATTTCATGATTTCAGGCAGATTTACTGTCATGATGTGTCAAAGTCTACACATAATGCTTTAATCTGGTAATTTCTGATGTTCTTTTTTTTTTTCTTTTTTTTTTTGCTTTTTTTCCTCACCCTGTAGCATCTGAATGGTTATCCAGCTTCAGCCACGGGCCAGTCCATTCCTGAGGTCTCGACCTCCACGTCTGACGAGACTCAAGCGGCTGCTCCAAGCGGGACAAACTCAGCTGTACCCACTCAATCCACGTTTCAGGACAGCAGCAGTTACATGCCGACTCCAAATGCTCCCTCACTCTATGCTCACTTATTAGGGCCCTTCGAAAAGCCTCCACCCTACGCCTGCTGAAAACATATAAATCAAGAACACTGACCTCTGATGGGCGCTGCTGCTAATGACCCCAGAAAGTCTCCGTAATTGTGAATTATTCTTGTAGCAAATGTAATCAGTGTTGTTCTCTATTAGTTTCCAAGATCTGTTTAAACTGAATTTGAGCTTTTAACCCTCTTCCTTCAGTGGGACCATAGTTTTATTTATTGAATCATATCCTTGTCCTCCATCTCCTTAGTTTTACCATCAGTTCAAGCCCGAAAGGGGAACAGAGTCGCGTGTCAGATACAGTGATTAAGCTCGTATGTGTTTTCAGTACACAGGCCACAGACGGTTAAGATAGCAGACTCCACTGTGTGACTCTCTCTCTCTCTCACACACACACACACACACACACACACACACACACACACACACACACACACACACGATACGCAAAACTCTGCATTTGAATATTCAATCACAAATAGCAAGGTCCATAAAATGCGTTGCTGTTCTGTTGTAAGTAATCTTAAAGATTCCTAAATGCATCTACTTTCGGAAGGCCAAATAAAGTGCTATTGCTTTCACCTAGATACACACAGCATCTCCCTGACACGGCTGCTTCAACCCTAACTGCGGTTACTGAAACCACGCCTTCTTTCTTTGTGTGAACATTTGAGCGGCATTATCCAAATATTTCCACATCGTGACATAAACATGTGGGGGCGTGTTTAAACAAGGTGTTTCAGGGGGGTGTGGCATAGTCTTAACTTTGATAAAGAATATCTCTTTGGATTTGAGACTTTAGTTTTTGCAACTTCACAGATCTTCTTTATGCACCAAGAGCTTGAAACACTCCAAAGAGAAAGAAAAAATTTAAATTGCATCATATGAACCCTTTAATAACAGAAACATGACTCTACTACTCTGCTAGAGTCACAAAACTTCCTAACTGTCACATTTGTCTTAGAAAGCAAAAGAATATTTAAGTTTTTATTTTTAAAAGTGACAGTTGTTAAAGCAAAACTTTAGAATTAAATGTATGAATGTTCTTAAAAATCACAACAGTCAGCTTGTTTTAAATCTTCATAAGAATGATTATTTGGTATTTTAACATATTAAACATATGGCAGCATAACACTAATTACATGTACATGACTATTGCCAGATTTTACTTATTTATTAATATCTCTCAAATTTTACATTGAAAAATGAAGTGCTTGCTGCTTAAAAAAACAAGAGTAAACAAATATATGGTTAAAATTTACCAATTTAAAGTTTGAGATATATTGTATTAGATAAGACAATAATATAGTATATCAAAACGATGTTAACCCTTTGATCTTTTGAACATTTCCGCAAGTAACTAGAATTAATGAATGAAGTTTGCTTTGTCATACATTTCTCAAATGCATAAACTTGAAAACGCAATCTGAAAAGTTAATGAACAATTGTTCCATAGATTTCGGTTTTTGCATTGTCCAAGTGTTTACTGCACAAGATCAACACCTTTTACCTAATTAAATTAATTAGCAATTTCATTGTTTTTATGTTCATTCTGTAATGTTACTTAAGTATTTTCACAAACTAGAACGTTTCCTTTAAACCGCAAAACTATACATGAAAAAAGAGCTGTTCAGAAATCGTTTTTCTGAAATGTTCTTTTTAAATATTCAAATGAAGCATTATCCTATTTAAATATACATTAATTTGCATACATTTCCAGAACAAAAATCTGAACGTTGGATAAAGCCAGGTTAAAAACTCTTTGATTTGGGTGACATATTAAAGGTTTTTCCAGAGGGGATTTTGCTTTTCTCTTTTTATTTTTCCATAAATCATAAAATACTGTAATAAATGCCTCAATAAAATACTTAAGAATATGCATTTGAACAAAACAAAACAAAAACAAATGTTTGGTGTAAATGATACAAATATGGAATGGAATTTAAATCTAGAGACACTAATAGATAAAGTTCAATCAACACTTGAAAATGTCTGAAAGTTGTTATGGATGCATACTAGAAGAAAAAAAAGGTTTTGCTTGTAATGTCTTGGCTTAATGTTTTTGTGATTTAAGTGTTTTTGCACTAGTGTCGTGCACTTCTGGCCTTTGCATCTCAAAATATCAGTGTAATGTAATGCTCATCAGTTTAGATTTGTTTCTGTGATCTGCTGAACGTGTGGACTTCAAGGACAGAATTCATCATCATAACAACACCATACGCCTTTATTCGTTTTCATCAAGCATTTCAGTCTCACAAACAGAGCAAACATGAACGAAATACAAAACTTCAACAATAAAAACAAGTTTAAAAAAAGACAAGCTCAAATGAGGGACTAGAAAAACTCCAACTCAAACTACTCGATGATGACGATGATGAAGTTGAGCACCTACACAGAGGCCTGAAGGCCTTTAAGGGTAGTTGGGTGTTTTTATTCATCCTCCTCTAAAGCATTTTACAGTGGCATATGTACAGATACAGTATTTTACAGCACACTCTCAGTAGCTTGTGTTTGATTGGTCTGATGTGAGTAATACATTGATATGCGGGTCTGTGCTATATGTGCTTGATGTGAGTGTGGCGAGGGATCTGGCTTTACTAAGGCCTTTGCGGATCCATTGACTAGATCCAGATTAAAGCTCCTCCTGCAGTGAAAAGCACTTTGCCGGAGTTTCAGCTGCTGTTATTGCTGTGCATCTACCAGGGGGCAGGAGTGGGAGCGGATGTCGTTGTGTTTGTGTTGGGCCTCGTCCAGGTCCAGCAGCTGACCGTTGACCCACACGTCCATGCAGCCCGTGTAGAAGGCTGACACTGGAGTGGACACTACAGAAACATCTGCACAAACAAACATCATCAGGAACAGATCGACATATAAACCATCTGTAGATTCACTCTGAGCCATAATTCACCAGATGCTGGACAAATCAGCTTTGGTCAGCAAATAAAACCCTAAAGCATTGGCCAGTTTGCTGGTCACATTATAAGGAACTGCACAGTGAAGTAAGACTGATTTGTGGTTCAAATTCTATTAGTCACGTTTAAGGATCATTTGCAGATCGTTTTACAATTCTTTTGCAGGAAATAAGTCACAGCTGAATTTGCACTGGGTCAGGAAGAGAGAGGAAGAAAAAAATAGAGAAAATCACATTGATGTATGTCATATTTTATTATTACATTCAAAAATAATGTAAAATACCAGAAAATAATAATTATTTCAAACATTACAAAAATGTATTTTAGTTCCTCTCACTCCGTAACAAATCCTTTAAATGAAACTATTTAAAAGTATAAAGCAAACATAAATTACAGAGGAATTCATTGTAAATAGCAAGCCTACACTATTTTTTTTTTTCAAAGCAATACTGAAACTTCTGGCATATGGGAAATGTGTTACGCAAATCAACAAATCAACTGTAGCTCATGTGCCTCTCTCAATCAACACCAGTGGTGGACGAAGTACACAAATCAAGTACTTGAGTAAAAGTACAGATACATATAATAAAATAATACTCCAGTAAAATTACTCCTTTTTCAATTGTACTCAAAAAAAATCTAGTACTTTTGTACTTTCACTTATGTACTTAAGTAAAATAGTACCGAAAGATAGATTTTGCAATTTTATATAGACTCAATTTAATTTAATATAAGTAAATATTTTTTTTATAATCCTACTGCTCAAAATACCTTCCATTTCCCCCAAATAACCACTATATGGAGTCAAGATATATTTTTGTTGTTGATATGGACTACGTTGACGAGAGTAATGTTCACTGTGAAGCTTACACTGTGATGTACCTGAGAGAAAACAGATGACCATCTGATCTTCACCAGTAAGTAAAAAACCGTTTTAAGGTTTGTTGTTTTGCACTTTTGCAGAACATCACAGTTATATATGACATGAGAATAAAGCCTGAACATAGGAAGAACATTTTAAGGAAAAAATAGTTTAATAATGATTTTTTTCCTTCTCAAACCTTGTCTGTGGTGTAAAAACACCCCTGGCCAATGCCCCCAGAGGGCATCACTTCCCACTTTGATAATTACTGTAGTTACCATGTTGTGGACATCACATCCTTTCTTTTTCCCCCAGATATAATGTAGGTGGTTTAATAAAAATATTTTTACATTATATATATATATATATATATATATATATATATATATAAATGTTTTTTTTTTTAATTACCTCAATTTAGCACCAACAAGCTTGTTAAATAGGTAGTTAGCATCAGCTAACAATATTTACTTATTTCCAGTATGGTTATGAATAAACATTCATATCGGGCTATTAGGCTAGTTAATCCAGTCAATATAAAAATGTATACTGTTGATAAACAATATAATAAACAGACGTCACCTAGGGCATGCGTAGCATTTTGATAAAATTTTTAACATTACGGCAGCACGGAATTTGAGCGTGCATGAGGTAATGTAATCTGTGTTATTTAAATGGTTCTAATTTTTTTTAACCTAAAGACTCAGACTCAGCACCATGTCGGAGCATGTGATATATTATAAGGAGTAACGATATGTTTTATGAAACGTAGTGAAGTAAAAAGTACGATCTTATGCTTTGGAATGTAGTGAAGTAAATGTTACTCAAAATAAAACTACTCTAGTAAAGTACAGATACTTGAAAAATTTACTTAAGTACAGTAACGAAGTAAAGCTACTCCGTTACTGACCACCACTGATCAACACCAACACAAATGTTTCGTGTGCTTGATGTTAATTGCATTATATCAGTCATATCATGTTTCAGATCATAAAAAACATATGTATTAAAATTGCCAGATCTTCTAGAAAAAATGCAAAATTAGCATATTAGCCTCCATTTAACAAACAGTTATCTAACGATCTAACAAACAAAACTAAAACTAACAAAGAACTTACTGGAGACTGATGTAAACTGAAGCGAGACTAATGTGAGACTGATATTATACTAATTTGAGACTGCTCTTATATGAGTATGATGTGAGACTAAAATGAGACAGCTGTTCTTATATGAGACTGATGTGAGACTAAAGACGGCTGTTCTTATATGAGACTGATGTGAGACTAAAGTAAGACGGCTGTTCTTATATGAGACTGATGTGAGACTAAAGTGAGACGGCTGTTCTTAAATGAGACTGATGTGAGACTAAAGTGAGACGGCTGTTCTTATATGAGACTGATGTGAGACTAAAGTGAGACGGCTGTTCTTATATGAGACTGATGTGAGACTAAAGTGAGACGGCTGTTCTTATATGAGACTGATGTGAGACTAAAGTGAGACGGCTGTTCTTAAATGAGACTGATGTGAGACTAAAGTGAGACGGCTGTTCTTATATGAGACTGATGTGAGACTAAAGTGAGATCGCTGTTCTTATATGAGACTGATGTGAGACTAAAGTGAGACGGCTGTTCTTATATGAGACTGATGTGAGACTAAAGTGAGATGGCTGTACTTATATGAGACTGATGTGAGACTAAAGTGAGACGGCTGTTCTTATATGAGACTGATGTGAGACTAAAGTGAGACGGCTGTTCTTATATGAGACTGATGTGAGACGGCTGTTCTTATATGAGACTGATGTGAGACTAAAGTGAGATCGCTGTTCTTATATGAGACTGATGTGAGACTAAAGTGAGAGGGCTGTTCTTATATGAGACTGATGTGAGACTAAAGTGAGAGGGCTGTTCTTATATGAGACTGATGTGAGACTACAGTGAGAGGGCTGTTCTTATATGAGACTGATGTGAGACTAAAGTGAGATCGCTGTTCTTATATGAGACTGATGTGAGACTAAAGTGAGATCGCTGTTCTTATATGAGACTGATGTGAGACTAAAGTGAGAGGGCTGTTCTTATATGAGACTGATGTGAGACTAAAGTGAGATCGCTGTTCTTATATGAGACTGATGTGAGACTAAAGTGAGAGGGCTGTTCTTATATGAGACTGATGTGAGACTACAGTGAGAGGGCTGTTCTTATATGAGACTGATGTGAGACTAAAGTGAGATCGCTGTTCTTATATGAGACTGATGTGAGACTAAAGTGAGAGGGCTGTTCTTATATGAGACTGATGTGAGACTAAAGTGAGAGGGCTGTTCTTATATGAGACTGATGTGAGACTAAAGTGAGATCGCTGTTCTTATATGAGACTGATGTGAGACTAAAGTGAGAGGGCTGTTCTTATATGAGACTGATGTGAGACTACAGTGAGAGGGCTGTTCTTATATGAGACTGATGTGAGACTAAAGTGAGATCGCTGTTCTTATATGAGACTGATGTGAGACTAAAGTGAGAGGGCTGTTCTTATATGAGACTGATGTGAGACTAAAGTAAGACAGCTGTTCTTAAATGAGACTGATGTGAGACTACAGTGAGACGGCTGTTCTTATATGAGACTGATGTGAGACTGAAGTAAGATGGCTGTTCTTATATGAGACTGAAGTGAGATGGCTGTTCTTATATGAGACTGATGTGAGACTAAAGTAAATGGCTGTTCTTATATGAGACTGGTGTGAGACTAAAGTGAGACGCTCTTATAGGAGATTGATGCAAGACTAAAGTGAGACGGCTGTTCTTATATGAGACTGATGTGAGACTAAAGTAAATGGCTGTTCTTATATGAGACTGATGTGAGACTAAAGTAAATGGCTGTTCTTATATGAGACTGGTGTGAGACTAAAGTGAGACGCTCTTATAGGAGATTGATGCAAGACTAAAGTGAGACGGCTGTACTTATATTAGATGGATGTGAGACTAAAGTGAGACTGTTGAGAGACGTTACCTGGAATCCCTCCTATAAAGGTGCTGTATGAGGACGTCAGATCAAGAGCGTCTATATTCTCCACCAGCTCCGTATGCGCTAGCTGTCCATCGACCTGCAGTAAGGAGCTGTTCCCGAACACAGTCACGTTGACAGTGTGTGTTTGAGTGTCACACAGGTTCACTGGGACACTGGCTACCACCACATCACCGAACGACACCAGCACATGCTGCAGGTCACAGATTAACATCAGATACAACTGATGCTTCAGACCAGAGAACATGTTAAACAATGGCATCACATTCACACACACACCTCGGTCCACTCAAGTGTTCTTGGATGATAGTCTGATAGAGAGATGGAGAACGGGACCCTGTCCTGACGAACCAGAGCAAACAGGACACCCACAGAAGAGGCGGGACGCAGGGTCACATGCACACTGAGCATCTGATTGTCCCCTAAAGGAAGCAGGTTTATTATCATTAACTAAAATCATTTACAAAACATCTTTGTTACTGGAAAAAGAAAATGAATGTTAACTGAAATAAAACATACAAAAAATAATAATTTCAAGCTAGTTGCCATAGTTCTCATTTTCATTTAATTTAACTTGATTTACTATCATAAATTTACTAACATAAATTAAAACAAACTTAAAAAAAAAAAAAACATATTTGTACACAAAAATTTACAATTACAATAGGAAATATAAAAAAGAAAAAAAAGAAAGAAAAAAAAACCTTTAAAAATGGTTTCATCAATCACACAATAAAACCACAATAGGTTAACTAAAACTAAACTATTAAAAATATTTTGTGCCAACTGAAATAAAAAATATTAGATGACAAACTTAAAAGAAAATTAGAAATGTTGCTTTGGGAACAAACTAAATATACTAGTTATAGTATAGTACATACATATAGTACTAAAATTACTAAAACAAAATAAAAATAAATTAAACTTAATAAAAATATAAGAAACATAAGAAAATAATATAATAATAATGACTTAAGAAATTATCACAATCACTAAAAGTAAAACGAATTAATGAAAATATAAAAATAAAAGCTAATTCAAAATATGAATATATATCATAATGTCATATAAATCATACTAAAACCTCACTGACACACCATGGCTGTGATTGAAGTAGGCGAATCCGTGCCCGGGGTAGAAGGCGCTGTGGTCCTCGATGGCGTAACATTGCATGCGCTCGTTGTGCCGGATGGTTTCCTGAATTGGCGTGTCCTCACCAGTTAACCAGCGCCAGTCCTTCATACAGCCGTCCAGTCGAGGGTTAACCTACGAACACCAGGATCATGAACACATAAAGAGACAGAGCATGTTCAGATAAGCACCGTGTATATGACGTTTGTTTATCTATTTCAATTCTTAACTAAATAAACTGCTCAGTTTCTACACTAATGGATTTGAGCTCATGAAGCTCACCCTGCTGACCAGGCCGTCGTCTCTGAAGGGAACGCCGCCCACCGTGAGGTTGAGCTCATGAAGGCCTTTATTCATGGTGAACAGATCTCCGCTCACTGCGATCTTCATCACCGCCTCCCTGTCAATCTTGATGATGAGGCTCCGCCCCTGTTCCTCAACTGAGATCTAAGTGGACCAATGAGGAGAGAGCAGAGCTGCATTTGTTTCTATAGCAGTTTATATAATACAGATCATTTCAAAGCAGCTTCACAGTGATAAACAGGAAAATAACAGTGTTAATATTTTAAAATTGGAAAAATAGGAGAGAACATAATTGGTTCCTAATCCTGGTCCTGGGGACCCCCGCTTTGCAAATTTTGTATGTTTCTCTTATCTGACACACTCAGTTCAGTTCACAGAGCTCTCTCCTAATGAGCTGATGATCTGAATCCAGTGCATAAAATAAGGGAGACATGAAAAATATGCAGAACGTGGGGCCCCGGGACCAGGATTAAGAACAACTGTGCTAGCCAAACTAGAACCTGCATCTCACATGAGCTCAATGTGTCATGTGTGAACTGCTTTGTGTCTCAATCGTGTGTCTGTTATTAGCGTGACCCCTACAGTGACCTCTGACCTTATGCCACTGGCCGTCATTGACCTGCGGTCCACTGCTGGTCACTCGACTCACGGCTCCATACTTCAGCTGGAGTTCCAGCTTCCCATGATGCATGACCAGAACAATCCAGGAGCTGTTCAAGTGGCCTCCGGCAAAGAAGATCACACCTTCGGGGTCGTAGGTCCTAAGGTCAAACTCTGCCGTGAATCTGAAAGGAAAGAGGTCAAACGCAACATGAAATAAGCTATTACATTGATCTTACTGCTGCAATGCTAATCCTGAAAACCTTCCCGTGTGCTCACCCGGTCTGGACCCTGCGGCGGAAGCGCAGCCGTACCACAGGAATCCCGCTAAACATGCGTCCGAGGTACAGTGAACGAGAGTTCCTCCTCATGTCCAATGGCCGATGAAGACTGATGGACTTCAGACACAGACAGGAAGAGGAGCAAAATATTTTCACAAACTCTGTATGATCTGCATGTGGATTTAAGACTTCTTAAGACCAAGTAAAGAGAATTAATGGAATAAAAGGGAACACAATACATCACGATCTCTAAATGTAAATAACACTTCAGAATTTAAAAATACAATTTACAATAGATTTATAATATTTATAATAATTTATAATAGATCTCCATTACTTTTTTCATTTATTTTACAAAAAAAAAAAAAAAAGTAATTTACTGTACCTTCTAATCACATTGCAAAAAAAGGTGCTGTTTAGATATTTGTATTGGAAAAGAAAATGCATACATCCCAAAATACTGGGAAAGATATTCATTTTTTGAAGTGAATGTATGAATTCATCATAGATTTATAAAGACTTTCTGCTCTGATTTATGACATTTTAAAGACACTGACAAAATAGCTAAAAATAACTAAACAAAACTAAAAGTTCGTTTTCAAAAAACAGAAATGCAAGTAAAAGTAAAAGTACAACCCACCAGCATTATTTTAGTATCACTGAGATATTATAGTTATAGTCGTTATTTCAAGAAATGAAAATGTTTTAATAATTTTATTTCAGTTTCATATTTAGTTAACCTTGCTACTCTCCTGCTGAAAATAAAGATAAAACTGAAACTAAACAAAAAAGAAACTGTACCTAACAGAATCAAATCTGGTTAAACTATAAAGAGGTAAAAAGAGAACGTCTGATCTCGCTACTTATCTCGCTGTTTGTAGTTTTGTGCAAAGTTGTGAAATGTTGTTTTGTCAAAACAAAGTTAAATATTTGAAATGTGTTCTTTAAAATAAAATATGATACTACTGAGATCTTAAAATCATAATCTTCAATATTAATGATTTAAAGAGTAATTAATAACATTATAAATATCTTTACTGTCACTTTCTATCAATTTAATGTGTCCTTGCTTAATGAAAGTATTCTTTTTCTTTTATCTTTAAAAAAGAAAAGTACGTATGTATATTTATTTGTGATCCAAAGGACACGTGGAAAAAATATAGGATTTAATTTAAAGTCTATTTAATACCTAAACGTCTTTCAGACTGAGCTGTAACTAATCAACTGTAAGTTAATGAGTGTCTCTGATCATATGACTCTTAGTACATTCAATTTCCTGCTATTTGGAACATTCTCACATGTATCCTCCCCTTGTCTTCATGATGGTTTAAAGATCAGTGTGTGTGTGTGTGTGTGTGTGTGTGATCACCTCACAGCTCCTGAGATCTTGTCCCAGTCTCTTCCCATGCCGTCCATCACAGTAGCAGCGGAAACTTCCTGCCGTGTTCACGCACTCTTCCTCACACACATCCGACACACACTCGTCCACATCTGACCGCAACAATAGGATTACTTCATGAGTTCAAACAGAGCTTACCAAAACACACTAAGCATCATCAGAACACCCTGAATGTGCTCGTCTCAGCAAACACACCCAATACTTACATTTATCAACATCAAATGAACATTTTCACTTCTCATTAATACAAAAACACATTAAACCACAATTTGAGAGTTTCATTCTTGACCCGCACTGTGTGTCTTTAAGAGTCAACAAGAAGTGACCTGAAGTGAACACACATATAATCTTTCGGATGACTAAATACACGCTGACATATACAAGATCAGGAGGAGAAAATAGTGAACATGAATCTTCTGTTGATTTTCCTGTGGAAATATTGCAACAATGTTCAGGGCAATGATGGGAAGATGTTTAAATGGATGAACCACAAATAAGCAAGAAGAATTTTCCTTGGTCAACTGTTTAAAAACTGAAGTGGATCTGTTGAGCCGTTATGTAACCATTTTCCTCTCAACATTTCTGACTAGGTGAAGGGTCACAAAAACTCATAAAAAGAGACTGAGGCGTCCTGTGCTGTGACAGAGACATGAGTGAGTGCAGGAACATTATGATGAAATGATCAGCTCCTTCAGACGTCACAATCAGACCAGGGTTATTATAATTAACTAAAACTAGAACCATAGAGGAACATATTTTCTTACTTGAAATAAATGTTAGCTGAAAAAACTAAACTAAAAAAAAATATTTTATTATTTCAGCTATTTGCCAAGGCAAAATGTCTCATTTTCAATTAGTTTAACTTGATTACCTACAATAACTAAAACTCAAATAAAAATGAAGGAAAACTACATTGACATTTTCTTTTGTTATCAAAACAACTAATAAAAATGACAAAAACAACAAAATTATAAAAAACTGAACTAAAAAATATAAATGAAAACCATCATTCTTATTTTCTCCATTTCTTATTTTCATTTAGTTTAACATCCTGTTAACTCACCTACACAGCTTTTGGTGATGTTGTCATACACGAATCCCTCCTCACACAGACAGTCGTAGCTGCCATTGAGGTTTGAGCATTGTGCGGATCCACACACATCTGGAGTCTCCACACACTCGTCCACATCTGTGGAAGGACCAGAGACACAGTGACATGTTCTGCTGATCAAGGCGATCAGGTGAAAAGCTTTCGCTTCTCAGAATGTGATCATAAATGAGATGTTCTGCTACTAAAGTCATTTTACTATGACAAATAATCTGGGTTTTCTTCATGCAGTTTTCATTCTAGAGGAGAAAGTCATGGCAGGTGTGAATAAAATGTCACATTACAAACGAGATGAACAATGATCAACCAGTGGCTGAAAACTGACAAGAATTTCAGAAAGTTTTCATTCATCCTTAATATTATATTGCAGCATGTGGGCAGACACACATCATACAGAAAAGTACACAGAACTACAGGACTCACAGCTCTCAAAGTATCCAACAATTATCCTCAGTGTCTGCGGTGTCTTTTGTTCTTCTCTCATTCTTTCACATTTATGCATTTGGCTGATGTTTTTATCCAAATAGACCTACACTGCTTTCAAAGTACACAGTTCATGTATTCCCTGAGAATCGAACCCATGACCATGGCGTTGCTCACACCATGCTGTATAACAAGGGTGTACAAAGACTTAAAGGAAAAACAGGGCAAAAATTTATAAATTAATTATAAAAATAAGATAAAAAAAAAAATTGGATTACAATAATTTGAATTAAATAAAAATAAATTTCAAACAGCACAGTACTATAATGAGAAGTGAAAAAATGTCAATGTTAGAGATACTGTGTGTGTGTATATATATATATATATATATATATATATATATATATATATATATATAGCTGTCTCTTTTATGTTTTTAAATAATTGCATTTGGACTGCAGCACTTTCTCATGTTCACCAAGCTAAATTTGAGTAAAACCCAAGTTAAAAATTGTAACCACATAATAAAATAAATACTTTTTAACACTATTTCGCCCTAATATGATGGCAAAGTATGCAAATATCCCAGTCTACAGAAGAAATGTTTGTTGACGTCCTCCACTCCAGATTTTCCAGCTCCGCTGCTCACACTCACCCAGACACTTGTGGTGACCCGACAGCTGGTATCCGTGATGACAGGAGCAATGGTAACTGCCCATGGTGTTATTACAGTCATGCTCACATTTGTTGTTCCCTCTGCTGCACTCATCTACATCTGCAAGCCACACAAACACAAGTGCACCGTTAACCAATCAGGAAGAGCTCGTGTGATTGGCTGGAGCTGCGCTGGTGGGCGGAGCTCTGGACGTCCTGGCAGAGAGTCACTCAAACTTTCCTCTGAACATAAAGAGACTGTGAATGAATCATCAGAAACATGAATGCAGCTCTGTGCTGCGAACGACGCTCCTTCATAGGGTTCAGTGACTCACAGTGGATCAATGCTGAAGAAAAAGTCTAAAACAGCTAAAAACCTGGCTGCCAGGATGTAGTTGATAAGGTGTTGTGAATGGTTGTTAATGCACTGCTGTGCAGTTGCTATGGTCTTCCGAGTGATTGCCAGGGTGTTGCTATGTGGTTAATGAATTGTTCTAATTGGCTGTTAACACACTGCTGTGCAGCGTCTAGAGTCTTCTGAGTGATCGCTAAGGTGTTCTAATTTGCTGCTATGCAGTTGCCATCGTGTTCCGGGTGATTATCCTAACAACCATATACCAATGGGTGTTGCTACATGGTTGCTAAGGTGTACTAACTGGTCACCATGTTACTATGTAGTTACTAGGGTGTTTTGAGTGATTGCTAGGGTATGGCAATGTGGTTGCTAAGGTGGTCTAATTTGTTGCTACTTGGTTGCTAAGGTGTTCTAATTGGTTGTTATCATGCAGTTGCTAGGGTATTCTGGCTGATTCCCCGGGTATTGCTAGGTGGTTACTAAGGAGATAAAATTTGTTGCTATACAGTTGTGATGGTGTTCTATGTGTTGCTAAAATATTCTAATTTGTTGCTATGAGGTTGCTAAGCTGTTCTAATCGGCTGTGATCACGCCACTGTGCGGTTGCTGGGGATGTTGTGAGTGTTTGTCAGGGTATTGCTATTTGGAAGCTAGGCTGTTGCAGGTGGTTTCAAAGGCATTCAAATGTGGTGCTAAGATGTTCTGAGTGGTTTTTTGGACACTGGTAGGAACTTGCTATGGCATCACTAGATGGCTGCTAAGGTGTTCTAATAATTCTTTACTTAGCAAACAACACTAAATGTTTCACTGCATTGTACACTGCTCAGCTCATGCTGACTCAGACACTGCTCGAGAACATGATGGATGATCCAGCAGGGTTCAACATCTACTAGCAAAACCTGTGCTACTATAGACCTTATGTAGCTCTGCCCCTTTTCACTGTTGAGTTGTCTTCTGTGTTCCAATATATATTTCCACAGCATGGTCAAACAAATATATGAATGAACCGCTCGTTTTAAAATCTTACTGGTCTATTGGCATTTGTTTTGTTATGACATCTGCTTTGAACATTACAATGCACACGATAACTTTTGTTAAATCCACTTCACCAGCTAATTATTCTTCAAGAGCTTTAAAGTGCTGGAAATAGATGTGAAATACTTGAAAGTCATTGAAAAGTGCTTGAATTTCTCTCTCAAAAGGTTGTACAAACCCTAAAATAAATTTTCTGCCACAACAGCATGGTTATATTTAATGTTTCTACTTCTGGTGTTCTACGTCAGCATTATTTGCTCTATTTATAACAGAGAATTCTGTACAGAATTTAAATGCTTCTCACTGGATCTCACCGCGCTGTGCAGTGACAGTGTCGTGAGATCAACCTGATTCTGAGTAAACCTGTTCTGAGCTCAGACCATTTTGCTTGCGCTGCTCTCAATTACTTATCAGAGCTGATAAACGGTCTGTGCTGCATTACCATAATCCCCCCCACCCCCCCCATCCTAGATATACATGTTTTAGCTTCATGACAATTAATTTGAATTTCTAATTTTTCTTGTTGACATGCCAGTTAACATTTACAACACTGTTCTGCTAAAAATATGAATAAAAGTGAATATGCAAATTCACTCCTTGCCAGAAGGTGGCACTTGTGGAGCAGCAGAATTATATATAGCCTTTACGTAATAAAGTAAACACTACATTATTACAGGCATTATACTGAGCTAATAGTATACAGACATGTACACACAATAGCTCTCGTGCTAGGCATCTTTACTAGCGCACTGCATTCCGCTCACAGTATATCGGTGGAACATACTAACTACACAAACACCAGTGTGGGGAGAACCTAAACTGAACCACTGACTACATAATATAAGCACGGCGTTGATGATAATGAGTGTGTGAGTTTTTTACAGAATGCTGTTGTCACTGCTGCCACAACTCTCATATTTACTATTAATTATTTGAAAAGTATAATTTACCTGCAGCCAGTAGGCCCCTCTCAAGTGAAGGCCCCTGGGCTTCAGCTCGTTGAAGCCCGTGCATTAATGTGGCCCTGCACACTGCACAGCTCAAACGAGTAGAGTGTTTTCGTTACACTTTTCATTTGCCGTTTGATGTTTCTCATATGCAACAGAAATGGCAGCGGTTATGAGTTGGGCAACGCTCACAGACTTTTGTCATGCCAGCAGAAAAAATTGGTTGCAGTCTAGAGCTCTAATGCATCATATGATAAGGGCACGGGTCAGCAGAAGAGCAGCAAGGACAGGAAGTGCTGCATCATAGCATCAGTTTCCATTCACATCTCCAATGACATTCAGAGCAAATCCATCAGAAAAAATAGGTTCTTACAGCAACACTCTGTGACGACAGATCGAGATGTTCCAGATGATAAAACGAGACATCTTCAAAAAAAATAGAGCCCATGTGTAAGGCTCTCAGAAATGCAATCTTTCAGAATATGAAATATGAATCCATAAAGGAGGTGTTCAGATACTGTCTGTATGAATTGCATTTTTCACTTTGTTTTTAATTAAATGAGCAGATCCAGAGAATAATATCTTGGAACCAGTATCTTTAACCTGAATGCATGTGTGTTTGTACCTTTCTCACACTTGACGCCACTCCATCCCGTGAAACAATGACATTGGAATTCGCCCTTTTTGTCCTCACAGCGCACCGTCCCATAATGATTGCAGGGGTTTGGGGAACACTGGTCTGGAATGTCTGTGTGACAGAGAGAGAGAGAGAGAGAGAGAGAGAGAGAGAGAAGTAAAACCACAATGAGTCACAAAACACATTCTGCGCTTCTCTAATGTGATGTTTGAAACACATCAGATATGAAATCCTATAACCGTATGCTTTTTCCTGTAGTGGTAACCTTCATGACATTACATTACATTTTTTTTCATTTATCAGACACTTTTATCCAAAGCTTATATACAAATTATGAGTACAATAAGTGATTCATCATAGAGACAATGAACAGGAATTGCTAGTAATACTATGTTTCAGACACAGTTAACCAGCATTAAATGTCTGTGTGAAGTGCTTCATGATTTTAGAAAAGCTGCATCACTACAACAGCAGCCTATTATGTAACACTTAAAGGGTGAGTTCACCCAAAAAGGAAAATTATGTCATTAATGTCTCACCTTCATGTCGTTCCAAACCCTTAAGACCTCCGTTTATCTTCAGAACACAGTTTAAGATATTTTAGATTTAGTCCGAAAGCTCTCAGTCCCTCCATTGAAGCTGTGTGTACGGTATACTGTCCATGTCCAGAAAGGTAAGAAAAACATCATCAAAGTAGTCCATGTGACATCATAGGGTCAGTTAGAATTTGTTGTAGCATCTAAAATACATTTTGGTCTAAAAATAACAAAAACGACGACTTTATTCAGCATCGTCTTCTCTTCCGGGTCTGTTGTGAGCACGTTCACTGCAGTGTACGCGAACGAATCACTTGATGTAACCGGATCTCCTTGAACCAGTTCACCAAATCGAACTGAATCGTTTGAAACAGTCTCCAATAGGTATTAATCCACAAATGACTTAAGCTGTTAACTTTTTTAATGTGGCTGACACTCCCTCTGAGTTCAAACAAACCAATATCCCGGAGTAATTCATTTACTCAAACAGTACACTGACTGAACTGCTGTGAAGAGAGAACTGAAGATGAACACCGAGCCGAGCCAGATAACGAACAAATGATTGACTCTTTCTCGAGTCGAGATGTTTTTATTACCTTTCTGGACATGGACAGTATACCGTATATACATTTTCAATGGAGGGACAGAAAGCTCTCGGACTAAATCTAAAATATCATGAAGATGAACACCGAGCCGAGCCAGATAACGAACGAAAGATTGACTCGTTCTCGAGTCAAGAACCGGTTGCATCAGTTTTCGGATCACCAGGGGCCCATTTCACAAAGGAGGTTAAGTGAAAACTCTGGGTATGTTAACCCTGAAATGAGGGAAACTCTAGGTTTTCTATTTCAGAATGGGAGGTTTGTCAAACCCGAGAAAGCAGGGTAAGTCAAGCCCGTTTCTGAAAGAGAGCTAACTTATACTCCCAATCCCAATTCTATTTTATACCCCTTCCCCTACCCCTCTGCCTACCCCTTCCCCTTGTCCCTTGAAACAGAGTGTCAAGGGGTAGGGGAGAAAATATTAATATATATAATTAATATAATATATAATTGAAGGGCTATCTGGCCCTTCCCCTTACCCCTACACCTCCAACCAAAAGAGAATCGAGACACCCCTACCCCTTCACCTGAACGAGCAAAACGGAGGGAAAGGGGAAGGGCTAAGGGGTAGAATTGGGATTGGGACCTACTCTATAACCTGGTCAGGAGCAGGTTTTCTTTGATAAACCCAGAGTTTCTTTCGGTCTCCTCCCCCTTTTTAAACTTCATTGATAAGATTGATTCCTGGGTGGATCTAAATTAAGTGCATTTTACTTTAGTAAAATTATATGCCAGTGTGGTAATAAAAGTAATCTTAATGCAAATGGAAAACAAGATTATTCTGAGTGTCCATTACTAAGAGCAAAACTACTGTAGCTCCGCCCTCCATCGACACATAAGGTTAAATACGGCACATGTGAATAACGGTTTCAATGTTCTAGGCAGTTATGTTTTGGGCACGGAAAACTAGCTTGTAACGCGAATGATTGGGTTAAAAATCCGGCTTTTGCCAACCTTGTTCTTCTCACTTTTCCCATCACGTCACTCACTTTCAAACGATTCCGTTCAATTTGGTGAACTGGTTCAAGAAGATACGGTTACATCGAGTGATTCGTTTGTGAACCGGACATCACTACACACCATTGATCACGCTCACAACAGACCCGGAAGAGAAGACAATGCTGAATAAAGTCATAGTTTTTGCTATTTTTGGACCAAAATGTATTTTCGATGCTTCAAAAAATTCTAACTGACCCTCTGATGTCACATGGACTACTTTGATGATGTTTTTCTTACCTTTCTGGACATGGACAGTATACCGTACACACAGTTTCAATGGAAGGACTGAGAGCTCTCGGACTAAATCTAAAATATCTTAAACTGTGTTCCGAAGATGAACGGAGGTCTTAAGGGTTTGGAACGACATGAAGGTGAGTCATTAATGACTTCATTTTCATTTTTGGGTGAACTAACCCTTTAACAATAAAGCTTTTTAAAACCATTTGTTTGAAAAACACCTCTAAATAATGTAATAATCTTTAAAAAATATATATAATTTCAACATTTACTAATACATTAATCAAATCAAAAGTTTCATCTGATAATATTATTTGATGTCCCTGAGCTAACATAAACTGACATTGAACAGTTTTATTTTTATAAATGAATGTTAACAAAGATTACAAATACTGTGAAAGACGTGTTGCACAACATATTAGGTCTTTGGAATCTCAACATATGTGTCATGTAATAATGTCAAGTCAAGTCACCTTTATTTGTATAGCGCTTTATACAGTATTGGTTGTGTCAAAGCAGCTTTACAGTGTTAAACAGGAAAATAGTTTGTCAATAATGCAAGAAGACCATAACAAAGAGTCATTTTTCCAGCTAAAGTCAGTGTTGACATCATCATCCAGTTCACCTCTCTTCCGAAAGTGTCAAGTCAAGTGTCCCCAACTAAGCAAGCCAAAGGCAACACCGGCAAGGAACCAAAACTACATACTCAATATTATTATGCATACATACATACATTATAATAATGCTGTGTATATTTGCCTTTTCCATTTATTATATAATTGTATAACACACTGGTCAACGGTTGTTTTTAATTCTGTTTTACTGTAAAAAATAAATGACCTTGCCTTACTAATTGTTTGTAATTATTAGTTGCATTAACAATCGTTAAGTAATTAGATCTTCTAGTAAAGTGTTACTGTTGGTTTTAACTAACATCCTACATGGTCTAGATGATGTCAGCTGAATATGCAAGTCATTTTAGAGATAAAATTATTTCATTCAGCTAAAAGATTATGAGAACATTAGTTTTTCTTTATAAAAATGTCACTGATGAATCATTCAAAATATAGAACATTAATTAAAACTGTAAATGGAGTCAATGTTGTGCTTTGATTCTTTCAGCTCTTTTATAACTCTTGTCTTTGATGCGTTTGCTGACGGTGCATGAGCAGCAGAGGCACGTCCGACCACAGAGAGAGAGAGAGAGAGAAAGAGAGAGAGAGAGAGAGAGAGAGACAGACAGTAAGAGCGCAGAGATGCAGCATCTCTCTCTGACTCGGGGCTTCTGCTGGACCCAGACCAGCCAATCACAGCGCAGCACGAGGCGCCCTCTGAATCAGCAGAATTGAGTAGAACAGGACGAGCCTCCAGCAGACGTCATGAAGATCGTTTTCATTTACTGAGCGACGGGATGAGAACGAGAAGAGCGAGATGTTCAGATGCAAGAACATCTCACCATGAGCTCTTTATGTTGATATAAACACAGATCACTACTTCACGGACTGCAGCACTGAACACCACACACTGACAGAAAGAATCATAGACAGACAGAAAAGGATAAAAAGACAAGCCGATAGACAGATTGATTGATGGATATGTAGACAGATAGACAGTCAGACAAATAGAGACCGAACAAACAACAGGACTGATTGATGTACAGACAGACAGACAGGTGTGTGTGGTCACTCACTGTGGACGCATGTGATCAGATCCTGTTTCTTCTTCTCAGAGTTTCCAAACTTCTCCATACATGCTAATGCATTGAAGAGAATCGAATCAAACATCTCCATCAGGAACTGCAGACGACTCAGCAAATCCTCAATTCAGTATATATATATATATATATATATATATATATATATATATATATACAAACATGCATATATATATATAATCATTCTAACCTTCACTACAAAACAATCACAACACATAGAAATGAGTTGAAACACTGCAGGATACTCACCCTGATACTTTGGGTAGAAATATTCCTACAAAAGACAAGAAGTCATGATGAGAAATGACTGACTATGAACAGTATAACAGGTTTTGCTCATGAATAAAGGTTATGAAGACACATGAGAACTGCACAGACGGTCCATGACTAATGACTGTTTCAGATGTGTTCTTGTCCTGACACGTCGAGCTCATATTTTGTCTTACATGAGGGTGGATAATGCATCTTGTCTCATGTTTCTGAGATGGAATGAAGGACACACACACACACACACACACACACACACACACTTCAGAGATATGAGGTGGAGTAAAACTACAGAAGACTTCAGTCTGATTGTACACATTAATATCCCTGCAGTATTTAATACAAAACAATTAATGAGAGCAAATTATTAGATGTGTGACCCGAGTGACCCCTGATCTTCATATGAGTTCCAAGCTAATTGATGTCATGTCCTCTGTATCACGTAGACCTTAAATTAGCTTCACTGTCCCACATGCAGTAGCTCTGGGTAAGTTGATAACCAGCTGACTCACTCACTCACACACACTGCAGTAGAAATCTGCAGCGTCAGAGAAGCAGGTCGCACATGCTGCCACTGAATAATACTGCATGCAGGGAATGGAAATCCAACATTTCTGACATGCTGCACGCAAGCCTCCCAGAACAACCTTCTTCATATCTCCCTTGATTTACCTGGCCTCATTTCTTCTCATTTTGCTCTCAGGAGAGATAGTCATGCGTCTGCACTCTGCAAATAAAGTTGATTCCAGAATTTCTCATGGTCAAGCTAATAATAGAAAGTATTAGACCGCAGATGTCATCATAATCTTTCATGCTTCCCAAACATTCCCAATCCTTATTTACAGACCAACGGGATTAAATCTAATCAGCACATTCATGAGAATGACGCGTCAGACATGCGCCGCCAGACAGGAATTCATTCTGTATCAAAAACACATTCCAGGCTCAGTAGTACGTAAAAGCAGTGACACGCCCCTCAGGGACCAATCAGAAAGCACACAGACCAGCTCATTTGCATATCAGATCCCAGAGGAGAACAGTCTGTGTTTGAGGAATCATATTTTGCAGGGTTAATGCAGGGTTATTGATGCGAGTCAGGTGCAGTGCACTGAGTCATGGGAATACATCACAGTAATAATAGCATCAATGCAGGATGCAATGATGGAAAGAAATTATGTTTCATATTTATATATTCATATAAGTATGATTGATGTAGTTCATATCTTCAAATGGCCAGACTGTGAGATCGCTGATGCATGATATTATCATGCTAATTTATTTAATTATTGACTAAGTTTCATAGCCGGAGTGTGAACCAACTAAAAGCAGCCTAATGTTAGTGTAAGCTAATAACTACACCTTATATACTTTTAGTCAAGTAGCATATAGATGTCATTGTCATAAAATATTTTTTAATAATATTGAGTTTGTATTTAACATGATAATTTAATATTTATTTATTATTTAAATTACAAGTTACTAATTTTAATGCTTATATTTACTCAGTTATTAAAAAAACCAGCTACTGAAATCGAGCAAAGAATATTTATATAATAGAAGAACAGTCTAGAGCGAGTTTATGTACTTAAAAAAAAAACTTGCGTTATAATCAGTGAAGCTATCTGTACTGTATGATTACTAATACAGTACTGTATGATTAACACAGACTCATATACTAACATCGCATGACCATCTGATTTTTGTTGTTTATGATGACAGAATTAGCTAGAGCAGAATTCAGTCAATGAGCGCGCACAAACAACAAAACTCTGGTGTTTCAACAATGACTCATTCGAACGCCTCTGATTGGCCGCTGCATTCATAAACTCAACGGAATCGTGTTTGATTGGTTATAATGCACAACACTGTAAAAATGCATGAAAAGAAATATGATGGAACAAATAAGCCTTAATATTAATCAGATGATAATACTAGCCTGATAGTTGTAATAATAATAATAATCGTCTTGGTGTCGTCAAAGGCATCAGCCACAGGTGATTTCTCCTCTATTGGCACAACTTTAATTAAACTTTAATTCATAATGTTATTATTACATATTCGCACAAATTTAACACTATAGCGTTCATTCAGCAGTAGTTTGGTGCAAGCAGTTATTGACAAAGAACAACTAGAAAACTGGTATTTTACAGTCAATTATCTTTTGATTAATTAGGCTTTGTGGTTATGTACTAGTTCTAATGACTTTACAACCACATTTAACTGATAATGACGTTTTAAAGTCAGGTGCTGTATAAATGTGACAGCCTTCCTTTCAAATGGACCACTGCAGCCCTACAACAGTCTATACAGTGCATACTAATTAGGGAGCAGCACAGAATTATTAAAGGTCAATGAGGATGAAAGATCACATCAAACATTGGCTGGAATCCAGCGCATCTATTAAAAAGAGTATTTGAGACAGCAATGATTGTAATTCTCTTACCGTCTCAGGGTCATTCTCAAACACTTCTCTCGCCTCCTCTTTAGTGCATCTCTCCTCCACACACTCCCTCTCCAGATGACCCTGCTTGGTCTCCTCGAACACCTGGTACGCCCTCCGGTGTCTGCGGAGAAACTCGTTCGCCTGCCTCGGCGACACGGACACTGAAAACGGCAGAAACTCTCAACTTCTGATCTGATCTGATCACACTACTTTGTGCGTCACTGCACAGCAATAACGACTTGTTTCGCGTAACTTACACTGTGAGGAGCAGCCGATACACAGTAGGACGAAGCAGCAGCTCGACACAAACTCTCTCATGTTGATTCTGCGTCAAACTTTCGCTCGTTCTGGATCAGAATCCTGAGCTGAGCCGCCACATTCAAACGAGGACTCGAGCGTTTCTGCAGCACATTCAACTCTCTCTCTCTCTCTCTCTCTCTCTCTCTCTCTCTCTCTCTCTCTCTGTATTTTGCCCTCGCCCCCCCCCCCCCCCCCAACAAAACGTAAGCGGCAGATTCGTCGGTTTATTGGTGAAAGTTGCAGCTCGTTCAGGGAGTTCCCGATGCAGAATTATTCTCCGCAGATCACTGCAGTACATACTACATAAGCACCGGGAAAAGATCCATTTAAAGCGGTAGATCACCGGGGGAAAAACAAATATAATCATAGTTTACTCGCCTCCATCATGTCCTTCAAACCTCTATGACTTTATGTTTTAGTTGAACACAAACTGAGAAGCTTAGAAGAATGTTCAGGCTGCTCTGTTACATACAATGACAGTGAATGGGGACTGGAGCAGTTGAGCATGTGAAGACCCCAGGGGTCTCATTTATAAAAATTGTGTACGCCCAAAATGGGCATAGAAAATTCTTGCGCAATTTTCCACGCTCATACTGGGATTTATAAAAATAAATTTGGCGTAAATATGTACACAACATACAGACATTCTAGATCATGCGTACGCACTCAAGTAAACATTGATTTTAAAATTTGTTATCATTTCGATATACACATTTACAATAAATATTCCACTCTTGTTAATGGAGATGATCACTGAAATTACATAAAGTCATTACGTAGAAGTTAGAAATAATAAGAATTTAGGCTTTTCC
The DNA here is from genome assembly GCF_963082965.1 of Carassius carassius. Classification (NCBI taxonomy): domain Eukaryota; kingdom Metazoa; phylum Chordata; class Actinopteri; order Cypriniformes; family Cyprinidae; genus Carassius; species Carassius carassius. Next base: position 17,486,388 of record NC_081760.1, on the reverse strand, counting down.
TGTGGCACGCTGTTTTATTGACAGTGAGGAGTGCTATAGGTGCACAAAAATTCATCTTTAAACTAAACTGCAGATCTCATGTTTTGAGAAAATATTTTAGTGAGAACAAAGATCAATGATGCGCACTTCGATATTGTGGAGGACACTGCTGGATTCGGTGCAACGGTCCATATCATTTGGTTTGAATAGGACCAATGATAATAGCTTACTGTACAACCACAGCTGCACAGAGGTGCTGGTGACATGTGAAGGCATCTCCACAACATTATTAAAAATACCATTGTATTTGAAGGACATAACTTGAAGAAAATGGTAATTTGCATGTTTTCTTTTTAAAATAGGCTATTTTGTCTATGACGTGCTGAGTCAGACAATATTTACACTACAATAAATATAGGCTAAAATAGCTAAAAGATGTTCACCTTATCAGCAAAACTGCATAAATTAAATTTGATTCAAATTGTTCAAAATAATTGAAATACTATGTGGCCAGTGAAAAGAATGAGATCAACTCCATTCTAAAATATTTATCTGAGAACTATTTTAAACTGTTTTGTTTTAATGGATTTTGATATATTTATGCTAAAACATAAGAATACTGGATGATTTTTAGCAATAAAAATTGTGTATGGGACAAATGGCATTTATACTACTTCTCTCATATTTCCTTGATGTCTTGTACCTTTACAGTGTTAAATATGGTCACATGGATGGGAATATGGATGGAAATGATATGCAGATGAGGTTATGCCTAGTAAAACTTATTGTAAGCTCCATATATGGTGATCTCGGGGAGGAGTCGGGGTGGAGATGCATGTATGCACAATCTTCCTCTGACTGGGACTTATAAAGGGATTTTTGCGCCGGTTCTGGCGTATGCATGGTTTTATAAATCTGAAAACTTTTGTGCGTATACAAAATCTAGCTTTTTTGCATACGTAGACTTTTAGGATTAAATCTACGGAGAGTTTTATAAGTGTTCTTTCATAAATTTCTCAAAACAGCACAAAACTTTTGGGGAAGTCGTGGCCTAGTAGTTAGAGAGTTTAATGCTTAACCCTAGGGTTGTGGGTTCGAATCTTGGCCCGGCAATACCAGAACTTAGGTGCCCTTGAGCAAGGCACTGAACCGCCAACTGCTCCCCGGGCGCCGCAGCATAAATATTTGAATAAACATTCAAATAATGTTATATTTTGGGTGAAAAAGTTAGCTGAAAATAGTAAGAAATGCTTTTGTAACCTTTAACTTGATGACCTACAATAACTAAAACTCAAAATAAAAATGAAGGAAAACTACATTGACATTGTCTTAAAATAAAATAACATTATAATCACAACAAGAAAAATAGACATTTTAACGTTTTAGAAACATTTTAAAACAATTTAACAATAACCTAACTTTGTTACCTGGGTAAATGTTACTACTTCAGATAACATCCAAAAGTCATGTTTCCACAATGTTTGCAAAATGATAACATGGAATGTTCCCTTAAAGTTTGCATAACAAAACAAGTTTTTAAAATGTAAAAAAAAACAAAAAAACTGGATGCTTTAAACGTTCAGAGAACATAAGAAAATTCCTTGATGGGAACACTAACAAAACATTCTTAGAACAAATTTTCCTAAGCTGGGATTGTACATAGTGCATAGTATTAGTTCTAGTGCATCGTGTGTAGTGGCACAAAACTTATATCATTCACAGTGGGACTCATTTAACAGTCTAATATAGAAACAAGCAAAGATCAGTGTGCACAAATCAATTTACGACAGATTTTACATGTGATTCATGAAACATTTGTATGCCGCCAATCTCATTGTACGAATGATTGCATGTTGATAAATGTGATTTTAAGAAAACCATTGTAATTTGAATATCACGCCCCTGAAAATGCCCTGATTAAGAAGCCTCACCCATAGAGTTTAAGAGAACAAAACGAGGAAGTAATCTCATGAAAGGGAAATTGATCTTACTCCAAAAACACCCTGAATGCACAAGCACAATCAGGTTCTTAGCCCCTGAGCTCTAAACTGTGTCGCAATCAACTGGTTTCCCATCATGCTTTTTGTTTGTGCACTATTTGGCACGCATCAGCATGACATCACAGCAGAGTGTACCCAGCGACGATGGTTCTGTGTAAGGCTGGTTTATCTCAGATGTGTGATTGCGATACACAGAGTGAGATTTGAAAGAAATTTGACATTTCCAGTGAAACATCGGCCGAGTTCCACAGAATGTTGACAGAACTTTCAGTTTTGGGTGAACTGTTATTTTAAGTATGTGTTCATGACGCAATTGTTGATTTGCAGCCAGGAAAGTGACCAAATAATCTACACTTATTACCCAGGACACATGAATTGTAATAGCTGCACTGTAGATTTGGCCAATTAAACCTACTGTATAAAGTTGAGTGTATCATATTTGACAATGAATTTCTAAGGCCTCTAAATGATCAACATGATAAAAATATTCCAAATATTCTGGCACAATATACTGTACTACACGCCTTCTGAAAAATTTGATTCTTTTTTTTTTTTTTTTACTTTAAATTAATGTCAGGCATTATTGGGTTAATGTATGTCTCATGAGGTCTTTACAGAGCCAGCATCATTAAGTTAATGTATAAGCATTTAAAAATATCAGATTATGTTTTTAACTTAATGTCCATTTGTGAAGTTTCTGTAAGTTTGAAAGTGAAATCTCTCTGTGTTGTAGTGAAGGCAGACCTACATTCTAATCAGGCTGTTTGTTGATTTGACAGTGATTTTCCCATCTGTGTTCTTAAGGTTCAAATGTGAGGTTACATTCTTCTCATGCAGCTGATTTCTCAATGTTTACTTCTCTCGCTCGCACTCCTCCTTTTTCTGAGCCAGTGTTTTCATTCTCTGTTCCTCCCTCCTGTTTCCCGTCTGTTTCTTTATGCAACATTGAAGTCAGGTCACTCGTGTCCATCTGTAAAACACACTGTATATCTCATGTCAGAAATGTAACAGAGATGTAGATCCAGTGTTTGGTGTTTGAGGACTGTCAAATGAAAACATTTCACAATAGCTTTCAGACTGTCAGGGAAATTAATCTAACCAACTCAGCAACCAAACTGCCATTCTTTAACATATAAAACATAAATATTACACTCACAAAGAAAACAGAAATAGAACTAGATACAGAATTATAGAAAATATATAAAAACAGTATAAACTTGATATAGAAGTATAGAAAAAAACAGACACTTGAACTAGACAGAAGTATAGAAATGTATAGATCTAGAAGTAGAAGTATAGAAAAAACAGGAACATAGATATGGAAGTATAGAAGTGGAAATAGAACTAGATATAGAAGTACAGAGAAATACAATTATAGAAATTTCATCAGAACCACATATATGTGAAAAGTAGGCAGTAATTAAACAGTTAAACACTCATATTTGTGTCTAAAATGGGATTTTGCTTCTTAAGGTGAGATCTGCATGACAATGACAACAAAAACAAGCTGCATTTCATGTTTTATTACAACAATTAATGTGGCACTAGTGTTCAGTATCCATCTAAACATTCACATCACATTCAAATTAGTGTGTTATATACACAAGATACAAACTGACGGCTCCATACTGTGAGTAAAAACCTGATTAAAAACACACGTCAGGAATAAAAATACTGGAATGAATGTGTAGCATCTTTAAATATAGTTTTTTGAGCTTCTGAAGCTCTTTCACAGGTTTGTCATCAATCAACTAATGAGTGCATCAATTAAAAACACAAAGTCAATTAAAAAAATCAATTAAAAATCACAGGTCAAGCTTTTTCTCTCCGTCTCCTTCTGAAGCCATAATCAGGACATCACATCATGTATTTGACAGGAACTAACAGGCAGACGCAGCGGCTCAGGTGTCCCTGCATTAGGCTGTGATGTTATTTTCTGTCTAGTGCGGCTGGGATTCAGCGGACGGAGGGTCTGGGGCAGAAACAGGAGGACAGGAGTGAGACTTGATGCTGTTGTCTTTGCTAACAGCCTCGTCGAAATCCAGCTGCTGTCCGTTCACACTGATCTCCAGACAGCCGTGGTAGAATGCAGAGATGGGAGTGACAGATAGCGGGAGATCTGCACACATAAAGAGCCAGGGATCATTGAAAAAACACTCTGTTCATTCTAAAAACAACCTTATTTAAAGAGGTCTAAATGTTCTATATATTTACACATGAGAGGTTACTCTACAAAAAACATACTACAAGTTTAAGAAACTACTGTTCTGAAACACCCGGAGCTGAAATTGGCATCACAATTTTCCCTCAACACACCCTTAACATGCATCACCATCGTATGTAATCAAAGGAGGCGTTTATTTTTACCCATGAGCCTGATCGACTGAAAGCTAAAGTTTTCCTTTGTTCTTCACAAAGGACTGTTTTGTGAATTATTTTAAATGTGCTGCTAGTATTGTTTTTCATCTTATCTTTATAAGATAAGTTATAATAATAAAACCAGTACAAACATAAATATCAGAATCAGACCAGAATATGACAAAGTGTTGCCACTAAACATGAAAGTTGCAACCAAAACAATTGTTTATCTATTGGGATGGAAAATGATCATTTATCATACAATAAAAACTTGAAGCTGCATTTCATGATCCCTTTAAAGCAAAGCATCATGAACACTGATCTAGAACACTGAAACTATCTGAAAATCTAAACTCTAAAAAACATGTCCTTAATGTTCTGAAATGTTTGACATGAACATGATCAAGTGGAATCAGATTCTGAACTATAATATTGTGCTCTTGACAGACGTCTGACTGGATTTCCCACCATCATTTCCATCTGAATCAGCCACAGTCCAGGTTCATATGTTTGTGATGGACAGACAAGCTGATGTTAATGCTCTAAAACCATTATAAGACACCACTGCTGATAGATTTATTGATTTAATGTCCCGATGAAGACGATTAGATGCCAGTAACTGAAGGAGTGCTGACCAGCAGCTGTTATTGAATGAATCTGCACTAATACGGCAGAAATACTAACTTTTACTGTGCTAGTAAATGATTAACTGCAGTGGTAAAGCCTGAAGATTACAGTAAACTGGACCAGTGTTGTTTTAGTATCATTAAGAAACTATTGTATTTTGAATTAGTTTTTATTATTCCATTTTCTATTTTAATTGTCACTTTAGATAAAATTGGTATTTTTGTTGTGTTTTTGTCATTTTTGTAAAACAAACATCTATATAGTTATTATTGATTTTTATTTGAGTTTTACACTTACATTTCTGAATTATCAGCTAATATAATTAACTACAGTTCTAAAGCTTGAAGATATAAAACTGAACCAGTCTTACTGTAGTATTATTGGCTACTTTTATAGATTTTTATATTTTGAATTAGTTTTTATTTTTCTATTTTCATTTGGAAGAAAATATAAATTTTGTTCTGTATTTTTGTCATTTTTAAATGTCTTTATAGTTTTTAACTTTTATTTGGGCTTTACATTCAGATTTTGCATTACCTTTAATATTTAGCACAGTTTGATTTGGTGAACTGGTTCAAAAAGATCCGGTTATATCGAATGATTTGTTCGCGAACCGGATATGACAAACTGCTTTGTTTTGAACTCTCTCACAACAGACACGGAAGAGAAGACAATGCTGAATAAAGTCATAGTTTTTGCTATTTTTTGGACCAAAATGTATTTTCGATGCTTCAAAATATTCTAACTGACCCTCTGATGTCACATGGACTACTTTGATTATGTTTTTCTTAACTTTCTGGACATGGACAGTATACCATACACACACTTTCAATGGACGGACTGAGAGCTCTCGGACTAAATCTAAAATATCTTAAACTGTGTTCCGAAGATAAACGGAAGTCTCACGGGTTTGGAACAACATGAGGGTGAGTCATTAATGACATAATTTTGATTTTTGGGTGAACTATCCCTTTAAAGAAGATTAAGGAAAACAGTCCTTCTTATAATGAGCACACTTGCACCTTAAAGAAATCAGCCCGGAAAATGGAAAACAGTTGGAAGAAAATAAAACTAGACGTGTTTTGTATTGCTTGGGGGGAAAGAACTTCTACTTATAGAAAAGCTCTAAAAACTGCTAGATCTGCTTACTTTGTGTCTCTCTTAGAATAGAACAAACACAACCCCAGGCATTTATTCAATACAGTGGCTAAATCAACAGGGGAAAAAAAACATCAACAGACATAGACCTTTCCCAACAGCACAGCAGTAATGACTTTATTAACTTCTTTAAGGTTGATACTATTAGAGATAAAATTATAACCATGCAGCTGTCAGCCACAGTATCGAATCAGATATGCGCACAAAAGAACCCTTGAGGAACAATTACACTCACTCTCTGCAATAGGACAGGAAGAATTGAATAAATTGGTTAAATCATCAAAACTTTAGACCCTATTCCATCTAAGATACTAAAAAGGTGCTTCCAGAAGTCATAAATCCTTTTCTGAATATTATTCATTCATAAATCTCTTTAGGATATGTTCCTAAAACCTTAAAATTAGCTGTTATAGATAAGCCTCTCATAGATCCTAGAGAATTAGTTCATTGCAGACTGATCTCAAATTTCCTTTCTCAGTAAATGACAAGTACATTCACAAGTACAGTAGGGTTAGGGTTAGACACAAAGCTCAGTACTAGGAGCATTAGCTTTTCACACTTTACATGTTACCCTTGGGAGATATCATCAAAAAACATGATGTTAGCTTTCACTGTTATGCTAATGATACTCAGCTCTATATTTCTTCACAGCCCGATGAAACCTACAAATTAGCAAAACTAACAAAATGCATAGTTGATATAAAAAACTGAATGACTAGTAATTTCCTACTACTAAATTCTGAAAAAAAAACTAAGGTTTTAATTATTTGAACAAAAAAAATCTGCATGTAATAACTTAAAACATTATTCAACACTTGATTGCTTCTCTGTAAATTTCTCAATATCAGTTAGGAGTGTGCTATTTGATCGCAATCTTTCATTTAAAACCATGTTTGTAGCATTTGTAAAACTGCATTTTATCCATCTCAAAAATATATATAAATTATGACCTATGCTTTAATGTCAAATGCAGAAACATTAATTCATGCATTCATGACCTCAAGGTTAGATTATTGTAATGCTTTATTGGGTGGTTGCTCTGCGCGCTTAATAAACAAACTCCAGAGGGTCCAAAATACAGCAGCAAGAGTTCTTACTAGAATGAGTAAGTATGACCACATTAGCCTAGTTCTGTCAACTCTGCACTGGCTCCCTATTGAACAACGAATACATTTTAAAATCTTGTTAATTATAAAGCCATAAATTGTTTTGTTCCTCAGTACTTGAGAAAGCTCATATCACATTATAGTCCTTCACGTCTGCTGGGATCTCAAAACTCTGGCCATTTGATAATACCTATAATATCAAAATCAACTTTGGACAGCAGATCCTTTTCCTATTTAGTAACAAGTCTTCCACGTTTGTTCTGACCAACTGAGGAAAAAAGCATAACAATAAATTGCGCTATCAAAGGTGATTTAATTTATGATTTATTAGCTCATATCACATCAAACCGTGCAAATTATTATTATTGTTATACCTTATTTTCAGATTATTAATGTTAACAACATCAGCTTCTCGTGACTATGAGTATAGTGTGTATTAGTGTGTAGATCTCAATTTTTGTACAGTATAATCTCTAATTTATACCATTTGAGTTTCATACCAAGAAATTCTTTTAACCCAAAAAGCAAACTATGCTCCCTTCGAAATGGTATTTAATTATTATAAGAGTTATGGTCTTTAAAATAAAAACTTTGTGTAATCCCAGGCTATCTGTAATCAGAAGCACATTTAACATGAGTTTCATAAAATCCTTTCTAGATTACAATCTGACATCAGAATTATTTTTGGACATTTAATTATTCTAGCTGCTTTGAGAAAAGTCTAAAAACGATCCACCACATGCAGGATCCTCACATGCGATAGCTTAGTAGCCGGGAAAACCTCTTTATGTTTACAGACGCAGCAACATGCTCGAATTTCCTGTGATAATTTCCCGTACCAATCAAATTATTATTATTATCATTATTATGAAAGTGAAAGTCGTGATATTTGGCAAATATAGTAACCCATACTCAGAATTGGTGCTCTGCATTTAACCCCTCCAAGTGCACACACACACAGCAGTGAGTAAGGAACACACACACACACACACACACACACACACACACAAACTGTAAACAGGGGAGCAACTGGGGGATTCAATGCCTTGCTCAAAGGCACTTCAGCCATGGGTATTGAGGGAGGAAGAGTGCTGTTCATTTACTCACCCCACCTACAACTCCTGCCCACACTGAGACTCGAACCTGTGACCTTCGGGTTACAAGTCCGTCTCTCTAACCATTAGGCCACAGCTGCCCCCATCTTATTATAAGCTAACTGTTGTGAATCTGGCTAAAGTAAGGCGATAGCTTTGAACATTGGCTAGTTATTTAATTGCTCAAATATTGATTTTGGATAATTTTTAACCAAAAAGGTTATGGACTGAAGCTTTATTTAGGACAACCGTAACTGGGAACGCTTCCCATAACAGCTGATGTACTCATTACATTATAAGAAGAATGGCATCTACGCTACTATTAGTTTCTTTCATTCTTAATCCGAGGTCACCACAGCCAACAGATCCAATCTGTATCCAGATCAGATGGTGGATCAGTCCCAGAGACAGATCCCTGAAGACCTCATCACCTCGAAAACCGTCGGCACAAGACCACGGGAACCAGACAAGACCTCTGCCCCTGCCCCACTGTCGCCTTTGGCTTACTTAGTTGGGGACACTTGACTGACTGATTGCACAAACATTATTTGGAAGAGAGGTGAACTGGATGATGATGACATCACTGAATCATCCCAATTGTTACGAATTAACAAAAGTCTCTACTCAAAGAGAACAGAAGAAACATTCATAACAAAATAACAGGGATCCAAATAAGATCCCTGGAGTCCCCGCTCTCACTCCCAAGGCTTCAAAACACCAACTATACTTTAAAGTATAAAAAGTAAGTTTATTAAACATAAGGTAGTAAAGAGCATATACATTTCAGGAGGGGGAAAAGACAAAACAAATAACAAAACAAAGCTAACTATATTAAGGATTCTAACCTAGAATTCAGATAATAAACAAAATATACAAAAGCTTACCTCCCTACTTATCACAAACAAGAGAAAACGAGTAATAAATAAAAGAGGCACCCACCTCCCTACTATGCTCCAAATGATTAGGGTTTAAAATAAATATTAAAGTTCCACATAACAGATCAACTTAGAAAAGTAAAGTAATGATTTACAACAGTTGTCTCATTCCACAGTCAGCATGTACACCGTATGTTACAGCATAGACACAAAACAACAAGTCTCTCAATCAAGGAAGCCATGAGAGCGGGGAGCTCCAGATCCATGCTTCAGGTGGCTTTAAGTAGCAGCAATCACTCCCGTCCCCAATCAGGTCACTCATTATCAGCTCCACCTGCGAGTCATGATAGTTAGAGGGTAACAAGAAAGAGAAAAACACACCAAAAGGAACACTAGACCAACACAACACAATGCATTCCCACGTAACACCTCCCCACCAAAAGAAATGCTAACAAGAAGTTTGCATTACCTACACTGCACCGCCGCATTTAGATCTTACACTTCAGCACCATAAACGCGGGACAGCGCATCCGCAACAGTATTCTGCGAGCCTTTTTTATGTCGAATATCCAAGTCAAACTCTTGAACTATCAACGCCCAGCGCATTAAGCGTTGATTTGAATTCGACATCCGGGCCAAGAACACAAGTGGGTTGTGGTCCACATAGACAATAATTGGAAATGAACTTCCACCTAAATACACCTCGAAATGTTGCAACGCTTATAACAATGCAAGAGCCTCTTTTTCGATGGTACTATACCTGCGTTGACATAACGTGAACTTTTTCGAGAAGTAACAAACTGGGTGATCAACATCAAACTCACTCTCTTGAAGTAAAACCGCACCAGCGCCAGTAGCAGAGGCATTCACTTCCAGCTAGAAAGAGCGTGTAAACTCTGGCGCTGCCAAAACAGGAGCGTTACACAGCAAATCCTTAGCTGTACGAAAAGCTTCCTCACAAGCAGGAGACCACACAAATACTCGAGCTGTGCTGAGGAGATCGGTTAAGGGTGATACAACACTGGCAAAGTTACGACAGAACCCTCTGTAATAACCTGCCATCCCCAAAAATCGACGCAGTTCTCTTTTATTCACTGGTACTGGAAACTTCATAACAGATGCAATCTTCACATCAATCGGGCATACCTGACCCTGACCCACCCTTTTCCCCAAGTAAACCACTGTTGCCTTGGCGAACTCACATTTTGCTAGGTTCAGAGTCAAAGACGCATCACAAAAACGTGAAAGCACTTCACGCAGGGAACTCAAATGTTCTTCCCAGCTAGAAGAATATATTACAATATCGTCTAGATAAGCCTCACATTTCTGCACTCCACTTAGTACAATACGCATCAAACGTTGGAAAGTTGATGGTGCATTTCGCATCCCGAACGCCATAACGGAGTACTGCATAAAATCATCAGGGGTCACAAACGCTGAAATCTCTGAGGCCCGAGAAGTAAGAGGTACTTGCCAGTACCCCTTAAGAAGATCTAATTTTGTCACAAACTTTGCGGGACCCACCCGATCTATACAGTCTTCCATCCGTGGAAGTGGGAACGAGTCAGGTTTAGTTACTGCGTTGACTTTGCGATAGTCAGTGCAGAACCGAACCGATGAATTAGCCTTGGGAACCAACAAGCAAGGCGAACTCCACGCACTCAAACTGGGTCTCGCAAAGTTATTCTCACGTAAATACTCGACCTCCGCTTTCATTAACTCACGCTTTCTCGGATTAAGCCGAAAAGGGTGCTGTCTTATTGGCTGTGCGTTTCCGACGTCGATATCATGCTGAAGTACTGTAGTCTGTGATGGAATGTCACCAAATAGTGAACGATGACTTTCAATTAACTCAACGATATCTTTCTTTTGATTCGGAGCTAAATAACTTAAGTGAGATTCCAATTTATTCAAGATTACGGAGTTCGACAGATGACCACAAGGTACAGAAAAATCCTGTTCCATCTCCTCTATTACAGTCGACCCAACGACGACACTCGGCTTAACAAGGGCAGACTCGTCTTGCACATAAGACTTTAACATGTTAACATGAACTATCCGCGACTTCCTCCGACGATCAGGCGTGCAAATCAGATAATTCGTGTCACTCAACTTTTTCGTCACCCTATAAGGACCTGAAAATCTTGGTTGCAGAGCAGACCCTGGCACTGCCATTAATAGCAAAACAGATTCACCAGGATGAAAAGAACGAGCGACAGTTTTACGGTCATAATGCTCCTTCATCTCAGTCTGCGACGCAGACAAATTTTTCTTCGCAATGTCACAAGTCCTACGAAGACGTTCACGAATAGAATGAACATACTCGGATACGAGAACAAGCGGGGTGTCATTACTAACAAGTTGTTCGCGTAATAACCTTAAAGGACCCCGAACCGCATGTCCAAAAATGAGCTCTGCAGGACTAAAGGTGATAATGATATTTCTGATCAAGAACCTTCTCTGACGATGGGGAGAGAACAACTTGGAAAAACTCAAAAGTCTGACCCTTCTCTAACGCGCTGTGTTGAGGCCGTGGAGGGTAAAGTGAAAGGAGGTAATGCTGATGGGGTACGGTATTTCTGGGACCGAGGCGTCTTAATGCGTGAGTGGCTATCTCGTAATGCGAAGGAGGCTGGAGTAAGTCCAGATTGTCAGATTGTAGTACCTTCTGGTTACCGAAAGGCTGTGCTTAAACTTGCTCATGACCACCCACTGTCTGGTCATTTAGGTAGTACTAAAACCTTTATGCGAGTAGCTAAGTATTTTTATTGGCCTGGTTTAAGATCTGCTGTGTCAAGACATTGTCGTTCATGTCACGTATGCCAAATTTCTGGTAAACCAAACCAAACAATTCGTCCAGCTCCTTTGCAGCCTATTCCAGTGATGGGAGAACCATTCGAGCGACTCATTCTTGACTGTGTTGGTCCCCTACCGAAATCGAAATCAGGTTACCAGTATATTTTAACGCTAATGTGTGCCACGACTCGTTTTCCAGAGGCAATACCATTGCGTAACATCAAAGCGAAAACCATTGTGAAAGAGTTGATTAAATTTTGTTCAACGTTTGGGTTACCTCGTGTGATCCAGACCGATCAGGGAACAAATTTTAAATCTAAAGTGTTTGAGCAAGTGTTGAAAGGAATTTCCGTTAATCACGTAGTGTCGAGTGCATATCATCCGCAGTCGCAGGGAGCGCTAGAGAGATTTCACCAGACGCTCAAATCAATGATGCGGGCGCACTGTGTGGAAGCCGGTAACGACTGGGCTGATGATCTCCCTTTGCTTTTATTTGCGATAAGGGAAACCGTTCAAGAATCGTTGGGGTTTAGTCCTGCAGAGCTCATTTTTGGACATGCGGTTCGGGGTCCTTTAAGGTTATTACGCGAACAACTTGTTAGTAATGACACCCCGCTTGTTCTCGTATCCGAGTATGTTCATTCTATTCGTGAACGTCTTCGTAGGACTTGTGACATTGCGAAGAAAAATTTGTCTGAGTCGCAGACTGAGATGAAGGAGCATTATGACCGTAAAACTGTCGCTCGTTCTTTTCATCCTGGTGAATCTGTTTTGCTATTAATGGCAGTGCCAGGGTCTGCTCTGCAACCAAGATTTTCAGGTCCTTATAGGGTGACGAAAAAGTTGAGTGACACGAATTATCTGATTTGCACGCCTGATTGTCGGAGGAAGTCGCGGATAGTTCATGTTAACATGTTAAAGTCTTATGTGCAAGACGAGTCTGCCCTTGTTAAGCCGAGTGTCGTCGTTGGGTCGACTGTAATAGAGGAGATGGAACAGGATTTTTCTGTACCTTGTGGTCATCTGTCGAACTCCGTAATCTTGAATAAATTGGAATCTCACTTAAGTTATTTAGCTCCGAATCAAAAGAAAGATATCGTTGAGTTAATTGAAAGTCATCGTTCACTATTTGGTGACATTCCATCACAGACTACAGTACTTCAGCATGATATCGACGTCGGAAACGCACAGCCAATAAGACAGCACCCTTTTCGGCTTAATCCGAGAAAGCGTGAGTTAATGAAAGCGGAGGTCGAGTATTTACGTGAGAATAACTTTGCGAGACCCAGTTTGAGTGCGTGGAGTTCGCCTTGCTTGTTGGTTCCCAAGGCTGATTCATCGGTTCGGTTCTGCACTGACTATCGCAAAGTCAACGCAGTAACTAAACCTGACTCGTTCCCACTTCCACGGATGGAAGACTGTATAGATCGGGTGGGTCCCGCAAAGTTTGTGACAAAATTAGATCTTCTTAAGGGGTACTGGCAAGTACCTCTTACTTCTCGGGCCTCAGAGATTTCAGCGTTTGTGACCCCTGATGATTTTATGCAGTACTCCGTTATGGCGTTCGGGATGCGAAATGCACCATCAACTTTCCAACGTTTGATGCGTATTGTACTAAGTGGAGTGCAGAAATGTGAGGCTTATCTAGACGATATTGTAATATATTCTTCTAGCTGGGAAGAACATTTGAGTTCCCTGCGTAAAGTGCTTTCACGTTTTTGTGATGCGTCTTTGACTCTGAACCTAGCAAAATGTGAGTTCGCCAAGGCAACAGTGGTTTACTTGGGGAAAAGGGTGGGTCAGGGTCAGGTATGCCCGATTGATGTGAAGATTGCATCTGTTATGAAGTTTCCAGTACCAGTGAATAAAAGAGAACTGCGTCGATTTTTGGGGATGGCAGGTTATTACAGAGGGTTCTGTCGTAACTTTGCCAGTGTTGTATCACCCTTAACCGATCTCCTCAGCACAGCTCGAGTATTTGTGTGGTCTCCTGCTTGTGAGGAAGCTTCTCGTACAGCTAAGGATTTGCTGTGTAACGCTCCTGTTTTGGCAGCGCCAGAGTTTACACGCTCTTTCAAGCTGGAAGTGGATGCCTCTGCTACTGGCGCTGGTGCGGTTTTACTTCAAGAGAGTGAGTTTGATGTTGATCACCCAGTTTGTTACTTCTCGAAAAAGTTCACGTTATGTCAACGCAGGTATAGTACCATCGAAAAAGAGGCTCTTGCATTGTTATTAGCGTTGCAACATTTCGAGGTGTATTTAGGTGGAAGTTCATTTCCAATTATTGTCTATACGGACCACAACCCACTTGTGTTCTTGGCCCGGATGTCGAATTCAAATCAACGCTTAATGCGCTGGGCGTTGATAGTTCAAGAGTTTGACTTGGATATTCGACATAAAAAAGGCTCGCAGAATACTGTTGCGGATGCGCTGTCCCGCGTTTATGGTGCTGAAGTGTAAGATCTAAATGCGGCGGTGCAGTGTAGGTAATGCAAACTTCTTGTTAGCATTTCTTTTGGTGGGGAGGTGTTACGTGGGAATGCATTGTGTTGTGTTGGTCTAGTGTTCCTTTTGGTGTGTTTTTCTCTTTCTTGTTACCCTCTAACTATCATGACTCGCAGGTGGAGCTGATAATGAGTGACCTGATTGGGGACGGGAGTGATTGCTGCTACTTAAAGCCACCTGAAGCATGGATCTGGAGCTCCCCGCTCTCATGGCTTCCTTGATTGAGAGACTTGTTGTTTTGTTTCTATGCTGTAACATACGGTGTACATGCTGACTGTGGAATGAGACAACTGTTGTAAATCATTACTTTACTTTTCTAAGTTGATCTGTTATGTGGAACTTTAATATTTATTTTAAACCCTAATCATTTGGAGCATAGTAGGGAGGTGGGTGCCTCTTTTATTTATTACTCGTTTTCTCTTGTTTGTGATAAGTAGGGAGGTAAGCTTTTGTATATTTTGTTTATTATCTGAATTCTAGGTTAGAATCCTTAATATAGTTAGCTTTGTTTTGTTATTTGTTTTGGCTTTTCCCCCTCCTGAAATGTATATGCTCTTTACTACCTTATGTTTAATAAACTTACTTTTTATACTTTAAAGTATAGTTGGTGTTTTGAAGCCTTGGGAGTGAGAGCGGGGACTCCAGGGATCTTATTTGGATCCCTGTTATTTTGTTATGAATGTTTCTTCTGTTCTCTTTGAGTAGAGACTTTTGTTAATTCGTAACAATTAACAAATGAACTGGTCAATGAACTGACTTTAGCTGGAAAAATTACTCTGTTATTGACTTCTTGCATTAAACTATTTTCCTGTTTAACACTGTTTAACGCTGCTTTGACACAACCTGTACTGTATAAAGCACTATACAAATAAAGACTTGACTTCCAGTTAATGTGGAATACTGGAAACTTCATAACAGATGCAATCTTCACATCAATCGGGCATACCTGACCCTGACCCACCCTTTTCCCCAAGTAAACCACTGTTGCCTTGGCGAACTCACATTTTGCTAGGTTCAGAGTCAAAGACGCATCACAAAAACGTGAAAGCACTTCACGCAGGGAACTCAAATGTTCTTCCCAGCTAGAAGAATATATTACAATATCGTCTAGATAAGCCTCACACAAGACTGTGTTGGTCCCCTACCGAAATCGAAATCAGGTTACCAGTATATTTTAACGCTAATGTGTGCCACGACTCGTTTTCCAGAGGCAATACCATTGCGTAACATCAAAGCGAAAACCATTGTGAAAGAGTTGATTAAATTTTGTTCAACGTTTGGGTTACCTCGTGTGATCCAGACCGATCAGGGAACAAATTTTAAATCTAAAGTGTTTGAGCAAGTGTTGAAAGGAATTTCCGTTAATCACGTAGTGTCGAGTGCATATCATCCGCAGTCGCAGGGAGCGCTAGAGAGATTTCACCAGACGCTCAAATCAATGATGCGGGCGCACTGTGTGGAAGCCGGTAACGACTGGGCTGATGATCTCCCTTTGCTTTTATTTGCGATAAGGGAAACCGTTCAAGAATCGTTGGGGTTTAGTCCTGCAGAGCTCATTTTTGGACATGCGGTTCGGGGTCCTTTAAGGTTATTACGCGAACAACTTGTTAGTAATGACACCCCGCTTGTTCTCGTATCCGAGTATGTTCATTCTATTCGTGAACGTCTTCGTAGGACTTGTGACATTGCGAAGAAAAATTTGTCTGAGTCGCAGACTGAGATGAAGGAGCATTATGACCGTAAAACTGTCGCTCGTTCTTTTCATCCTGGTGAATCTGTTTTGCTATTAATGGCAGTGCCAGGGTCTGCTCTGCAACCAAGATTTTCAGGTCCTTATAGGGTGACGAAAAAGTTGAGTGACACGAATTATCTGATTTGCACGCCTGATTGTCGGAGGAAGTCGCGGATAGTTCATGTTAACATGTTAAAGTCTTATGTGCAAGACGAGTCTGCCCTTGTTAAGCCGAGTGTCGTCGTTGGGTCGACTGTAATAGAGGAGATGGAACAGGATTTTTCTGTACCTTGTGGTCATCTGTCGAACTCCGTAATCTTGAATAAATTGGAATCTCACTTAAGTTATTTAGCTCCGAATCAAAAGAAAGATATCGTTGAGTTAATTGAAAGTCATCGTTCACTATTTGGTGACATTCCATCACAGACTACAGTACTTCAGCATGATATCGACGTCGGAAACGCACAGCCAATAAGACAGCACCCTTTTCGGCTTAATCCGAGAAAGCGTGAGTTAATGAAAGCGGAGGTCGAGTATTTACGTGAGAATAACTTTGCGAGACCCAGTTTGAGTGCGTGGAGTTCGCCTTGCTTGTTGGTTCCCAAGGCTGATTCATCGGTTCGGTTCTGCACTGACTATCGCAAAGTCAACGCAGTAACTAAACCTGACTCGTTCCCACTTCCACGGATGGAAGACTGTATAGATCGGGTGGGTCCCGCAAAGTTTGTGACAAAATTAGATCTTCTTAAGGGGTACTGGCAAGTACCTCTTACTTCTCGGGCCTCAGAGATTTCAGCGTTTGTGACCCCTGATGATTTTATGCAGTACTCCGTTATGGCGTTCGGGATGCGAAATGCACCATCAACTTTCCAACGTTTGATGCGTATTGTACTAAGTGGAGTGCAGAAATGTGAGGCTTATCTAGACGATATTGTAATATATTCTTCTAGCTGGGAAGAACATTTGAGTTCCCTGCGTAAAGTGCTTTCACGTTTTTGTGATGCGTCTTTGACTCTGAACCTAGCAAAATGTGAGTTCGCCAAGGCAACAGTGGTTTACTTGGGGAAAAGGGTGGGTCAGGGTCAGGTATGCCCGATTGATGTGAAGATTGCATCTGTTATGAAGTTTCCAGTACCAGTGAATAAAAGAGAACTGCGTCGATTTTTGGGGATGGCAGGTTATTACAGAGGGTTCTGTCGTAACTTTGCCAGTGTTGTATCACCCTTAACCGATCTCCTCAGCACAGCTCGAGTATTTGTGTGGTCTCCTGCTTGTGAGGAAGCTTCTCGTACAGCTAAGGATTTGCTGTGTAACGCTCCTGTTTTGGCAGCGCCAGAGTTTACACGCTCTTTCAAGCTGGAAGTGGATGCCTCTGCTACTGGCGCTGGTGCGGTTTTACTTCAAGAGAGTGAGTTTGATGTTGATCACCCAGTTTGTTACTTCTCGAAAAAGTTCACGTTATGTCAACGCAGGTATAGTACCATCGAAAAAGAGGCTCTTGCATTGTTATTAGCGTTGCAACATTTCGAGGTGTATTTAGGTGGAAGTTCATTTCCAATTATTGTCTATACGGACCACAACCCACTTGTGTTCTTGGCCCGGATGTCGAATTCAAATCAACGCTTAATGCGCTGGGCGTTGATAGTTCAAGAGTTTGACTTGGATATTCGACATAAAAAAGGCTCGCAGAATACTGTTGCGGATGCGCTGTCCCGCGTTTATGGTGCTGAAGTGTAAGATCTAAATGCGGCGGTGCAGTGTAGGTAATGCAAACTTCTTGTTAGCATTTCTTTTGGTGGGGAGGTGTTACGTGGGAATGCATTGTGTTGTGTTGGTCTAGTGTTCCTTTTGGTGTGTTTTTCTCTTTCTTGTTACCCTCTAACTATCATGACTCGCAGGTGGAGCTGATAATGAGTGACCTGATTGGGGACGGGAGTGATTGCTGCTACTTAAAGCCACCTGAAGCATGGATCTGGAGCTCCCCGCTCTCATGGCTTCCTTGATTGAGAGACTTGTTGTTTTGTTTCTATGCTGTAACATACGGTGTACATGCTGACTGTGGAATGAGACAACTGTTGTAAATCATTACTTTACTTTTCTAAGTTGATCTGTTATGTGGAACTTTAATATTTATTTTAAACCCTAATCATTTGGAGCATAGTAGGGAGGTGGGTGCCTCTTTTATTTATTACTCGTTTTCTCTTGTTTGTGATAAGTAGGGAGGTAAGCTTTTGTATATTTTGTTTATTATCTGAATTCTAGGTTAGAATCCTTAATATAGTTAGCTTTGTTTTGTTATTTGTTTTGGCTTTTCCCCCTCCTGAAATGTATATGCTCTTTACTACCTTATGTTTAATAAACTTACTTTTTATACTTTAAAGTATAGTTGGTGTTTTGAAGCCTTGGGAGTGAGAGCGGGGACTCCAGGGATCTTATTTGGATCCCTGTTATTTTGTTATGAATGTTTCTTCTGTTCTCTTTGAGTAGAGACTTTTGTTAATTCGTAACAATTAACAAATGAACTGGTCAATGAACTGACTTTAGCTGGAAAAATTACTCTGTTATTGACTTCTTGCATTAAACTATTTTCCTGTTTAACACTGTTTAACGCTGCTTTGACACAACCAGTACTGTATAAAGCACTATACAAATAAAGACTTGACTTCCAGTTAATGTGGAATACTGGAAACTTCATAACAGATGCAATCTTCACATCAATCGGGCATACCTGACCCTGACCCACCCTTTTCCCCAAGTAAACCACTGTTGCCTTGGCGAACTCACATTTTGCTAGGTTCAGAGTCAAAGACGCATCACAAAAACGTGAAAGCACTTCACGCAGGGAACTCAAATGTTCTTCCCAGCTAGAAGAATATATTACAATATCGTCTAGATAAGCCTCACACAAGACTGTGTTGGTCCCCTACCGAAATCGAAATCAGGTTACCAGTATATTTTAACGCTAATGTGTGCCACGACTCGTTTTCCAGAGGCAATACCATTGCGTAACATCAAAGCGAAAACCATTGTGAAAGAGTTGATTAAATTTTGTTCAACGTTTGGGTTACCTCGTGTGATCCAGACCGATCAGGGAACAAATTTTAAATCTAAAGTGTTTGAGCAAGTGTTGAAAGGAATTTCCGTTAATCACGTAGTGTCGAGTGCATATCATCCGCAGTCGCAGGGAGCGCTAGAGAGATTTCACCAGACGCTCAAATCAATGATGCGGGCGCACTGTGTGGAAGCCGGTAACGACTGGGCTGATGATCTCCCTTTGCTTTTATTTGCGATAAGGGAAACCGTTCAAGAATCGTTGGGGTTTAGTCCTGCAGAGCTCATTTTTGGACATGCGGT
This sequence comes from Carassius carassius, assembly GCF_963082965.1. Lineage (NCBI taxonomy): Eukaryota > Metazoa > Chordata > Actinopteri > Cypriniformes > Cyprinidae > Carassius > Carassius carassius. The sequence goes on along the minus strand of NC_081760.1, from coordinate 17,466,804 downwards.
TCGGGGTCCTTTAAGGTTATTACGCGAACAACTTGTTAGTAATGACACCCCGCTTGTTCTCGTATCCGAGTATGTTCATTCTATTCGTGAACGTCTTCGTAGGACTTGTGACATTGCGAAGAAAAATTTGTCTGAGTCGCAGACTGAGATGAAGGAGCATTATGACCGTAAAACTGTCGCTCGTTCTTTTCATCCTGGTGAATCTGTTTTGCTATTAATGGCAGTGCCAGGGTCTGCTCTGCAACCAAGATTTTCAGGTCCTTATAGGGTGACGAAAAAGTTGAGTGACACGAATTATCTGATTTGCACGCCTGATTGTCGGAGGAAGTCGCGGATAGTTCATGTTAACATGTTAAAGTCTTATGTGCAAGACGAGTCTGCCCTTGTTAAGCCGAGTGTCGTCGTTGGGTCGACTGTAATAGAGGAGATGGAACAGGATTTTTCTGTACCTTGTGGTCATCTGTCGAACTCCGTAATCTTGAATAAATTGGAATCTCACTTAAGTTATTTAGCTCCGAATCAAAAGAAAGATATCGTTGAGTTAATTGAAAGTCATCGTTCACTATTTGGTGACATTCCATCACAGACTACAGTACTTCAGCATGATATCGACGTCGGAAACGCACAGCCAATAAGACAGCACCCTTTTCGGCTTAATCCGAGAAAGCGTGAGTTAATGAAAGCGGAGGTCGAGTATTTACGTGAGAATAACTTTGCGAGACCCAGTTTGAGTGCGTGGAGTTCGCCTTGCTTGTTGGTTCCCAAGGCTGATTCATCGGTTCGGTTCTGCACTGACTATCGCAAAGTCAACGCAGTAACTAAACCTGACTCGTTCCCACTTCCACGGATGGAAGACTGTATAGATCGGGTGGGTCCCGCAAAGTTTGTGACAAAATTAGATCTTCTTAAGGGGTACTGGCAAGTACCTCTTACTTCTCGGGCCTCAGAGATTTCAGCGTTTGTGACCCCTGATGATTTTATGCAGTACTCCGTTATGGCGTTCGGGATGCGAAATGCACCATCAACTTTCCAACGTTTGATGCGTATTGTACTAAGTGGAGTGCAGAAATGTGAGGCTTATCTAGACGATATTGTAATATATTCTTCTAGCTGGGAAGAACATTTGAGTTCCCTGCGTAAAGTGCTTTCACGTTTTTGTGATGCGTCTTTGACTCTGAACCTAGCAAAATGTGAGTTCGCCAAGGCAACAGTGGTTTACTTGGGGAAAAGGGTGGGTCAGGGTCAGGTATGCCCGATTGATGTGAAGATTGCATCTGTTATGAAGTTTCCAGTACCAGTGAATAAAAGAGAACTGCGTCGATTTTTGGGGATGGCAGGTTATTACAGAGGGTTCTGTCGTAACTTTGCCAGTGTTGTATCACCCTTAACCGATCTCCTCAGCACAGCTCGAGTATTTGTGTGGTCTCCTGCTTGTGAGGAAGCTTCTCGTACAGCTAAGGATTTGCTGTGTAACGCTCCTGTTTTGGCAGCGCCAGAGTTTACACGCTCTTTCAAGCTGGAAGTGGATGCCTCTGCTACTGGCGCTGGTGCGGTTTTACTTCAAGAGAGTGAGTTTGATGTTGATCACCCAGTTTGTTACTTCTCGAAAAAGTTCACGTTATGTCAACGCAGGTATAGTACCATCGAAAAAGAGGCTCTTGCATTGTTATTAGCGTTGCAACATTTCGAGGTGTATTTAGGTGGAAGTTCATTTCCAATTATTGTCTATACGGACCACAACCCACTTGTGTTCTTGGCCCGGATGTCGAATTCAAATCAACGCTTAATGCGCTGGGCGTTGATAGTTCAAGAGTTTGACTTGGATATTCGACATAAAAAAGGCTCGCAGAATACTGTTGCGGATGCGCTGTCCCGCGTTTATGGTGCTGAAGTGTAAGATCTAAATGCGGCGGTGCAGTGTAGGTAATGCAAACTTCTTGTTAGCATTTCTTTTGGTGGGGAGGTGTTACGTGGGAATGCATTGTGTTGTGTTGGTCTAGTGTTCCTTTTGGTGTGTTTTTCTCTTTCTTGTTACCCTCTAACTATCATGACTCGCAGGTGGAGCTGATAATGAGTGACCTGATTGGGGACGGGAGTGATTGCTGCTACTTAAAGCCACCTGAAGCATGGATCTGGAGCTCCCCGCTCTCATGGCTTCCTTGATTGAGAGACTTGTTGTTTTGTTTCTATGCTGTAACATACGGTGTACATGCTGACTGTGGAATGAGACAACTGTTGTAAATCATTACTTTACTTTTCTAAGTTGATCTGTTATGTGGAACTTTAATATTTATTTTAAACCCTAATCATTTGGAGCATAGTAGGGAGGTGGGTGCCTCTTTTATTTATTACTCGTTTTCTCTTGTTTGTGATAAGTAGGGAGGTAAGCTTTTGTATATTTTGTTTATTATCTGAATTCTAGGTTAGAATCCTTAATATAGTTAGCTTTGTTTTGTTATTTGTTTTGGCTTTTCCCCCTCCTGAAATGTATATGCTCTTTACTACCTTATGTTTAATAAACTTACTTTTTATACTTTAAAGTATAGTTGGTGTTTTGAAGCCTTGGGAGTGAGAGCGGGGACTCCAGGGATCTTATTTGGATCCCTGTTATTTTGTTATGAATGTTTCTTCTGTTCTCTTTGAGTAGAGACTTTTGTTAATTCGTAACAATTAACAAATGAACTGGTCAATGAACTGACTTTAGCTGGAAAAATTACTCTGTTATTGACTTCTTGCATTAAACTATTTTCCTGTTTAACACTGTTTAACGCTGCTTTGACACAACCAGTACTGTATAAAGCACTATACAAATAAAGACTTGACTTCCAGTTAATGTGGAATACTGGAAACTTCATAACAGATGCAATCTTCACATCAATCGGGCATACCTGACCCTGACCCACCCTTTTCCCCAAGTAAACCACTGTTGCCTTGGCGAACTCACATTTTGCTAGGTTCAGAGTCAAAGACGCATCACAAAAACGTGAAAGCACTTCACGCAGGGAACTCAAATGTTCTTCCCAGCTAGAAGAATATATTACAATATCGTCTAGATAAGCCTCACACAAGACTGTGTTGGTCCCCTACCGAAATCGAAATCAGGTTACCAGTATATTTTAACGCTAATGTGTGCCACGACTCGTTTTCCAGAGGCAATACCATTGCGTAACATCAAAGCGAAAACCATTGTGAAAGAGTTGATTAAATTTTGTTCAACGTTTGGGTTACCTCGTGTGATCCAGACCGATCAGGGAACAAATTTTAAATCTAAAGTGTTTGAGCAAGTGTTGAAAGGAATTTCCGTTAATCACGTAGTGTCGAGTGCATATCATCCGCAGTCGCAGGGAGCGCTAGAGAGATTTCACCAGACGCTCAAATCAATGATGCGGGCGCACTGTGTGGAAGCCGGTAACGACTGGGCTGATGATCTCCCTTTGCTTTTATTTGCGATAAGGGAAACCGTTCAAGAATCGTTGGGGTTTAGTCCTGCAGAGCTCATTTTTGGACATGCGGTTCGGGGTCCTTTAAGGTTATTACGCGAACAACTTGTTAGTAATGACACCCCGCTTGTTCTCGTATCCGAGTATGTTCATTCTATTCGTGAACGTCTTCGTAGGACTTGTGACATTGCGAAGAAAAATTTGTCTGAGTCGCAGACTGAGATGAAGGAGCATTATGACCGTAAAACTGTCGCTCGTTCTTTTCATCCTGGTGAATCTGTTTTGCTATTAATGGCAGTGCCAGGGTCTGCTCTGCAACCAAGATTTTCAGGTCCTTATAGGGTGACGAAAAAGTTGAGTGACACGAATTATCTGATTTGCACGCCTGATTGTCGGAGGAAGTCGCGGATAGTTCATGTTAACATGTTAAAGTCTTATGTGCAAGACGAGTCTGCCCTTGTTAAGCCGAGTGTCGTCGTTGGGTCGACTGTAATAGAGGAGATGGAACAGGATTTTTCTGTACCTTGTGGTCATCTGTCGAACTCCGTAATCTTGAATAAATTGGAATCTCACTTAAGTTATTTAGCTCCGAATCAAAAGAAAGATATCGTTGAGTTAATTGAAAGTCATCGTTCACTATTTGGTGACATTCCATCACAGACTACAGTACTTCAGCATGATATCGACGTCGGAAACGCACAGCCAATAAGACAGCACCCTTTTCGGCTTAATCCGAGAAAGCGTGAGTTAATGAAAGCGGAGGTCGAGTATTTACGTGAGAATAACTTTGCGAGACCCAGTTTGAGTGCGTGGAGTTCGCCTTGCTTGTTGGTTCCCAAGGCTGATTCATCGGTTCGGTTCTGCACTGACTATCGCAAAGTCAACGCAGTAACTAAACCTGACTCGTTCCCACTTCCACGGATGGAAGACTGTATAGATCGGGTGGGTCCCGCAAAGTTTGTGACAAAATTAGATCTTCTTAAGGGGTACTGGCAAGTACCTCTTACTTCTCGGGCCTCAGAGATTTCAGCGTTTGTGACCCCTGATGATTTTATGCAGTACTCCGTTATGGCGTTCGGGATGCGAAATGCACCATCAACTTTCCAACGTTTGATGCGTATTGTACTAAGTGGAGTGCAGAAATGTGAGGCTTATCTAGACGATATTGTAATATATTCTTCTAGCTGGGAAGAACATTTGAGTTCCCTGCGTAAAGTGCTTTCACGTTTTTGTGATGCGTCTTTGACTCTGAACCTAGCAAAATGTGAGTTCGCCAAGGCAACAGTGGTTTACTTGGGGAAAAGGGTGGGTCAGGGTCAGGTATGCCCGATTGATGTGAAGATTGCATCTGTTATGAAGTTTCCAGTACCAGTGAATAAAAGAGAACTGCGTCGATTTTTGGGGATGGCAGGTTATTACAGAGGGTTCTGTCGTAACTTTGCCAGTGTTGTATCACCCTTAACCGATCTCCTCAGCACAGCTCGAGTATTTGTGTGGTCTCCTGCTTGTGAGGAAGCTTCTCGTACAGCTAAGGATTTGCTGTGTAACGCTCCTGTTTTGGCAGCGCCAGAGTTTACACGCTCTTTCAAGCTGGAAGTGGATGCCTCTGCTACTGGCGCTGGTGCGGTTTTACTTCAAGAGAGTGAGTTTGATGTTGATCACCCAGTTTGTTACTTCTCGAAAAAGTTCACGTTATGTCAACGCAGGTATAGTACCATCGAAAAAGAGGCTCTTGCATTGTTATTAGCGTTGCAACATTTCGAGGTGTATTTAGGTGGAAGTTCATTTCCAATTATTGTCTATACGGACCACAACCCACTTGTGTTCTTGGCCCGGATGTCGAATTCAAATCAACGCTTAATGCGCTGGGCGTTGATAGTTCAAGAGTTTGACTTGGATATTCGACATAAAAAAGGCTCGCAGAATACTGTTGCGGATGCGCTGTCCCGCGTTTATGGTGCTGAAGTGTAAGATCTAAATGCGGCGGTGCAGTGTAGGTAATGCAAACTTCTTGTTAGCATTTCTTTTGGTGGGGAGGTGTTACGTGGGAATGCATTGTGTTGTGTTGGTCTAGTGTTCCTTTTGGTGTGTTTTTCTCTTTCTTGTTACCCTCTAACTATCATGACTCGCAGGTGGAGCTGATAATGAGTGACCTGATTGGGGACGGGAGTGATTGCTGCTACTTAAAGCCACCTGAAGCATGGATCTGGAGCTCCCCGCTCTCATGGCTTCCTTGATTGAGAGACTTGTTGTTTTGTTTCTATGCTGTAACATACGGTGTACATGCTGACTGTGGAATGAGACAACTGTTGTAAATCATTACTTTACTTTTCTAAGTTGATCTGTTATGTGGAACTTTAATATTTATTTTAAACCCTAATCATTTGGAGCATAGTAGGGAGGTGGGTGCCTCTTTTATTTATTACTCGTTTTCTCTTGTTTGTGATAAGTAGGGAGGTAAGCTTTTGTATATTTTGTTTATTATCTGAATTCTAGGTTAGAATCCTTAATATAGTTAGCTTTGTTTTGTTATTTGTTTTGGCTTTTCCCCCTCCTGAAATGTATATGCTCTTTACTACCTTATGTTTAATAAACTTACTTTTTATACTTTAAAGTATAGTTGGTGTTTTGAAGCCTTGGGAGTGAGAGCGGGGACTCCAGGGATCTTATTTGGATCCCTGTTATTTTGTTATGAATGTTTCTTCTGTTCTCTTTGAGTAGAGACTTTTGTTAATTCGTAACAATTAACAAATGAACTGGTCAATGAACTGACTTTAGCTGGAAAAATTACTCTGTTATTGACTTCTTGCATTAAACTATTTTCCTGTTTAACACTGTTTAACGCTGCTTTGACACAACCAGTACTGTATAAAGCACTATACAAATAAAGACTTGACTTCCAGTTAATGTGGAATACTGGAAACTTCATAACAGATGCAATCTTCACATCAATCGGGCATACCTGACCCTGACCCACCCTTTTCCCCAAGTAAACCACTGTTGCCTTGGCGAACTCACATTTTGCTAGGTTCAGAGTCAAAGACGCATCACAAAAACGTGAAAGCACTTCACGCAGGGAACTCAAATGTTCTTCCCAGCTAGAAGAATATATTACAATATCGTCTAGATAAGCCTCACACAAGACTGTGTTGGTCCCCTACCGAAATCGAAATCAGGTTACCAGTATATTTTAACGCTAATGTGTGCCACGACTCGTTTTCCAGAGGCAATACCATTGCGTAACATCAAAGCGAAAACCATTGTGAAAGAGTTGATTAAATTTTGTTCAACGTTTGGGTTACCTCGTGTGATCCAGACCGATCAGGGAACAAATTTTAAATCTAAAGTGTTTGAGCAAGTGTTGAAAGGAATTTCCGTTAATCACGTAGTGTCGAGTGCATATCATCCGCAGTCGCAGGGAGCGCTAGAGAGATTTCACCAGACGCTCAAATCAATGATGCGGGCGCACTGTGTGGAAGCCGGTAACGACTGGGCTGATGATCTCCCTTTGCTTTTATTTGCGATAAGGGAAACCGTTCAAGAATCGTTGGGGTTTAGTCCTGCAGAGCTCATTTTTGGACATGCGGTTCGGGGTCCTTTAAGGTTATTACGCGAACAACTTGTTAGTAATGACACCCCGCTTGTTCTCGTATCCGAGTATGTTCATTCTATTCGTGAACGTCTTCGTAGGACTTGTGACATTGCGAAGAAAAATTTGTCTGAGTCGCAGACTGAGATGAAGGAGCATTATGACCGTAAAACTGTCGCTCGTTCTTTTCATCCTGGTGAATCTGTTTTGCTATTAATGGCAGTGCCAGGGTCTGCTCTGCAACCAAGATTTTCAGGTCCTTATAGGGTGACGAAAAAGTTGAGTGACACGAATTATCTGATTTGCACGCCTGATTGTCGGAGGAAGTCGCGGATAGTTCATGTTAACATGTTAAAGTCTTATGTGCAAGACGAGTCTGCCCTTGTTAAGCCGAGTGTCGTCGTTGGGTCGACTGTAATAGAGGAGATGGAACAGGATTTTTCTGTACCTTGTGGTCATCTGTCGAACTCCGTAATCTTGAATAAATTGGAATCTCACTTAAGTTATTTAGCTCCGAATCAAAAGAAAGATATCGTTGAGTTAATTGAAAGTCATCGTTCACTATTTGGTGACATTCCATCACAGACTACAGTACTTCAGCATGATATCGACGTCGGAAACGCACAGCCAATAAGACAGCACCCTTTTCGGCTTAATCCGAGAAAGCGTGAGTTAATGAAAGCGGAGGTCGAGTATTTACGTGAGAATAACTTTGCGAGACCCAGTTTGAGTGCGTGGAGTTCGCCTTGCTTGTTGGTTCCCAAGGCTGATTCATCGGTTCGGTTCTGCACTGACTATCGCAAAGTCAACGCAGTAACTAAACCTGACTCGTTCCCACTTCCACGGATGGAAGACTGTATAGATCGGGTGGGTCCCGCAAAGTTTGTGACAAAATTAGATCTTCTTAAGGGGTACTGGCAAGTACCTCTTACTTCTCGGGCCTCAGAGATTTCAGCGTTTGTGACCCCTGATGATTTTATGCAGTACTCCGTTATGGCGTTCGGGATGCGAAATGCACCATCAACTTTCCAACGTTTGATGCGTATTGTACTAAGTGGAGTGCAGAAATGTGAGGCTTATCTAGACGATATTGTAATATATTCTTCTAGCTGGGAAGAACATTTGAGTTCCCTGCGTAAAGTGCTTTCACGTTTTTGTGATGCGTCTTTGACTCTGAACCTAGCAAAATGTGAGTTCGCCAAGGCAACAGTGGTTTACTTGGGGAAAAGGGTGGGTCAGGGTCAGGTATGCCCGATTGATGTGAAGATTGCATCTGTTATGAAGTTTCCAGTACCAGTGAATAAAAGAGAACTGCGTCGATTTTTGGGGATGGCAGGTTATTACAGAGGGTTCTGTCGTAACTTTGCCAGTGTTGTATCACCCTTAACCGATCTCCTCAGCACAGCTCGAGTATTTGTGTGGTCTCCTGCTTGTGAGGAAGCTTCTCGTACAGCTAAGGATTTGCTGTGTAACGCTCCTGTTTTGGCAGCGCCAGAGTTTACACGCTCTTTCAAGCTGGAAGTGGATGCCTCTGCTACTGGCGCTGGTGCGGTTTTACTTCAAGAGAGTGAGTTTGATGTTGATCACCCAGTTTGTTACTTCTCGAAAAAGTTCACGTTATGTCAACGCAGGTATAGTACCATCGAAAAAGAGGCTCTTGCATTGTTATTAGCGTTGCAACATTTCGAGGTGTATTTAGGTGGAAGTTCATTTCCAATTATTGTCTATACGGACCACAACCCACTTGTGTTCTTGGCCCGGATGTCGAATTCAAATCAACGCTTAATGCGCTGGGCGTTGATAGTTCAAGAGTTTGACTTGGATATTCGACATAAAAAAGGCTCGCAGAATACTGTTGCGGATGCGCTGTCCCGCGTTTATGGTGCTGAAGTGTAAGATCTAAATGCGGCGGTGCAGTGTAGGTAATGCAAACTTCTTGTTAGCATTTCTTTTGGTGGGGAGGTGTTACGTGGGAATGCATTGTGTTGTGTTGGTCTAGTGTTCCTTTTGGTGTGTTTTTCTCTTTCTTGTTACCCTCTAACTATCATGACTCGCAGGTGGAGCTGATAATGAGTGACCTGATTGGGGACGGGAGTGATTGCTGCTACTTAAAGCCACCTGAAGCATGGATCTGGAGCTCCCCGCTCTCATGGCTTCCTTGATTGAGAGACTTGTTGTTTTGTTTCTATGCTGTAACATACGGTGTACATGCTGACTGTGGAATGAGACAACTGTTGTAAATCATTACTTTACTTTTCTAAGTTGATCTGTTATGTGGAACTTTAATATTTATTTTAAACCCTAATCATTTGGAGCATAGTAGGGAGGTGGGTGCCTCTTTTATTTATTACTCGTTTTCTCTTGTTTGTGATAAGTAGGGAGGTAAGCTTTTGTATATTTTGTTTATTATCTGAATTCTAGGTTAGAATCCTTAATATAGTTAGCTTTGTTTTGTTATTTGTTTTGGCTTTTCCCCCTCCTGAAATGTATATGCTCTTTACTACCTTATGTTTAATAAACTTACTTTTTATACTTTAAAGTATAGTTGGTGTTTTGAAGCCTTGGGAGTGAGAGCGGGGACTCCAGGGATCTTATTTGGATCCCTGTTATTTTGTTATGAATGTTTCTTCTGTTCTCTTTGAGTAGAGACTTTTGTTAATTCGTAACAATTAACAAATGAACTGGTCAATGAACTGACTTTAGCTGGAAAAATTACTCTGTTATTGACTTCTTGCATTAAACTATTTTCCTGTTTAACACTGTTTAACGCTGCTTTGACACAACCAGTACTGTATAAAGCACTATACAAATAAAGACTTGACTTCCAGTTAATGTGATATATAGATTACAGTATATTAAGATTACAGTTAACTAGACCAGTGTTATTTTTGTAGCATGCATTTTGTATCAGACATTTGGTTTATTTTGTATCATTTTCATTTATATATTTTATTTTACTTCAGGTTTGAGTAATTTTGTTTAGTTTTGTCATTTTTATTTATTTTTAATATGTTTATATATATATTTTTTTTTTTTAAAGAAATATTTATTTGAGTTTTAAATTTGCTTTTATCCAAAGCAACATACTGCTATTATTTTATCATATTTTATTTATTTTTATTGAAATACTTATTTTTATTGAAATACTAATATAGTTTTAGATTCTAATAGATACTATTAAAGTAATTTTGTTGTGTGTTTTTGTTATTTTTATTTCAAATGGGTCATATAGTTTTTAATTTCAGTTATAGTTTTATTAATTACTTCATTACAAGTTTAACTAAATGAAAATGATAAACGTTGCCTTGGAAAACTAGATGAAATAAAATAATTTTTTATATTGTTTTTTATAAAAGTAAATGTTTATTTTATTTCAAGTAATGAAAAAGTTTTTTGTTTTTTTTATGGTTCTAGTTTTTTGATCATGCATCACTAGCACTGTGAAAACATTGATTTATCATTACATTAGTGAGCATCTATTAGCAGTTCACCTTTATAAATAGAATCAAGCTAAAAACTGACTGACCTGGAAGTCCTCCTATGTAAGTGTGGACTTGACCCTGCATGGCACTGTTGAGTTTGGATAAAGCCATGCTCAGGGTTTCAGAGTCACTGTAGGACACGCTGGAAGAGTTTGCCGTGATGTGGAGACCATCAGCTGATACTTTCATCTCCAACACCAACCGGTCCGGATAACACAGCATCAGAGACTGCAGCGTCGCCACGCAGATGCCGTCCATAAAAACCTGCAGATTCTGCAATACATGGGCAAGAGACACATGTGTGTTTAGTGTGTTCTCAGACTTCACCAGGACGGGACATCAGCACTGAATCTTACCGCATCATCAGGTCCTTGTGTCACCACAGCAACTGAAAGAGGGACAGAGCGGTTGCTAACCAGGGCAAATAATACACCGGTGCTGCTGGACGGACGGACGCTCATCTCAACATCCAGCTTCCAGAGATCTGTGCTGCCTTAGACATGAACACATGTCAGTAACTCATCCAACTAAAACAGAGTTAAGAGTTTATTCTTTCATTAATGTGCTTATATGTAATGAGGAGACTTTTGTCTTCTGTAGAGTTGCATTTAAAATCGTTCCATAATTATAAAACTCCACAATATCAGTTGTGCATAACTGATCAATTCTGCTACATTAATACATTAATTTCCTATTTATTACTGTGAAGCTGCTTCTATATGTATAAAGATAGAGAGAAAGACAGATGGCTAGATATTCATTTGATAAAAAAATATTTATATGACAAACTACATAAAATAACGCAACTAAAATTGAAACTAAAATATAAGAATATAAAACACTAAAAGTAAATACAAACCCGATTCCAAAAAAGTTTGGACACTGTACAAATTGTGAGTAAAAAAAGGAATGAAATAATTTACAAATCTCATAAACTTATATTTTATTCACAATAGAACATAGATAGCATTTCAAATGTTGAAAGTGATAAATTTTGAAATGTCATGCCAAATATTGGCTCATTTTGGATTTCATGAGAGCTCAGACGAATCAAAATTTGAAGCTCATTTTGGAAAACTGGGACGCCATGTCATCCGGACTAAAGAGGACAAGGACAACCAAAGTTCTGATGGTATGGGGTAGCATGAATACAACAACATGGCTGCGTAGAAGAAGGATCTGGGTACTGAAATGGCCAGCCTGCAGTCCAGATCTTTCACCCATAGAAAACATTTGGCGCATCATAAAGAGGAAGATGCGACAAAGAAGACCTAAGAAAGTTGAGCAACTAGAAGCCTGTATAAGACAAGAATGCGACAACATTCCTATTCCTAAACTTGAGCAACTTGTCTCCTCAGTCCTCAGACGTTTGCAGACTGTTATAAAAAGAAGAGCGGATGCCACACAGTGGTAAACATGGCCTTGTCCCAACTTTTTTGAGATGTGTTGATGCCATGATATTTAAAATCAACTTATTTTTCCCTTAAAATTATACATTTTCTCAGTTTAAAAATTTGATATGTCATCTATGTTGCATTCTGAATAAAATATTGAAATTTGAAACTTCCACATCATTGCAATCTGTTTTTATTCACAATTTGTATAGTGTCCCAACTTTTTTGGAATCGGGTTTGTAAATAATATTAAAATAATACTGATAAAAATTACATTTTGTTTTAAAACAATAATTACTAAAATAAATAATAATTACAAATATTTGTAATTAATCTTTGTTAAAATTAAAATGAAAGCAAGAATTGGCTAAAAATCGTCTCCAGTTACTATCGTAACCTCGGTTCCCTGAGAGGCGGGAACGAGACATTACGTCAGCTATGACGTATATGGGAACTCCTCCCTTCTCCACTTTTGCTAGATTCTTATGGGCTAACGCCCGCTGGGGACAGCTAGCCAATTGACGCAAAGCATGCAAATACTGACAGGTTCGGGGGCAGTATAAATTGCGTGGCCGTGAAAATTATGTCAGAATCACCACTGAACGCTAGCACAGCTGATCAAACAGCGACCACGGCGGCTAACGTAATGTTTCGTTCCCGCCTCTCAGAGAACCAAGGTTACGATAGTAACCGGAAACGTTCCCTTCTCGAGATGGTAACTCGACATTACGTTAGCTATGACGTATATGGGAACTGTATTCAATCCCACCGTGAGAGGAGTGAAGAGAAGACCTGAACGGGGTCGATCACCCCCTTACATAAGCAATACAATAGCCAATGGCCGTGTCGCTAAGAGTGCTCGCATCTGATAGGCGGAACTAGACCAATGAGACATCTGCTCCGACCCTAACAAAATTTGCATATCTCCAAGCAATGAACGCGAAGGCTGCACTAAACAAGGCAGACACAACGCAATAAGCACTCAAGCATGAGAGTTAAATACAGAGTCGACGGCATTAGCGGTGACAACTGCATAAACCATAACACAGAGTTAACAGCCACGGTAACTACTGTATATCTGCTTAAACAGAATGAATAAAACTTAACTCACCGAAAGTACACTACATGTGACGCTACAGAAGGTACATCCAGCTTGTAAAACCTGGCAAATGTGTTCTGAGAAGACCAGCCAGCAGCAAAACATAAATACTGGATAGACATACCTTTTCGCAGAATGAGCTCTGATGTTGAGGGGACAATCCTTCCCCTGGCATTCGTTAGCGTCCGCAATCCAGTGAGAAAGTCTCTGTTTAGAAACAGCACGTACCTTATTACATCCACCAAGCACACGAACAGCTGGTCCGACTGACGAAAGGCGATATACAGTACAGACCAAAAGTTTGGACACACCTTCTCATTCAAAGAATTTTCTTTATTTTCATGACTATGAAAATCGTAGAGTCACACTGAAGGCATCAAGGGCTATTTGACCAAGAAGGAGAGTGATGGGGTGCTGTGCCAGATGACCTGGCCTCCACAGTCACCGGACCTGAACCCAATCGAGATGGTTTAGGGGTGAGCTGGACCGCAGACTGAAGGCAAAAGGGCCAACGAGTGCTAAGCATCTCTCGGGGAACTCTTTCAAGACTCATTTCAGGTGACTACCTCTTGAAGCTCATCAAGAGAATGCCTAGAGTGTGCAAAGCACTCATCAAAGCAAAAGGTGGCTACTTTGAAGAACCTAGAATATGACATATTTTCAGTTGTTTCACACTTTTTTTTTATGAATATAATTCCATATATAATTCCACATGTGTTAATTCATAGTATTGATGCCTTCAGTGTGAATCTACAATTTTCATAGGCATGAAAATAAAGAAAAAACTTTGAATGAGAAGGTGTGTCCAAACTTTTGGTCTGTACTGTACATCCGTAAAACCCTAACAGGGTCCCGGCGCTCTGAGCATCAGCGTCATGCAAGGCTGACGGCTCAGCAGATAAGGCAGGCAGGGAACAACCTGTGCTCTAAAAAGTTGTATTGAGTGACTCAGGAACGTAACCCAGTCTTGGCCGGAGAGTGACATTACAGTCGCCAGGTCCGAAACAGATGCAAAATTGTTCACCAAAAACTCAATGGAAGTCTCCAATGCGCTTCGCTGAGGCGAGAGCAAGAAGCAAGGCAGTATTCAGGGAAGCTCCTTAACCGCAATCGAAGCTAAGGGCTCAAACGGTGGTAAAGATAGAGCCCTCTAAACTAGAGCTAGATCCCACGGCGGCAAGGACGGCGGCCATGAAGGACACAATCTCTTTTCTCCCCTGGGAAAACTGATTACCAGAGCGTGCTTACTGATCGTTTGCCCGTCAACCGGGGAACGAAAAGCGGCAATATCAGTCACATACACCTTAAGCATGGATGGCAAACTCCCGCAATCCATACTGTGCTGTAGAAAGTGCAAAACATCCGACAAGGAACAGGTCCCCGGGGTCAGTATGTATGTCCTTGCACCATTTTGTGAAAAATTCCCCACTTCAGAGCGTAGAAGCGCCTGGTAGAAGGTGCCCGCGTCTCCATAAGTGTGCTCAGCACTCGTGAGTGCAGAGGGTCCTGCTCATTAGGGTCCCCGCAGCAGCCACACATGATGGTTCCACAGCTCGGGGCTGGGGTACCATTTCGTGTTGTTCGTCTGAGACAGCACGTCCTTCCTGAGGGGGATCTGCCATGGGGGAGCCATAACTAACTCTCTCAGGTCCACGAACCAAGGTTGATTCGGCCAGTTTGGGGCCACGAGTATAACTGATGCTCTCTCCTCCCTGATTTTGCACAACACCATAGGCAGAATCTTCACCGGAGGGAACGCGTAAAGCCTGGCTTCCGGCCAACGCGATGTCAGAGCATCTCCCGGCAGAGGGGAGTGAGAGAGCGAGGAGAACGTCTGACAGTGCGTGTTTTCGCTCGTGGCAAACAAATCCACTCCTGCCCTCCCAAATCGATCCCAAATCATTTTATCTGATCCTGGGTGAAGCTAGGGCTGGATGATTAATCGAAAAGTAATCGAAAACCGAAACCGAGTAATCGAAACTGAAATTCAGAACCTCTAACCGACTTAATTTTCCCATGTCAGTTATTTTGGTTTTTTAATCCTAATACTTCCCCCTTAAAAGCATACTACCGCTCTCCAGTCAGTGGCATAAAAGCAAAACACGGAGGTGAACGCCGGTTCAACACACAGTGATGGTGCGCGAGTGGTGAGCCTTGCATCTTTACTAAACTTTGTCAGTTGTATTTGTTTTATGGTTTGGACATTCAAGCGATTAGACAGTTGGATGTGTATTATTATTTCGAGCTACCATGTTCGCGCAGCTGCATTGTGGCATGAACACTCACATAAACAGTAGCTGTAAAGATCGCGCACACAGAGGAAGGCAGAAACTAGTTGTCAGAGCTGTCCTGTGATTTATTACTAAAGTAGCTTAGAATCTCAAAACTTATTATAGCATATTTTTCTACTTTTGAAGGAACTAGGCTATTTACAACCCACAGCTTCACAATAATATAGAGACAGTATGACTAATTCACATACACGCAATCACTCGTACTGGTACTGTGCTAATTTATCTTTATCTGATCTTTATTTATCTCTTAAACCGAGCAATAATCTATAAGAAATGTTACGAACATAGATAAAATAACTGCTGATAGTGAGCTATGATGTCAGATCGCGCTTTCAATAGGAAAAAATATCCCACCTTTAATAGTCAATCTCAACCGTCTGGCTGAGGCCAGTCTAAAAAGACATTCAAGACAGTTGACAGAATGCTGCTGCGTGTTGTCATGAAAGCGTATAATTTTACGTGTTATTAAGCCTTGCCACTTGCCAATTTGACCATTCAAAAAACTTTAAAGCATTCAAACACAAGATGCAGAAAATCTGAACTGAGCAGCTGGTTACTCGGGCGCTGTGCTCGGTGTGGAGCGGAGAGAGAGCCGCGTCTCACAGACAGTAACACTTAACTGAGCTCTCCTTTGTGGAATTGCTAATGCAACCCTTTCACACCAGAATGAACACAATTAATCATTGATTGATAATTGGCCAACGAAGTATTGACTGTTGTCTGAAGTTTTGTTTGATTGTAATCCATTACATATATTTCTATCAAATTTATCTGATATTATCAAGATGAATTTGTTCTGACAGTTTAACTCTTGAGTTCTTGTCATATTTTATTACCATTTTCTAAACTATAGCAAATAAACTGATAATGTGAGAAATGTTGAAGGTGTCTGAATAAATTTTGGTTTGACTGTATGTTTAATTTTTACAGTGCTATTTTACATTTAATTATTCGGTTTCTGTACCTGGACATTTACAAACTTGAAAAAACTTAAACACTGTGTAAATAGCACAAACAAATAAACAGGACGAACATACAAATTAAACACTTTCAAACAGGGCCCACTGGTACAACCTGCACCTGGGCCCTGCTTACAGTACAAACCTTTTAACCAAAAAAAAAAAAACAGAAAGAAAATAATCATTCATTAGTCGTAATCGAGGTAAAATGTTAAATTAATCGAGGTTTTGCTTTTAGGCCATAATCGTCCAGCCCTAGGTGAAGCCTCCACTCTCCTTGAGGAATCCTGTTCCTCGAAAGCATGTTCACTCCACGGTTCAGAATTCTCTTATGGAGAGAACGTGTCGGTTCGCCCACAACAGGAGACTCACTGCCTGTTTGAATAGAGCTCTGGAGCGCACGCCGCCCTGGCAATTTATGTACGAGACCACAGACGTGTTGTCAGTTCGAATCAGTACATGTTGGCGCTCCAATTTTGACCGAAATGCTTGCAGGGCTAAGGACACCGCTTCCAATTCCAAACGCTTTATGTGCCACCTTCTCTGTGACTCCAACCACAGGCCTGAGGCAGGTACCCCCATGCGCACTGCTCCCCAGCCTGAAGTTGACGCGTTCTTGGGCTCCTGGGCTGAACATATGTGGGTTGACGCAACTGTGAATGACCATAATGCGCATATGGACCGAAGACCACGCCTTCGACAGAACTCCAGTTACAGCCAAAACTGCAGCGGCCACATATGCAGCAGACCCAGATGGCACACTGAAGAAACCGCCCCCATCAGTCCCAGAAGCCTCTGAAATTCCCTCAGTGAAAACGGCCTGCCCGGTCTGAACAGCGCAGAGTTGATAAAATTGTCTCTATACGCTCTAGAGAGAGATGGGCTTGCATCGCCATCGAGTCGTAAAACATATTCTCCAATCCCAGATATGTTATAGTACGACTCGGTAAAAAAAAACACGCTCTTCTGCATATTCACACGCAGTCCCAGCGTATCCAAATGGCGAAGCATTGTTTCCACGTGACTGATTAGCATATCTCTTGAGTGGGCTAAAATCAGCCAATCGTCCAGATAATTCAACATGCGCATTCCGCTTGATTTGAGGGGAAATTTCGCTCTATTGCTCCCGTCTCGAGCAGACTGAGAACTTCCTGTCGCAGAATAGGAAGGTTTTGGGGGAAAGTCAGTGACGGGACCATGCCAAGAGGCGGGGAGGTCTGCGTTTGAATATCCGAGGTGAATTATTCCCATTATCCACGGTGAAACGCCCGGGATAGCCCTCCTAGTGTCCATGAAATGACACAGCATACGCTTTAGCTCTGATGCCACTGATGGCTTGTTTTGACCAAGGACCCGCCCCCGCGAGGCTACTGGCGGGAGTGCGGTTCGTGGCGGGCATTGAATGGTGTGGCACTCTTGCGGCCTCTAGAGGCCATATAATAATGGGTTGTGGCTCTGCACTGCTCTGAGACAGGGTGAGTGAAACAGTGTTGGGTGCAAGAGGAGGAAAAAGCTCTTGTTGATTGTATACATGCTTCTATTGTGGAACTCACACAAACAGCATAGCATAGCAATCGTCACCCGTAGGACCATGGGGGACATGATGCATTTGAACAAGGCGCTTGGGGGGCGGGGCCTCCCGCGTGCTCTCTCTTCCACTTTATCGGTCTGTCAGAGAGACAGTTTGGTGGCCGAGGCTGGCGCGCTGGCTCTCTCGCAGCGCGGGGCTCCTCAACTGACCCTAACGTTTCCTCCCAGGCTCTTACCACTGCTGGTTTGCTACCACTGCGCACATACCCGTGGGCTTCCGCCCCGTCCACGTGTCGTGAACATGGCCTGCATGGCAGAATGGGTGCGCGCCGATTTGGGTGTAGCCCACGACTTCACCACAAGCTCTTTTTTTGCGGTCTGGCAGCGGCTCGACTGGAGGAGCCAGGAGTCCAGCTACTTTTCACAGGCTCGTCAGGTGCGTTGCATCCGTGACGGCCTTGCCAAAGACCCTGGCGAGCTCCTCCTGGAGGTCTGCAGGGCCCTCTTGGTCGGGGCAGGCCGACTGATATGCCCGATCCTTATCTGACGCCGAAAGCAACATGTAGTCGTCTTCCTCGCCAGCTCCGAAGAGGACGAAGTTCGCGGGGCGGAAGCTATTGTCCACCAAGCCGACGTCGAACTCGTCTTTGGGCGGGAGAGGGCCTCATTCACGCTGTTGTCCGAGCCACTCTGGCTCTGAGGGTGCGCACTGGCAGTGGGTGCATGTGTCGTCCGTGTGAGGCCCAGGCAGGTCACACAGAACTGGTGAAGGTCCGAGTCTGGCAGTAGCAGCCATCGGATGCAGAGAGGAAAACAGGGTGAGTAGTCCTCTATTGCAACTTCCACGATGACTTAGATAAGACTTCTAGCGTGAAGAAAGAGATTCTGACGTAATTTTCGCGCCCATGCAATTTATACTGTCCGCAACCTATCAGTATTTGCATGCTTCGCCTGAATTGGCCAGCTGTCCCCAGCTGGCGTTAGCCCATAAGATTTCAGCGAAAGTGGAGAAGGGAGGAGTCCCCATATACATCATAGCTGACGTAATGTCGAGTTACCGCCTTGAGAAGGGAACTAACTTTATCTGACCCTCTAACTCTAGGACTCTCCATTCTAATTATATTCTTAAAAAAATAACCAGCTTTCTAATCTTTTTGTTTTCTGTCTGTTTTCTTTCATTTATTATACAATTAACAAAAACAAAAAAGACCTCTAACACTAGCTTGCTCTATTCTTTTTCTATTCTATCCGTTTTCTTTTTATTTATTATATTATTTAAAAGCCCTTGCTACGTGTACTGCATTAAGCTAACTAAGACTTGTTGTAAGACTTGTTATAGCACTTATATATCATTGCTCTTTAGTTGTTTTTGATTGCTTCCATTGTCTTCATTTGTAAGTTGCTTTGGATAAAAGCGTCTGCTTAATGAATAAATGTAAATATAATGTAAATGTAAATGTAATGAACACTCTAGAAATAAATGTAAAAGTGTATTAAAAATATATAGAAATAAATGTGACTTGACTTATACAAAGTGCTTGTGCAAAAAAACTAACCGAGTTTAGACTGAATCTTCTGTGGTAATGGACTTGCTGCAGACACTTTATTAAGAGCTTTAATTGTATTTATTTCACTGAACTCACTGTAGTTGATGTTGAAGAGTGCCAGGCCTCTGCCGCTGAAGAAAGAGCCTTTCTCCACATGCACATAACAGTGTTTGCTCTCCTTTCCCCGAAACACCTCATTCACTCCAGACACGTCCTGATTCATCAGATTCCAGCCACGGATGCAGCCATCCAGCCTCGGGTTGATCTGATTCACAGTGGCACAGACAGAGCAAACATTCAGTTAATTCACAAAACAATACTATTGTTAAACACGTTACTTTAAATAAAACAAACTTAATAAAAAAAATGTTTATCATTTTACATTATTTGTAATTTTGTTATGAACATTTCGATTTTAATTAGGTTTTTCTTAATATTGAGCTTTGTTTTATTTTTATTTCAGTTCTAGTTTTAGCAATTTTAGTACTTGAGCTTAAGCGTATTTTATTTCGACTAGTTGCGAAAGAAAACATTTCTCATTTTAATTTACTTTGACTTGATGCACTAAAATATCAAAGATCGAAATGAAAATCAAAAACCATTCGTATTTAAAAAAAAATAAAAATGATAAAAACAACAATATTGCTAAAAGGAACTAAAATGTAAATAAAATTTAAAATTTAAATAAACAAAAAATTTTATTTTTAAATTTTTGTATTTGTTAATTGCATTTAAAATGTGTAATTTCCACTAAACTGACTGCCGCTGCTGTGACCTGTAAGGTGTGTGTTTGAATTCTCACTGGTTTGATGAGGCTCTCGTTGCGATTAGGCAGGCCGGCAATGTAAACCTTTGTTTCCAGTTTGTCATTGACGGGGTTGAAGAGTCGCTCAGGACTGTTAATGCTCATTATAGCCTCTTTACTGATCTTCACACTGATGCTTCCCATCAGCTCCTCCACAGAGATCTACAGACCACAGCAAACACTTCACACACAACCTCACATCCAAACACCACCGCTTAAACCTCAGGGGTCAGTATGATTGTTAAAGAAATTAATAGTTTTATTCAGTAAGGATGCATTAAATTGATCAAAAGTGACAGTGAAGTCATTTATAATGTTACAAAAGATCTCTGTTTCAAATAAATGCTGTTATTTTGAACTTTCTACAGTATTCATCAAAGAATTCTGAAAAAAAGATTCTAAAAGATACTAATGAACCAAGCAGAAGTTGAGTTGCTGAAGGAAACATCAGTGTTTGTGCGTCAGCAGTAGAATCATGTCAAAGACTGTAAATCACAAGGAACAATAAAGCAGTTCCTATCAGACAGAGATATGATCATCTATAATCATGATTGATTCAAACGCACCACATGCCACTGGCCGTCATTGATGGCTTTTCCTCCACTGGTCAAATGGATGGAGTATTCATTCTTAAACTGAACCTCTATGCGGCCAGACCGTAAACCCAACATAAACCAGGAGTCCTGCGAAGACTGGGCATACAGAATCACTCCCTCAGGATCAAACGTGCGGATATCAAATTCAGCTGAAAACCTGTGGGAAAAATGTATATACTATCATATAATTTATTAATATTTTGAATTAGCTTTTTTGTATGTTTTTAGTTTTGAAATAATCATTTCACATTATTATTTTTTTATGTTTTATTTAGCTTTCATTTATTTTTATTTCAGTTCTAATTTGAGCAATTTTAGTACTTGAGCTTAAACTTATTTTGTTTCAGATAATTGCCATTTTTTATATATATATATATATATATATATATATACACACACATATAATTTTTTTTCAGCCCCATTATAAATGAATGAAAATATTTTATGTACTTTTGTTATTTTTCCAATTCATTTTATTGGATTTTTTATTTATTTATTTTTTTTATTACATTTAAATTTAGTAATTATTTAAAAAGGTAAGTTTTCCATCTAATATTTAGATTTGATTTATTTCTGCTTTATTTCAGTTAATTATTCAGTAAAAGTATTGTTATTCATATACTACTATAGTATTTGTTAATATACCTAAGTTTCAGTTTTCATTTTAATTAGTTTAGATATTAATGATGTTTAGATTTAGCCATTTTAATACTTCAACTTATTTTATTTCAGTTAGTTGACAAAACTTTCTAAGATTTTTTAAGAGTAAGTTTTCCACCTAATACTTTTATTTCAAATGTATTTCATTTTTATACTGAGTTAGCAGTGTCAACACTGAAACACTCACAAAGGATTGGCTTCAGAAAATAATGTTCATCCATTCAGGAGGTAAAACTAATTATTATATCAGCTGCACTTTATCAGGAACATTCTTCACTAACAGAAAAAAAGGCACACCTACACTGCCTGAACAGGAAAACTGCTAGTGTTTAGTTACAGCTTCTATCCCAGCATTCCTCAGAAACATAATAACTGTGATAGTCGTACTTGGTGTCGGCCTGCAGACGGAAGCGCAGGTAGAACTGTTCTCCCAGATACAGCATCTGCTCATGCTTATATTCGTACAGATCCAAACACTTGGGGATCTTCTCACACTGACGGCTGTCCTCTGCCAGCTTCACACCTTTACGCCCGTCACAGTGACACGAGAAACTGCCGATGGTGTTCACACACTCGCCGTCACACACGTCCTGCTCACACTCATCCAGATCTGACAAAATCACACAGGAATGAATAGTTTAACCAAAAACATTCCATCAAGTCAGTAATTTTCAATGTTTGAGGCAAGGGCTCCAGACAAAAATAAATGAATAAAAAAAGCCACTGTCGCCCATAAGAAAAAACATGCGCCATTTTTTTTTTTGGGTGCCACAGAATAACCGTGTATTATTTTATTTTTTAACACTTAATATTTCAGTCAATCTGTCATATTTATATCTCATCTTTTCTTGTCTTTATCAGAATTTTAATACTTACCGACACATTGGTGTGAGCTCATATTGTACAGGTATCCCATAGGGCAGCGGCACTCAAACATTCCCGGAGCGTTTACACATTTGGAAGGTTCCACACACACACTGGGATACAGGATACACTCATTGATATCTGCAGTGACGGACACACACACACACGCACAAACACACACACACACACACACACACACACACGCACACACACCATCAGATCCATAAACACACAGCAATATACAAACAGCAGCATTAATGTTATTTTAGTGCCACTCATATACTTTGTTCTTATTTAGATTAAAAAAAATGTGTGTGTGTGTGTTTGTATAAAATTGTTCATTACACGTTCCTACTTCACCAGAATCCCAGCATGCATCTCATAGATCTGCAATCTAGTCAAAGATTTGCATTTGTGTTTTCATAATTCCCAGAATTTCACTGGTGTGACTTCATCACTACACTGTTATTCTAATATAAGGAAACGAGAACGAGTGCAAGTATCCAAACTCATGTGTACCTAGATGTACAAACCACAAAACCATTTGATCCTGTTTATAAAGTTACAGCCAAGCCACACTGTTTCTGCTGAAGTGAAACAGCATCTGATGATTTATGAGCTTAAAAACACTGTTACATAATGAACCTTTAATACAATGTGTTTGTGGCTGTGGTTTTAATATGAAAGTTGGACCTCACAGCTGGAAAGAATCATGTTTCGCCTTTACAGGAAAATCACAGGATTCCTGGAACAGCTGCTCGAGATCCAACTCGACTGGCAAACATGACGCCAGAGGATCAGAAATACAACGCTGACCTCTGACCTGTGCAGTGACTCTCACCGATGCAGTGGATGTTGTCACGGGTGTAGAAGCCTTTCTCACATCTGCACATGAAGCTGCCGGGGAGGTTGTGACACGTTTGGCTGCAGCCTGCAGGGAATTCTGGGTCTTCACACTCATTAATATCTGTGAGCAAATGGAGTCAATAAAATAAATACCAATAAAGCTGCAGACAGAAATGATCCAGCAGATAGTCTGTTCACCATTAGTACTAGTTCTGAGCAGTAGGTGGCGCTGTAAACTTAGCTTGTAAATGCATTATTTACATTTATGCAGTTGGCAGAGGCTTGGTTTACACATTTATTAAGTTTTACATTTAATCAGTTTATGGATTCCTAGGAAAAACGTGATGTATCTGGATTATTACAGTAAACAAAAATGTATACAATAAAGTAAATAAAAATAAACATTACCTCAAATTAAATGAAATATGAAAAAAATGACTTTTCATTTCATCTAGTTTCCAGAGCTACATTTATCATTTTCATTTAGTTTAACTTCATATACTAAAATAACTAACACTGTTATATAATCAAACTTAACTGTACCATACTACTGTACTTCATATGCAAACTAGTGTCATTGTAATAATATTTTTTATTTTTTTTGTAAACTATTGTAAATTAAAAATCACTCACTTAATTAAATATTACAGGTGCATCTCAATAAATTAGAATGTCGTGGAAAAGTTCATTTATTTCAGTAATTCAACTCAAACTGTGAAACTCATGTATTAAATAAATTCAGTGCACACAGACTGAAGTAGTTTAAGTATTTGGTTCTTTTAATTGTGTTGATTTTGGCTCACATTTAGCAAAAACCCACCAATTCACAAATTATCTGATCTCAACAAATTAGAATACTTCATAAGACCAATTTAAAAAAACATTTTTAGTGAATTGTTGGCCTTCTGTAAAGTATGTTAATTTACTGTACATGTACTCAATACTTGGTAAGGGCTTCTTTTACTTTAATTACTGCCTCAATACGGCGTGTAATGGAGGAGATCAGTTTGTGGCACTGCTGAGGTGGTATGGAAGTCCATGTTTCTTTGACAGTGGCCTTCAGCTCATCTGCATTGTTTGGTCTCTTGTTTCTCATCTTCCTCTTTACAATACCCCATAGATTCTCTTTGGGGTTCAGGTCTGGTGAGTTTGCTGGCCAGTCAAGCACATCAACACCATGGACATTTAACCAACTTTTGGTGCTTTTGGTAGTGTGGGCAAGTGCCAAATCCTGCTGCAAAATGAAATCAGCATCTTCAAAAAGCTGGTCAGCAGAAGGAAGCATGAAGTGCTCCAAGATTTCTTGGTAAACCGGTGCAGTGACTTTGGTTTTCAAAAAACACATTGGACCAACACCAGCAGATGACATTGCAACCCAACTCATCACAGACTGTGGAAACTTAACACTGGACTTCAAGAAACTTGGGCTATGAGCTTCTCTACCCCTCCTCCAGACTCTAGGACCTTGATTTCCAATTGAAATACAAAACTTGCTTTCATCTGAAAAGAGGACTTTTGTTACGATCCCTTTTCCCAGACTAGGGTTGAAACTAACAAGGATGAAATACATAAAAAAACGTGGATGAATCACCAGTCCTCTGCTCCAGAAAATGCAACCACCACTTAGTTTGACCACTTAAACAATTTTTTTAGAAAAGCAAGATAGGAAGCTTGATTAAAAGGAGGAGTACTTAATAATCTATCCAGGTAAAAGAAAATCAACAACAAAAGTTTTCCTCAACTTGTCACGGTTCATGAATTCACTCTCTCTCTTTCGTCTAGCGTGCTGTTGTGTGTGTGTGTGTGGGCGTGGTCACTGATCAGCGATGATCAGCAGCGCCAGCTGGTTTCAATTGTTTGTCCCTATATAAGTTCAGTAACTGGTGTTTCATGTTGTCAGATCGTTGTTTTCTCCCCGGTGTCTTCCTGTCTTCGTCGTTCGTTCCTGGATCGTCACGCAACACTGGATTACAGCTACTTCACGTGGATTACTCACTCACCGGGATTCAAGGGATCGTCACTGGATCGAGCACCACCACCAGTTGTCCACCCAAGTCCCTGCGTCATCTGACCATCAGCCTTGTGTCCGCCCGCCTGTGTCTCCTGTGATCGTGCTCATTATCTTGACCTTCTTGCTGTTTGTCAATAAATATGCCTTGCGTTTACATCCTGTGTCTGTCATACGTTAAAGAACGATCTGACCCATTATGGATGTAGCAGGCGCTTCTACATGGGACGAGTTTGCGGCTCGAAGTATCGCTAGAATGGACTCTCAGGAGGAAAACATCTCCCTCACAGGGAAGGCGGTCCAAGCGCTTGTGACGCAGGTGTCCGAGCTCACCCAGCAGATACAACCGCTCCGAGTCTCCACTGCGCCACCCACACCGCCGACTCCACCCCCTCTTCCAGAGCCGCAGCCGCGGCGCGAACCGAGACTACCGACACCCGAAGGTTATTCAGGTGAACCAGAGTTTTGCAGAGCTTTTCTGACCCGATGTTCTATGCACTTTGCATTACAGCCTCAGACGCTCAACCAAGAGCGATCCAAGGTTGCGTTTGTGTTGACGCTACTCTCCAGCCGGGCGGCTCTCTGGGGAACGGCGGTGTGGGAGAATCAAGACCCATGCTGCGCCTGGTTCCAGGCACTTTCCGAGGAGATGAGGAGGGTTTTCGATCGGCGGGGGCGGGTAGGGAGGCGGCCAGACTACTCGCCGATCTTCGCCAAGGTCACGGTTCGGTGTCGGAGTATTCCGTCCAGTTCCGCACCGTGGCTGCAGAGTGTCGATGGAATGAGGAGGCGCAGTGGGACAGATTCCTGCATGGGTTGGCTGACCGTATCCAGAGAGAGATTTACATGCTGGACCTTCCTACTAGTTTCAATAGTCTCATCGAATTAGCTCTTCGAGTAGATGCTCGGCTGAACAGAATGGGCCATTTCCAACAAGATCATCCAGTTCGCGGCATGGAGAACCGACGTTCTGAATTCCCGGATACGGTCAGCCCCTCTTACGATCCGGAACCCATGCAGGTGGGTAGAGCTCGGCTTTCCCGGGAGGAGAAGGAACGGCGGAGATCCCATGGACTGTGCCTTTACTGCGGGAGGGCGGGCCACTTCATCCACTCATGCCCGTTAAAAGACCAAGCCCGGTAGTGACTATGAGGCTACTATCGGGCGGGATCTCCACCGGGAAGACCTCATCCTCAACATCATCATCTACTCTCCTGCCGGTAAGACTAAGGTGGGCAACCAACACTCACGACACCCAGGCTTTATTGGATTCAGGGGCCGAAAGTAATTTTATGGATATTAAACTGGCTAACCATCTCCACATTTCCACCACCCCTCTCACATACACGATCACTGTCAATGCTCTCAATGGACAACAGCTCTCCAACATTACAGATGCCTTTGAACCCATCACTCTCATCACGTCTGGCAACTACACTGAGACAATAACATTCCTCCTCACCAATTCCTCCTCATAAGCTCACCTCTGGCACCCATCGTACTTGGTCATCCTTGGTTCACACAACACAATCCCAGAGTCGATTGGGGGCACAACACCATTTCTATGTGGAGTAATAAGTGTCATGAGTCATGTCTGGTGTCTGCGTGTTCGTCTGTACCTGTGTCTGTTTTCCAGAAGGAGGTGGTGAATTTATCTAACGTGCCCGAAGAGTACCAGGACCTGAGAGAAGTGTTCAGTAAGTCTCGTGCTGCTTCTCTTCCTCCACATCGTCCCTATGACTGTGCTATAGACTTAGTACCAGGTGGGTCTCCGCCCAAGGGCAAGTTATATTCACTTTCTGTTCCAGAGAGGGAGGCTATGGAGAAATATATTTCTGATTCTCTAGCATCCAAATTCATTAGACCTTCCTCATCTCCAGCGGGGGCGGGGTTCTTTTTTGTGGGGAAGAAGGATGGGTCTCTGCGACCGTGCATTGATTATCGAGGGTTGAACAACATCACGGTAAAGAGTACTTATCCTTTACCGTTGATGTCTTCAGCTTTCGAACGATTGCAGGGAGCATCTATCTTTACAAAATTGGATTTACGAAACGCTTATCATTTGGTTCGCATAAGGAAGGGAGATGAATGGAAGACCGCATTTAATACCCCCAGAGGGCACTTTGAATACTTGGTTATGCCCTTCGGGCTCTCCAACTCACCCGCGGTCTTCCAGGCACTCGTCAATGACGTGTTGAGAGATATGGTCGATCAATTCATATATGTTTACCTGGATGACATATTGATCTTTTCCTCTTCTCTCCAGGAACACGTTCAGCACGTCAGACGAGTGCTTCAGAGGTTGCTAGAGAATGGGCTTTTTGTCAAGGCGGTGAAATGCGTATTTCATGCACAGTCCGTCCCCTTTTTAGGGTACATCGTCTCGTCTGAGGGAGTGCGTATGGATCCTGATAAGATTAAGGCTGTGATAGATTGGCCAAGTCCAGATTCCCGTAAGGCCCTACAGAGGTTTCTGGGATTCGCCAATTTTTATCAACGTTTCATTCGTAACTTCAGCCAACTAGTCGCTCCTCTGACCGCCTTGACCTCCCCCAGAACGACGTTCAGGTGGTCCGATACAGCGGAAGCTGTATTTGCCAAACTCAAGAGCCGCTTCGTTTTGGCTCCCATCCTCGTTGCCCCTGATCCATCACGGCAGTTCGTGGTGGAGGTCGACGCGTCAGAGGTGGGGGTAGGAGCAGTTCTTTCTCAACGTTCTGCCACAGACGATAAGGTTCACCCTTGCGCATTTTTTTCTCATCATTTATCACATGCCGAACGTAATTATGACATTGGTAACCGGGAGTTGTTGGCAGTCAAGTTAGCACTGGAGGAATGGCGGCACTGGTTAGAGGGTTCTGGGGTACCTTTTATCGTTTGGACCGATCACAAGAACCTAGAATACATTAGAACTGCTAAAAGACTCAACTCTAGGCAGGCTCGGTGGGCACTTTTTTTCGGTCGTTTTGACTTTTCTCTTTCGTACCGCCCGGGTTCCAAAAACATCAAACCCGATTCCTTATCTCGTATTTTTGACCATTCCGAACGCCCGTCTACTCCCGAGTGTATTTTACCCGAGACATTAGTGGTCTCAGATGGGAGGTCGAATCGAGGGTCATGAAGGCCTTAGAAGGGGTAACGCCTCCGCCCGATTGCCCACCGAACCGGTTATTCGTGCCTGAGGAGTATCGGTCTGAAGTCATTCAGTGGGGTCATTGCTCCAGTATAGCTTGTCATCCAGGAGTCAATCGTACCAGTTTTTTGGTTAAGCAACGATTCTGGTGGCCGTTAATGGCTCGTGATATCCGTAGTTTTGTTTTGCTTGCTCTGTTTGTGCCACTGGAAAGACGTCCAACCAACCCCCTGATGGGTTACTACAACCGCTATCAGTCCCTTCGAGACCCTGGTCCCACATCGCACTAGATTTTGTCACCGCCCTCCCGCCCTCCCAGGGCAAGACTGTCGTTTTGACGGTCGTGGACCGGTTCTCGAAGGCGGCTCATTTTATTGCCTTGCCCAAATTACCTTCAGCCAAGGAGACAGCGGTTACTGTCATAGATCACGTCTTTTGGTTACATGGCCTCCCGTTGGACGTGGTCTCCGACAGGGGTCCCCAATTTGTGTCTAAATTTTGGCAAGAGTTTATTGGGGGCAACGGTTATTCTCTCTTCGGGGTTTCACCCCCAAAGCAATGGTCAATCAGAGAGAGCCAAACAAGATTTGGAGAGAGTGTTGCGATGTTTGGTCTCCAAGAATCTTTCCTCTTGGAGCCAACAACCTTCTATTGTGGAGTACGCCCATAACTCGTTACCAGTGTCAGCTACGGGCCTTACTCCATTTGAGGGTAGTTTAGGTTATCAGCCACCAGTTTTTGCCAGTACGGAATCCGAAGTCGCGGTCCCCTCCGCTCACGCCTTCGTCCAGAGCTGTCACCACACTTGGACTAGAGCCCGTGAGACTCTTCTCCAAGTGGGGGCGCGCACCAAGGCCAAGGCCGATCGCCACCGGTCAAAGCCTCCCGTATACGTTGTTGGTCAAAAAGTGTGGCTTTCTACTAAGAACATTCCTCTCCGCTCCGTCTCTAATAAACTTGCCCCAAAATTTATTGGCCCGTTCCCTGTCACCAAAATCATTAGTCCGGTGACAGTCCGCCTCAAACTTCCTCCTACGTACAGGAGAATTCACCCCGCCTTCCATGTATCCAAAATCAAGACCGTGTTTTGGGCACCTATTAATCCGCCTGTCCCGGTTCCTCCCCCGCCGCGTCTCGTAGATGGGGAACCTACTTATTTGGTTAGTCGTATTCTGGACTCGAGAAGGAGGGGACGTGGATTTCAGTACCTGGTGGACTGGGAGGGTTACGGTCCGGAGGAGAGAAGTTGGGTTCCCGCTAGAGACATTCTGGATCACTCTCTTATCGATGATTACAATCGTCAGGTAAGTCCGCCAAGGAACGCCAGGAGGCTTTCTTAGGGGAGGGGGTACTGTCACGGTTCATGAATTCACTCTCTCTCTTTCGTCTAGCGTGCTGTTGTGTGTGTGTGTGTGGGCGTGGTCACTGATCAGCGATGATCAGCAGCGCCAGCTGGTTTCAATTGTTTGTCCCTATATAAGTTCAGTAATTGGTGTTTCATGTTGTCAGATCGTTGTTTTCTCCCCGGTGTGCTCCCGTGCTGTTCCTTTGTCCTTGTTCCTGCCTAGTCCTCCTTCCTGTCTTCGTCGTTCGTTCCTGGATCGTCACGCAACACTGGATTACAGCTACTTCACGTGGATTACTCACTCACCGGGATTCAAGGGATCGTCACTGGATCGAGCACCACCACCAGTTGTCCACCGAAGTCCCTGCGTCATCTGACCATCAGCCTTGTGTCCGCCCGCCTGTGTCTCCTGTGATCGTGCTCATTATCCTGACCTTCTTGCTGTTTGTCAATAAATACGCCTTGCGTTTACATCCTGTGTCTGTCATACGTTACACAACTCCCTCACTAACCAAAAACAGGGAAAAACATGAGTACAAAATAAAATGGCAACCTCTCCCTACAGCTTCCAAAACTAACAATAAATCAAATAAACAAAGTAAATTACTGTATCTTTTAATACCTTAACAAGTAAAATAGAAGTAAATTTGTTATACACTCAGTGGTTTCAACTCACCACTGGGCAACAGGAATACAACTAACTTTTAGATATGAACACCTGACAAACAACTTATTTTAACTTTGCACCACCAACAAGAAACTCAACACAGGTCTGGAGCAGGAGAGAAGTGAGCCTCCTCAAGCAGTGTTCAATCTGCTCTTTTGTAGCAGCACCATCTGTAGCACACTCTCTGATGAGCACCACCTGTGGGTAATTTGACACTGCCAAGCAAGCAAAGAGTGAGAAAGGTAAGAGAGAGAGAACACACCCGTGATACATAACCACACCCAAAAGGTGAGAATATACCTCAACAATTAATATTTAAAAACATACATCCTAGGGATGTAACACTTTGGGCCATTGGGCAACAGTCCAGTTCTTGATGCTTTGACCCCAGCCTCAGTCCATTCCTTGTGAAGTTCACTCAAATTCTTGAATCGATTTTGCTTGACAATCCTCAAAAGGCTGTGTTTATCTCAGTTGGTTTTGCATCTTTTTGTTCCACACTTTTTCCTTCCACTCAACTCTCTGTTAACATGCTTGGATACAGCACTCTGTGAACAGCCAGCTTCTTTGGCAATGAATGTTTGTGGCTTCCCCTCCTTGTGAAGGGTTTCAATGATTGTCTTCTGGACAACTGTCAGATCAGCAGTCTTCCCCATGATTGTGTAGACTAGTGAACCAAACTGAGAGACCATTTTGAAGGCTCAGGAAACCTTTGCAGGTGTTTTGAGTTGATTAGCTGATAGGCATGTCACCATCTTCTAATTTGTTGAGTTGGATCATTGACCAGCTCCAGGCATGGAGAAGTGGCTATCATCCTCTTTTGGAGGGCCAAACAAAGTAGTTTCGCTTTCACAACGAAACACAAAGCGACTCCACAACATGACGGCAAAAACAATACTACAACGAGAATAAAAGTTACATCTTCTTTCTTTGCGTGAACATTTGGATGACATTACGCAAATATTTCCACATTGTAATGTAGACGTGGGGGCATGTTTAAACAAGGCGTTTTATGGGGGGTTTGGACAAGTCTTAACTCCACATTGTGATGTAGAGGTGGGGGCATGTTTAAACACGGCGTTTTATGGGGGGTTTGGACGAGTCTTAACTCCACATTGTGATGTAGACGTGGGGGCATGTTTAAACAAGGCGTTTTATGGGGGGTTTGGACGAGTCTTAACTTTTATAAAGAATATCTCTTTGGATTTGAGACTTCAGTCTTTGCAACTTTACAGATCTTCATTATGCACAAAGAGCTCGTAACACTCCAAAGAGAAAGGAAAAATCGCATTTAAATCGCATCATATGACCCCTTTAACTTGCGTTGCTTTAATTCATACACTATTTATCACAACAGCCATTAATACACAAATGTTTGATATGTAGTTGCTAGGAAATAGAGACAAACTCATATGGTCATGCAATCCATCAAGTCATATCCCAAAGACATAACTTTACATGAATTAAAACACCCATTAATTGGACTCATGTTGGAAATAAAATAGCTTAATTGAACTCTCTCTGTTGTCTAGACCCATCAATAGTTTTGTAAAGTCTTTTTTTTGTAAAAAAACTTTTTGCGGTCAGTATGATGAATGAATCTCATCTCACCTTGCTCACAGCGCTGACCCCTCCATCCCGCTTTACACACACACGTGAAGGAGCCCTGACCGTCCACACAGCGCTCATAACCATTCTTATTGCACGGCAGTGGCAGACACTGGTTACTGATTTCTGAAACACATAGCAACTCAAACTCACAATGAACACAGACACAACATGGTCTCAGACTAGATAACAGTACTAGTGCTGGATCACCTTGAATACAGGTACGGAGGTTCTGAGGGATTCCAGGCTCAGAGTTTGGATTATTTATCCCGGTGCGGTGAGATTGCAGACAATCTACAGAGAAAAAAAGATACAACACATAAACGACATGACACCCACACTTCAGTCCATCTAATGATGCACTGTTACAGCACACAACAGGTAAAAAATACAATATTCAATCAATTAAGAGTGCTTAAAAAAACTGATCAGTTTGTTGACTGTATTTCTATCATGTGAACTCTCAGAAGATTTTAGCATGGTAATGGATATGACAGATTTGTTACGCTACTGCTAAACTTCTGCTGCTGTTGGTTATTGATTTATTTGTAGATTATTACTGCTGCAAGCAAATAACTTGCTACTGCCAATGCAAAAGCTGATTTGGTAAAATGGTTCTGTGAGTATTTAAGACATACTGCTGCTGCACAAATAGCATATAAAATAACCCATAGCAGATCTATACAGGTGGAGCTGGGGAAGGTGGAGGGTTTCGGAGGAACTCTGAAAGCGTGCTGCAATGCTCAAGCAAATGCTAATCAGCCATTTAAATGTAAAGCAGCAAGCTCATTGGCTGCGTATGCAACATGAACTTAATCAGCTTGTGACAAGTTGTTTAATGCTAAGAATATCATCAGTTATGTTAAGGACCCCTTAGTCTGCACCATCTAGAGTTTCATGACATAACTGGGTATTTATCAAGCTGTAAGAAAAATTATCTAAATTAAATAACTACAAACGGACAGATAATGCCCAACAAGCTAACCATTTTTTTCTACATTTAATATAAATTTAATGACACTTAAGCTGTTTGCATGTTATCTATTCATTTCAGATTTTATATTTTCAGGTTTTTTTTTACATTTAATATTTTATTTTTTCACAATTTTGAGATCAAAAACATCCAAAATCTAAAACACAGATTTAAGTGTTTCTTTTAATGCACTTTATCTATTTGCATCTGAAGATTTTCTTACTGCATAACTAATAAGGAATTATTGAAGAACTTACAGGTGATTATTCATTAACACTTAACTCGGTTGCACTTTATTTTACAGTAAGTGTACTTACATGTACTTATAGTGTACTTACAGTGTATTTATCTAAGAAAGTTCTGGTAATACAAGGTAACTACCTGGGGTAGGGTTAGGTTTAGGGGTAGGTTCAGGGTAAGTACCTTGTTATTACATAGTTATTGAAATTACTATAATAAGTACATAGTATGTGCATGGGGAACAGGACTGTAAAATAAAGTGCTACCCTTAACTCACTACTGTTAACTACTAAGGAAGATGTGTTAACTAATCAGTATGTAATATAATTTTATGATTGTGTTAAGTAACAGTTAGCTAATCAATAACTAATGAATTCTGTCATACCTCCTGATTAACTACTATTAATTATCTACTAGTTAGGGTTCAAGAAAAATAACTATGAAGTAACTACTAATGAACAGTTATACAAAATTTCATTGAATTGTGACCCTTTCAAATAAAAGTTATTAGCAGTAGTAGTAGTAGTAGTATGAAAATGCAATATTAATAAATGCAATACATTTTACAGAGGTTTTGCCTGTGTAGTGAATTGCTTTGTGAGTGTGTTTTGTAAGAAATCAGCTTCCAACAGGAACCCCACCATGACTCCAGTGCCTTGCGATAATTACCTTAGTTTTTATATTTTATATATAGTACTGTATGTGTGCCTCCTCAGCATATACCATATTACCATTAATTCAATTTCTTTATGTAAGGCAAAGCCTGAGGAAAAGTGAAAATACAGGTAACCAATTAGTAATTAATAAATAATGATCAAATAATTCTGCAGGACTTATTTCGAACCTGAAACATTAGGCCTATTCTAAAGTGAAAATATTGGGAACCCATTAGTAATTAGTAATTAGAATTATTAGATAATTCCTCAAGAATTACTTAGAACCTGAAACAGTATTCTAAAGTGAAAACATAGGGAACCAATTAATAATTAATGAAGAATTATCAAATAATTCTGCAGGACTTATTTCAAACCTGAAACAGCAGGCCTATTCTAAAGTGAAATTATAGTGAACCCTTTAGTAATTAATAAAGAATTATCAGATAATTCATATTTTATTTCATTTTAACATGTATACTGCCCACATTTAAACTCATTTAACAAACATTTTATAATCAAAACTTAAACCTTTAGAAGCAAAAAAATTGCATATTTTTATTTCCATTATAGGCTAATAAGTGGACTTTAACAAAGTTGCGACTGTAGTAGTACTTTGTACTTGTCCTTTTACTCATTTGTACTTGATTTGTGGGCCACAGCCTGATTATTATAGTGATTATTTGCATATAATTGTTCATTGGTAGTTACTTCATAGTTATTTTTCTTGAACCCTAACTAGTAGATAATAAATAGTAGTTCATCAGGAGGTATGACAGAATTCATTAGTTATTGATTAGCTAACTGTTACTTAACACAATCTTAAAATTATATTACATACTGATTAGTTAACACATCTTCCTTAGTAGTTAACAGTAGTGAGTTAAATCTTAATGAATAATCACCTGTTAGTTCTTCAATAATTCCTTATTAGTTATGCAGTAAGAAACAGTATTCTAAAGTGTTACCCATATTTTTAAAGAGGTTGCTCTCTTGCATACACCAAACTTTACAGTTTTATTCCTCTCTATATTCTGAAGGCTTTTACTCATGGATTTGTTCATACATCATTCACACTGATTCATAGAACATTTTATTACTAAAAATGTATTACTTGTTTTCTGTCTGTTTACTAGTATTTTCTTATTTATGGAGTGATAAAAATAAATCCCAAATCCCCTCTGAATTTTTTTTTTTTTTTTAAATAACTTTGTACCTGGCTTTATCCAATGTTCAGATTTTTGTTTTGGAAATGTATGCAAATTAGTGCATGTTTAATTAGATAAAACCTTGTTTATATGCATACTTATACAGAACATTTTAGAAAACTTGCAATACAGAACAATACTCTTAATGTTTTGTGATTAATCAACTGTGGAGCTATAATGATACAGGTGCTGGTCATAGAATAAGAATATCATCAAAAAGTTGATTTATTTCACTAATTTCATTCAAAAAGTGAAGCTTGTATATTATATTCATTCATTACACACATACTTATATTTTTCAAATGTTTATTTCTTTTAATTTTGATGGTAATAACTGACGACTAAGCAAAATCCAAATTCAGTATCTCAGAAAATGTGAATATTGTGAAAAGGTTCAATATTGAAGACACCTGGTGCCACACTCTAATCAGCTAATTAACTCAAAACACCTGCAAAGGCCTTTAAATGGTCTCTCAGTCTAGTTCTTTAGGCTACACAATCATGGGGAAGACTGCTGATTTGACAGTTGTCCAAAAGACGACCATTGACACCTTGCACAAGGAGGGCAAGACACAAAAGGTCATTGCAAAAGAGGCTTGCTGTTCACAGAGCTCTGTGTCCAAGCACATTAATAGAGAGGCGAAGGGAAGGTAAAGATGTGGTAGAAAAAAAAAAGTACAATCAATAGGGATGACCGCAACCTGGAGAGGATTGTGAAACAAAACCCATTCAAAAATGTGGGGGAGATTCACAAAGAGTGGACTGCAGCTGGAGTCAGTGCTTCAAGAACCACTACGCACAGACGTATGCAAGACATGGGTTTCAGTTGTCGTATTTCTTGTGTCAAGCCACTCTTGAACAACAGACAGCGTCAGAAGTGTCTCGACTGGACTGCTGCTGAGTGGTCCAAAGTTATGTTCTCTAATGAAAGTAAATTTTGCATTTCCTTTGGAAATCAGCGTCCCAGATTCTGGAGGAAGAGAGGAGAGGCACACAATCCATGTTGCTTGAGGTCCAGTGTAAAGTTTCCACAGTCAGTGATGGTTTGCGGTGCCAAGTCATCTGCTGGTGTTGGTCCACTGTGTTTTTGGAGGTCCAAGGTCAACGAAACCGTATACCAGGAAGTTTTAGAGCACTTTAGAGCTTCCTGCTGCTGACCAACTTTATGGAGATGCAGATTTCATTTTCCAACAGGACTTGGCACCTGCACACAGTGCCAAAGCTTCCAGTACCTGGTTTAAGGACAATGCTATCCCTGTTCTTAATTGGCCGTCAAACTCATCTGACCTTAACCCCATAGAAAATCTATGGGATATTGTAAAGAGGAAGATTCGATATGCCAGACCCAACAATGCAGAAGAGCTGAAGGCCACTATCAGAGCAACCTGGGCTCTCATAACACCTGAGCAGTGCCACAGACTGATCGACTCCATGCCACGCCGCATTGCTGCAGTAATTCAGGCAAAAGGAGCCCCAACTAAGTATTGAGTGCTGTACATGCTAATATTTTTCATGTTCATACTTTTCAGTTGGCCAAGATTTCTAAAAATCCTTTCTTTGTATTGGTCTTAAGTAATATTCTAATTTTCTGAGATACTGAATTTGGGATTTTCCTTAGTTGTCAGTTATAAACATCAACATTAAAAGAAATAAAGATTTGAAATATATCAGTCTGTGTGTAATGAATAAATATAATATACAAGTTTCACTTTTTAAATGGAATTAGTGAAATAAATAAACTTTTTGATGATATTCTAATTATATGACCAGCACCTGTATACAAACCCGATTCCAAAAAAGTTCAAATTGTGTACAAATTGTGAGTAAAAAAGCAACTTATTAGGTCAATTGGCAACATGATTGGGTATAAAGAGCCTCTCAGAGTGGCAGTGTCTTTCAGAAGTCAAGATGGGCAGAGGATCATCAATTCCCAAAATGCTGTGGTGAAAAATAGTGGAGCAATATCAGAAAGGAGTATCTCAGAGAAAAATTGGAAAGAGTTTGAAGTTATTTACGGTGCATAATATCATCCAAAGATTCAGAGAATCTGGAACAATCTCTGTGCATAAGGGTCAAGGCCGGAAAACCATACTGGATGCCTGTGATCTTCGGGCCCTTAGACGGCTCTGCATCACATACAGGAATGCTACTGTAATGGAAATCACAACATGGGCTCAGGAATACTTCGAATACACAGAAAACATTGTCTGTGAACACAATCCACCGTGCCATTTGCCGTTGCTGGCTAAAACTCTACAGGTCTAAAAAGAAGCCATATCTAAACATGATCCAGAAGCGCAGGCATTTTCTCTGGGACAAGGCTCATTTAAAATGGACTGTGGCAAAGTGGAAAACTGTTCTGTGGTCAGACGAATCAAAATTTGAAGTTCTTTTTGAAAAACTGGGACTCCATGTCATCCGGACTAAAGAGGTCAAGGACAACCCAAGTTGTTATCAGCGCTCAGTTCAGAAGTCTGCATCTCTGATGGTATGGGGTTGCATGAGTGCGTGTGGCATGGGCAGCTTACACATCTGCAAAGGTACCATCAATGCTGAAAGGTATATCCAAGTTCTAGAACAACATATGCTCCCATCCAGCGATGTCTCTTTCAGAGAAGACCTTGCATTTTCCAACAAGACAATGCCAGACCACATACTGCGTCAATTACAGCATCATGGCTGCATAGAAGAAGGATCTGGGTACTGAAATGGCCAGACTGCAGTCCAGATCTTTCACCCATAGAAAACATTTGGCGCATCATAAAGATGACAATGCGACAAAGAAGACCTAAGACAGTTGAGCAACTAGAAGCCTGTATTAGACAAGAATGCGACAACATTCCTATTCCTAAACTTGAGCAACTTGTCTCCTCAGTCCCCAGATGTTTGCAGACTGTTAGAAAAAGAAGAGCGGATGCCACACAGTGGTAAACATGGCCTTGTCACAACTTTTTTGAGATGTGTTGATGCCATGATATTTAAAATAAACTTATTTTCCCCTTAAAATTTGACATTTTCTCAGTTTAAACATTTGATGTCATAAATGTTGTATTCTGTATAAAATATAGAAATTTGAAACTTCCACATCATTGCAATCTGTTTTTATACACAATTTGTACAGTGTCCCAACTTTTTTGGAATCAGGTTTGTATATTAGTTAACGTTTTTACCCTATCCACCTGTAGCGTCTTTCCTTATGTTTTATAATTTGTACTTTTAAAATTGGGACAAACAGACTGACTCAAGAGTCAAAGCAGCTTCAGTCACAGTGAGTTTTGCAATCAGATTCCAGAGTGAGGGTCACTGAATTGTGAGCTGACATCATCACTCGTCACTCAGACACACTGTACATGCTGTGGGTTACAGGAAGTGTTTATCTGCACAAAAATAACAATGACGACTTACCATAATACTTGGGATAGAAATAATCCTGGAAGATTAAAAAAAGAAATTGTCATGGTGAGATTATTCACACACATCATAAAGCAGTTCAGCGATGCATTTCCAGTTCACAAATCTCACTATCAACACAAACGATCTCATGACTGAACGCACGCACACGGCTGACGGGTCAATGTCAATGTCAACAGTATGACGGATCACAACACAAACATCAGAGATTCGATTGCCTGACAGAACTCACTGTTTCTAGATTGTTCTCAAATATCTCTCGTGCCTCCTCTTTATCACACAGCTCCTCGATGCATTCACGCTCCAGGTTTCCTTTCTTGCTCTCCTCAAAGAGGGTGTTTGCACGTCTATGTCGCAGGAGGAACTGAGACGCTTTATTCTGTGAGAGAACTGGACATGAGAGCACATCTGATCAGTGTGTTTGACTGCCTTCACTTACCAAAGCATATCAACTGTGCAATTAAATTAACATGGCATTTGGGCAAACACCATGGTAAAACCATGGTTTTAAGGGCCAATGACTGCGT
This sequence comes from Carassius carassius, assembly GCF_963082965.1. Taxonomy (NCBI): domain Eukaryota; kingdom Metazoa; phylum Chordata; class Actinopteri; order Cypriniformes; family Cyprinidae; genus Carassius; species Carassius carassius. The sequence continues at coordinate 17,427,926 of NC_081760.1, read as the reverse complement.
GTACAAGTTATGGATGTTATACACAATATTTATTCAAAAACACTGAAAACGTTTAATTATTCCTTAACAAAAAGTCTTTAGACTTTTAAACGGACTCATATAAGAGCTAAAGATTCTGCGCTAAAGATTATCAGCCAATATTTCTGATTGAACAGGCTGGCCTATATACACTACCATTCAAAAGTTTGGGATTAGTAAGAATTATTTTTTTTTAAGAAGTTTCTTATACTCATCAAAGACTGCATTTATTTTATTTTATTTGATCAGGAAAAAAAAACCCGTAGAACTGAAATATTATTGCAATTTAAAATAACTTATTTAACAATAATAACAATAACATTTTAAAATATAATTTATTTCTGTGATGCAAAGCTCAATTTTCTTCAGCCATTACTCCAGTCTTCAGTGTCACATGATCCATCAGAAATCATTCTAATATGCTGATTTATTATCAGTTACAAAAAAGGATTAAGCAGCAAAAACTGTTTCCAACATTGATAATAAATCAGCATATTAGAATGATTTCTGAAGGATCATGTGACACTGAAGACTGGAGTAATGATGCTGAAAATTCAGCATGTTTTGATTTAAAGTATATTCAAACGTTTTAAATAACGTAATTTAGTAATATTTCACAATAGTGCTGTTTTTTTTTCTATATTTTTGATAAAAAAATGCAGCCTTGATGAGCATAAGAGACTTCTTGAAAAAGTATCAAAAATTGTACTGATCCCAAACGTTTGAACGGCAGTGTTTATCAATCTATCACTATTTTGAAGTACCTCTGAGTGCCACGTACTGTAAATATAAATGTTTATATAAATGTACATGACACTTCCATAGTTTATTAATGAGGCTCAGTATGAAAGATTCAAATATTAGACTGGAACATAAAGCTCAGTGAAGACCAAACAGTGAAGATCTTCAGAAAATGAGTCCATCATGGATGTCAGCTTTAACTCGATCAGTGTGTGGGTCAGTCGAGTTACGCAGGGATCTATTCCCCCACGAGTCTCTTTCGAGAGAATTTTTCTGGAATTCATCTTCAACACTGACAGAGTTTGAGATGAACCACAACATGGTGTATTTTAAGACTATAGATTTTAATTGTTTTCAGTCTGTAATGTAGGGCAGTTTCATTCACACACACACACACACACACACACACACACGAATGAAACAGCCATACTACATATCTTCAGTCACATCACTAATGGCACATCTTGTGAGGTGCTTAGCATTTTTGGAACATTGTTACAGTTACTTTTGTAAACACTGCTACATTATTACTTTGAAAATACTGTTTTTTAAGAAACATTATTACTTTGTAAATTTTGTAAACTGCAACTTTTTTTTGTAAATACTGTTAGTTTTGTTAACACTGCAACACTTACTTTGTACATGTATTTATCAATTTTTTAAACATTGTTACTTTAGAAATACTGCTATTGTTTGAAGAATTGTTACGGTTTCATTTGGAAACACTGCTACAATGTTACTAAATACTGTTATTTTTTGGAAACACTAAGTTAATTTTCTAAACACCTTTTACATTGAAACACTGTGACATCATTTGAACAAAAAATAAATAAATACTATCATATTCATGTCATATGCTACAAAAATGTACTGTGGTAAACATGTTACAGTTTCCTCCAAACTATCATATTAGTTACTGCTGATATAAAAACACAATATATTACTCAAAGACCCTATTTGTCATTTTGATTAATTTAATTTTTGATATCAGTGACTAATACCAAGTTAGCAGTTTTACGGTAAACGAAAGTAAAATATTATATTTTGGTGTAAACTGTGGTTAATGTAAAGGTAAACATTGCTCAACAAACGGCTGATTAAAGTAGAGGTTTTTGCGCTGTGCTCTGGACGCTTTTAATCGCTTTGTGACAGTAAACGGTTAGTAAAGTGAATGTTTTTTATTGGTTGGTTTGTGCTCGAGGGTCTGTTTTACTCACATCGCTGTGCCCCGCAGAGTTCAGCGCGCAGCAGCAGCAGCACGAGGCCGAGCAGAGAGCAGCTCCGCGCCGCCGCCAGTCTCATCATGCTCCCGCTGTTCGATACAGTGACAGTCAGTAACCACCAGAAACTTCCGGTACGGGTCCAAAATCAAACACTGGATTCTTCTCGCTGAGGTCCTCTAGTTCGGCCAGAAACGCAGCGCGTGCGAACTCATGACTGGGCAGTACGGGCAAACCTTGGGTAAACTAGCTGGTGAATGCGCTCTGGCAGGCTTAAGTTAAAAGGAAATTATGTAACAGGAATTACAGCCGATTTTGTTCTTGATAAATAGTTTAACCTCTTAATTTATCCAGTTAAAATGTTTGCTAGTTTGAAATAAATAAACAAACATCGTTCAACACTGCTCCATTGTCACTTTGTAAATGCTATTTTCAGAAAAACATTGCTTCTTTGTTGTTCAGATCTCAATACAAACTAATTTGTCATTGAATGATCTGCATTGATTTTATACTGTAGCTCTAGACATTTACTGGCTGAACCAGTGACTCGTGGTCGGTTTAATTTCTCCAAACATGTTTTAGAAGAGAAACTTCTGAGCTCATGAGCAACGTCTGAGCAATAAAACTTTCCTCTGGATGGAAAAAAATGACATTAATTGATGAGTAAAATCCATTAACATTGAAAAAAAAACTTGTATTTGTGTTTTTGCTGTAGTAATTTTTAGTGTTTTTTTGAGTAGCTGTTTTGAAAGCAAACAGTATTTGAGAATAAAGACTCAAGACTCTGATTTCTTTGCTATTGCCTTCATTTGGACAAAAGAAACACGTGTGTCTCATTCAGTTGCTTGGTCTGTACACACATCACACAAACACCACTCTCCCTTCTTAGGGATCTGAGATCAAAATTCCTTCAACAGATCAAATACAGGTGAATTACTTATAGGGGACATTATTGCATACTTCATACTGTGTGGGTTGAGTTCCAAAAGCATTATTCTGTGATATAAAAATAAACAGCATGTCATTTGGGAAGGAAAATGGGGCCGTTTTAAAATATATAAGCACTGAAACATGCATCACTGAGGGATGTACAGAAACAGAAGAACCGTGTGTTAACAAAAATACAACACCATACTAACAAAAGTGAAGTGACATGTGGCCAAGTATGGGGACCCATACTCGGAATGAAGTGCAGAAGAATGTAAGTGAATCTCCAGCTCATATTTCACCCTAAAATCATACCAAAATGAGAATTAAGTTTCTCCATAAAGAAAATAATGCATCAGTATTTTTCACATTACTATGGTAGCTTGTGGATAAAGGGATAAAGAAGAAAAAAAGTAATTGCAACTACTGTATAATGAGAAAAAAAGTCAGAATTGAAAGATAAAAACTCGCTAATGTAAAAAATGCTTTTTTTGAAGATGTAAAGGAAACAAAGATTATTGGAGTATGTTTTTCAAGATGTTTTTCTACATTAGAATTTCACTTTCAATTCAGTGTTACTTGCTATTTCTAAGTGTTTGTTAAATTTACTAGCAAAATTTTACAAAACATTTTTCAGTGCAATTACCTTATTATTTTTTCTATTTCCTTTCTATTGCCTTAATATTTTTTTTTACATTACTGTAAAATATTTTGCAATGCAAAAACTCTTAATGCTTGTAAAATGTATTTCTTTAAGCTTAAATGTATGTGTGTGTGTGTATATATATATATATATATAGATAGATAGATAGATAGATAGATAGATAGATTTGATTTTAGGGTGAAATATAAGCAAAGCATGATCTTGACAGATTTCATGAAATGCATCAAAATAATCACATTCATATGAAATGTCTCTATAAAGTGTAATGTGATAAAATGGAAGTTATTAATCGTAATAACTGAAACAGACTCATGCAAGCTTGCTTCAGATTCAAACACACACACACACACACACACACAGACAGAACAGAAAGTATAAAAACCGAAATGTGATGCTGAACACAACTGGACCCACTAACCATCAGAAAGTGGTTTAGTGTCACGTTACATGCTGGAAACGGCTGGCATAAGGACGTCTGCATGCCTTAACACACACGACATGACACATTTCCCACAATGCAGCACTGCTTCAGCTGGCGTGACGACACAAGGGTGAGTAAGGGGAAGTGCAGGCAGAAACAGAGCAGAATATTTCTATACATGGTTACAGTTCATCAGGTTCAGCCGCAGGTCTCATCCACTGACATCTCAAAACCCTTTCAAAGCAAAGGATTGTGGGATCTGTCCTTTGGCCCAATACTCTGTTTATAAAAACATGATCCACAGCTAGAGGACATCTGGTCGAATCCTAGCTTAAAAACATCATAAAATGTTATAAACGTGCCGTGAGGCGGAGCTACATGGTCCACAGGTGCGTGTGACAAATAAAGTGCACGGCAGCCCACCCCATTCAAAGGAAGATGTTGATTGATTAAAATCATATAAAAGCACCAGAGGTTTAGCTTTTGTCTGTGGCCACTTTCCTGTCAATCACAACTCAAGAGTTTCCTGTTTGAGATGCGACTGTTGCAGTGTCTGCAGTGGGCGTGGTCAGATGGAGTAGGTGGAGCTTTCTGATTGCTGGCGATTGTAACACTGGAAGCTTTGATCACCGATTGGATGTTCCCTGTAAACACAAAAACATGATGCATCAGAACAGAACTTCCTTCCTGTGGACACAAATAACTTTGACTTAGAGTTAATCAATGAGTCAAAGTACTGTTTTTATTTTGGCATTTAGTTTTATACTATTATAGTATATTATTCATATTTTGAATTAGATTTTATGTTTATAATTTCAGTTTTTAAATTTTTATTTCTTAATTGTTGTATATTTATATTTATCTTTAATTTACATTAGTAATTTTATGTGCTTTTTCATTTTTATTTGTTTTGTATATTTCTGTTTATCTTTAATTTATTAGTATTTTAGTTTTAGTAGTTTTGTGGTGCTTTTATCTTTTTCTATATTTCTATTTATCTGTAAATTATTTGTATTTTAGTTTTAGTCATTTTGTTAGTTGTTATACATTTTTTATATTGGTCCAGTGATACTTACTGGCTGCCGTACTTGGTTTTCCTGAACTTGTCTCGTTTGTACTGCATGTGCTGCTGCTCCAGTGTCTGTACGGCTGAGATGACGAGTCGCAGGGTTTTATACGTCTCCTGCGGGTCGTCGATCACAAACGTGGAGTATTCCTCCTGCTCTGGGCCATCGTACACCGACTTACTGCCACAGGCCTCTGGATGGAGAGATGAGACACATTACAGGACAGATGTGTTTGCAACCAGCTGCATGTTGACTGTCATAGAAATACCACATTATTCTTCACATGCAACAAATAAAGATGACAAATGAGTCAAAGTACTGTTCAATTATTTTAAACCAATGTTATTTTGGTATTTTTTATACAGTATTATAGTATTTATTCATATTTTTCAATTAGCTTTTTTTATTTTTGTTTATTTTAGATTTAGTCATTTTATTATGTGCTTTTGTCATTTTTATTTGTCTTTTAAATTTCTATTTATGTTTATTTCAGTTTAGTTATTTTGTTTTGTGCTTTTGTCATTTTTCTTGACATAATATTTAAAAATGATATAATAATATAATATCTATTTTTTTTTGGAGGGGGGCGGGGTTGTACTTGGCTCTCACTCACCCTGCATCTTCACTAGTTTGGACATGTACGTGCTGTAGAGCGAGTAGATCCTCTCCGTCTCTCTGTCTCCATCCACGTCCAGCTGGATGTTGGCAGGAAGTCCCCTGAGCAACACAAACAGACACAGACTGTCTGAACCATCACGAACACAGAACCAGTTTTAAACCGCAGGTGGACAAAGTCATATGTTTAACTAATAGATGTCACCATACTTCATTAATTGATAAATCACAGAACATTAAGATAATCTCTGAAATGTTATGTTTAAATATGCAAATGAATTATTCTCTTATTGAATATGCAGTAATTCGCATACATTTCCAGCACAATACATTTGAACATTGGATAAAGCCACTTTCAAAATTCTTGTTTATTTTTGTCGACATATTAAAGTTTTTTTTGCAGAGGGAGATTTGGATTTCTGTTTTTATCACTCCATGAATCAGAAAAGACTGTCAACAGACAGAAAACCAATATTTTTAGGAATAAAATGTTGTATAAATAATAAAATAAAACAGAATAAAACTGTAAAGTTTGGTGTATGTAAAGGCTGATTTATACTTATATGCCGTAGCCTACGCAGAGACGGACGTCCTAAACCGAAGCCTACGCCGTAGTCTGACGTGCACCTCTCCCAAAATCTAACAGCGCGTCAGTTCTGCGCGGACCGCAAGCGCTGTGATTGGTCTGCTAGAATCCCTTCCTCCACTTGAGTTTGATGTGTTTATGTGCACTTTAATATATTTTAATGTTACACCTTCTTATATAAAATAAAACAAAGTAAAGAACAAGTGTCTTGTCTTATCATTTATTAAACTACATAGCATTATACATCAGTATCAGTATACATTATATACTTCAAACAAAGTTCATTTTCGTTCTTTGTTTCGGGGCAAAAGAAGTTCGAAAAGGCTGAGCGACGGTAACATTCCGACACCCCCGCGCTGCTGGAGGCGGGGTGTAGATTAATGTAAACATGACTCACGACGCTCGTGCGTATCCCCACAACACAACAATGATGAAATGATGAAGTGTAGGAAATCTAGGTGTGAGACGGGCACCAATGGTCAGAATATTATAGACAAAAGAATAATGTTTAGCAGCAGTTCAGAGTCAAGTATCATGTTTGCAACACAAAAGAACCATAATCAGTCCATTATGGGAAGTGTGAATGGCTCATAGTCTGTAAAACTTTAGCATGATGTGGAAAAAATATTGGAATCAGTTTGTTGCTTTATTTTATTAGTGTTCATTTATTTTATTAAACTGGATAAATTGTTTTGATAAAAACAAAGGCTTATTATTGTATGTTCATTTGGCATTACATTTACTGTGTACCTTTTAAATTCGCTTGTTGAAAGAACAACAGCAGCAGCAGCAGTGTGGTGTAACATCTATTTGAAACATGTATTTGGTACTTGCTACCTTATATCTTTACTCTTTCCTTTCATTGTTTTCATGGCTTTGGAAAACTTGTCTCGGATGTTCCTCTGCTTCGCTTTTTACATAACTCCGGGTCATCGACACCAAGCTTCATTGCTTGGTTCGGGTCATCGACACCAAGCTTCATTGCTTCATTGCTCGCTTTGGTGAGCCAATTCGAACTGCCGAAACGAACTCAAAACAAACTTAGTTTTGGCCTGATTTTGTTCGAAATGACATATCAGTTTGTTCTTCGACTTCGTTTGAAGTATATCGGGGCCTGTACAAGTCCTTGTGGAGATGGAAAGAATGCCATCTTCTCCTGTTCCATTGTTGTCTCCTTTTTGTAGTTGTAAATAATGATTTGGAATTTATTTGCGGCTGTCACAGCCATAATGCTTCTCTGACGAGCCGCTTCTTCAGCTTTTGCCATGGTCTGTGGATTATACAAGCAATGCCCGTGGACACTGCAGTCTTGCGGTCTGCATGTGTACTGCATGTCAATGCGGACAACGACGCAGAAGTATAAAAAAAACTGATGCATAGCCTACAGTGTAAAGGCTGCGGCGTAGGTCCGACGCAGAAGTATAAATCAGCCTTAAAAGAGAAAACTCTTTAAAAGATATGGATTGCATTTGAAATCTACAAACACAAATAGATTAAGTGCAATAAAAGAAACATTTAAATGTGTTTTTGGATGTTTTGCATCCACTAGTCTGCTAAACAGACTATAATCACAAAACTGACCAGAGCATTAAAAACACTGGTTAAATGGAAAAATACTAGGTCTAGAAACAAATTGTTTTAGAGTTGATGCTTCTTTTAACTTCAGGAAAGCTTCATCACGTGCAAAGACATGAGGCATCAGTTCAACATTCAAGTACGTCCGTCTAGCACATTTACACTGCAATGGAATACAAAAACTGATTCTGTGTGAATGGCCTCTGAGTCAAACAATACAAGTCTTTTTCCAGCATTTTTTCGACTGTATTTTATACATGTATTTTACACTGCATTTCATCCTAAAAACAGGAACAGTGTGGTCCCCATGCGTGCAGACTCACCCTGTGCAGGGTGTGCAGCCGGGCGCAGTGTCCGCAGACAGCTTGCAGCAGAGCCAGTGTCCGTTGAGGAAGGCCGACGGGTGGTATGTGCTCAGACGCTTGCGGTTACACTGACTGACCTTGGTTAGGATGTCGATCCAGTCGCGGGCCTCCACGCAATTATTGGCCTGGATGTAGAGCGCCCTCTCTGGCTGGATGACCTGGAACATCTGCAGGAAAAACAACAGAACTGATATAGATGTTCAAGCAATGATGCTGCTTATGCACTGCTGTAGTGACTGTGACAACATCCTTGATGTCTATGAAATGCATTTCAGTTTCCCTTACGTTTTTCATTTTGAAGGACTCTTCCTCTAGTCTCTCTACAGCCAGGATGTTCTCAATAGGGATGCTGCACAGAGCACCCTCTCCTGGACACAACGAGAGACACACATCAGTACTGATGACCACACCAGCCCACACAAACACATCAATGATCAACACAAAACAGACGGATCACTTAAAGATAGATGTATAAATGGCTGTGCTGGCAGGAAAATGTTTGATTTGTAAGTGTTTGTTCAGCGTTCTCCTCAACAGCAGAAACACCTTGACCTTTCTAATTTTATCACCAAGGCTACATTTATTTGATCTAAAAAACAACTACAATAAAAAGAGTAATATTGTGAAATATTATTTCAATTTAAAGTAAGTGTTTTCTGTTTGTATATATATTAACTACCATCTATTCCTGTGATCAGGTCTCGGCTGCTCAGCACAAATCTGAATCAAACCCGTATGTCTGGGGGAGTGGCTTGACATGCAAATTTCACTTCTCAATGTTTACTGGCCTTTCTTGTACGACTTAGAGGTGACTGAGGCTCTGAAGTGAGACCCTATATGTCAGTATTGACGTTAACAGCACGGTTACACATGTAACCAAGATGTTTTTTACACTTCTTTACACTTTTTATGACTCCTATTCTGATATTCAGCAGTGTTGATGTTCTGCTCCTTCACAAACACACAATGGGATGTGCTTCAATACTCCACAGAGGAACAGCAGATGCCTCACACACCTGTAGTGAGAGTATGGGACAAACCTTTTGCGTTACTACCTTTGGTTTTATGGTAGGTGAACTCATGGTTGGTCAAGCGGAACCATCTCTTCTTGAAGTTCTTCAGACCGAAGCGGTTTCGCCCTTGAGCTCGTTTGATCATGAATCTGGAAGGTCAGAGGAGAACAAGACTTTAGTTAAGGTCTAAACTCAGACTCCCTCCAGCCTCAATCACACACTAACTACAATCTGATTGGAATTAATAATCAACTCACAGTATTCATTAATCATATTACTGATTATTTTCACAGTAAACATCCTATTTCTCTCTAAACTGGATTATTCTGGCATCCTGTTGACCAACTGCTGACGTTTATTTCCAGTACTGTCTTCTCAATGAATAATGGACATTTGTACTTTAAAATCCTGTTGAATCAACTCCAGTAAATATTGTGTACATACAGTATAATTTCTGCATTACAGCTTATTATAGTTAATTAAAATGAACACCATCACGAACAATTTATTACTCTAAATAAGGTAAACTTTATATTTACATTTAGACATTTAGCAGACGCTTTTATCCAAAGCGACTTACAAATGAGCACAATGGAAACAAGTCTTAGTTAGCTTAAAGCAGTACATGTAGCAAGGTTTTTTCATGTCGTTTTTATTTTTTATTATATAATAAATAAAAAGAAAACCGATAATAGAAAAAAAGAACAGATAATAGAAAAATAATAGAGCTAGTAAGTGTTTTTTTTTGAGAGAGAGAAAACAAGCAGTTAGTAAATGAATAGAGTGCATGTCTAAAAGGGGCAAGTTTTTTTTTAAGAATAGAATTATAATAGAGAGTGCTAGAGTTAGAGGGTCAAATAAAGAAGTAAGAGGTGTATTTTTAGCCGATTCTTGAAGACGGCTAAGGACTCAGCTGCTTGGATTTGCATTGATTACTTTATATATATAAAAAAAAAAAATTATATATATATATATATATATATATATATATATTATCTCAGCTAGTTTTCAAGGCAACATTTCACATTTGTTTAATTTAAATTGTAGTACTAAAATAAAAACTAAATCAACTAAAATTAATAAAATAAAAATGAATAAAACTAGACAGACATTTTTAAAAGGAAACTAATACAAATGTTTATAGTTTAACTTGAAGTTCTGAAATAACTAAAGCTAAATAAACTGAAATTTATAAAAATAAATATACAGACATATTTAAACAATAATAATGACACAAACAACAAAATTTGAATGCAACTAGAATTAAAATGAAAGAAAATATATATATTAAAAACAATTTAAATGCCAACACAACTATAATAGTAAATCTATGAAACTAAAATAACTCTGATGAGATTTCTAACATCTCAACTGATGGGCAAATTCAAACTAAATGGAGAGCAAAATTCTGCGTCTCAGATGCATCTCCTGAGAAAACCCCGGGTAATCTCCTCTAGAGAGAACAGAGTCTCAAATTGTGTTCAAAAGACAGAGATCTCAATATGAGCTCAAACATCTCCTCAAATGATCTGAGCTGCTCCATGTTCGATTTATAGCAGCTAGTGACTTTGCACGTGAGAGCACATTCAGTGAAACCAGACGGTCTCATGTTCTCTGAAGGGTTTGCAAACTAGAAAGGGTCTGTGTGTCTGTGCTCACTAACAGGGAAGGGAGAGTCCAGCAGGAACATCCGGAGAACAGCAAACACATGGATAGTGTTTCTCATCCTGTCTGAGGAGGCTATGATGGGGGTCAGGGGGTCATGTATTAAGGGTCAAAGGTCACAACGGCATCTTACCTGCCAGAACCTTTGGCATCAAACCTTTTAATAATGAGTTTAACACTCCTGCGTCCAGCAGAGAAACACAAACACACACACACACACACACACATGCTGATTTGTCCTCATGTCTCACACTGATACAGTGACACATGACGGCCGTTTGAGCGTCTCTCACCCTTCCTTCAGCATGATGGGCGTCTCAATGCTCTTCTGATCCCAGTGGGCCGAGGACGAGATCAGATCCAGGAACTGCGACACAGACACATCCGCGTGGCTCACATCAGAACACATACTGAAGCAGAGATCTCTGATATATATGATAGACACGAGCCACTCACGTTCTTTACTGCATCGGCGTACTTCTGCTCGTTGAAGTAGTCATAGAAGGCAGCCATGTAGGACTCTTTGAAATTGGCCTGTCAGAGAGACAGGAGCGTTCATTATCACAGAGAGGAGGATTTCTGTTCCCAGGAGTTTTTCATCAGATATCAGTCTGCATGTCATCATCAAAACATTTTAAAGAGCTATGGAGGTCAAAAAACATTGAATCTACATATTATTATGCAAAAATGTGTCTTTGTCCTGCACTTTCTGTTCAGCCTCATTATGAGCTGACATTACCCACTTGTAAAAATAATGTTTTGTTTTTGGTAATGTAAATCAAGAAATAAAATATAAATATTACATTAAATATTAAAAAAAAAAAAAAAATGAAGAAAAAAATTCATAAAAATAATAAAAGAACATAATGAACTTACCAAAACTAAAACTCAGGTCATTGCAACACTGTCAGAGTCAAGTGATGAAAATATGGCACCATGTGCTTTTCATTTTCATAGGTTTAACGCTATATTATCGATAAAAATACGTTGATTTGACTAGAAACACCAGAGACTGGAAATGTAAAGCATTGTTCCAGTTGGGCGAGACTTTAATGCTCGAGAAAAAGGTGGATAAAGAAATACATAAAAATTTATAAAAATAAGAAAAGCACATAAAATGACTGAAACCTAAAACAATTCAAATATTAATAAATATTATGATAGTATATAAACAATACTAAAATAAGTGACACAAATTCATCACAATTTTCTTACAGTGTGTATTGATTACAGTTACAATGTTTTATTATTATAAATAATAGTTGTAACAGTAAATAACTATTGATAATGTTCACTTACAGATTTGGACTTGGCCAGGCTTCCCAGTGTTTGGATGGTTTTGGAAATGAGGGTCAGTGTCCGAGACGTGCACGGATCCTTTACAGTGACAAAGCGGATCAAAATAAAACATTGGATCATGATAAAGAAGCAGAGCTGGACGGAGAGGAGGCTGTACACACCGGGTGATGCGGCCGCAGATGGAAGAGGTTCGGTGACAAGATAGCAGGAGCGAAGAAACGGAGGAAGATGAAACTGCTGACAGCTGTGTAGCGCACATCCGGGTCATCTGTGAAAACACATACGCCATAATCATCATCATCATCACCACAGATCTCTGACTGAGACTTAACTAAAACAACAATCCTGCTCTCTGCAGTGCTCATCTGTGATCTGAAGCATGGTGGCAGTATAACACTGACGGCTCAACACAGCAGCAAAAATAAACAGGAAGCTGGCTTGAACACAACAAGTATACAGAGAAACAAATGCTTGGTTACGGGACACTTATTACTGCTAACCTCATTCCAAGAAAATCATTTCATCAAAGTCCTGCTCACGTCTTTTTTTGCATGTAACTGTTTTTCAGCTCTTCGAGAGACCATTCAACTGCTTTTAAAACAGCTAATGAAAGATAAAACTATAAAACTAAAATCATTTAAACAATCACTTTTGGTTAATTGAAATCAAGCTATATATATATATATATATATATATATATATATATATGTGTGTGTGTGTGTGTGTGTGTGTGTGTGTGTGTGTGTGTGTGTGTGTGTGTGTAAAAAAACCTAAATGACAAATTATAAATGCAAACTGAAAAACAAGCTGAAGTACAAAATTATTAAAACTAAAACTGAAAGAAAGATTCATTAATCGTATTTAGAAATATTTAAATATTTGCAGCAAACAAATAACAAAATGACTAAAACTTAAATTAAAATTAATATTACGACTGAAAAGATAAAAATAAATGTTAATTAAAAATAATTGCTTGATCTTTACAGAATTGTTATTTTTTAACAAAAACTAAAACTATTAAAAATAATTTTTGGTAAGTGTGATTTTTTTGATTGGCAGAGTTCAAAGCTCTCAGATCTAACGGTGTGTTAGCATTTACCCTGAAAGCGTGAGGCGGCGGACTCCCGCAGTGAAAAGAAGATGTCACACATGACTGTGGGACAGCTCACACCCGAGCTGGTGATGACGTTAAAGATCCGGTCTACGTACTGCCGCAGGTTTTCCTGAGGACACAGACACACGTCAGCTGATATCAGACAGATGGGTTTAGTTATCAGGTTTGTGGCCAGATCCAGAAAGACTCACCCTGTTTGTGTCTAAGTTCTCAGACTCCTTCAGCTTGACGGGGTCGATCTCACAAGGTTTGTGGTCCGTGCAGATCTACACGCAAACAACAGTGAACGCAGTGCTCACGCTCAGACTCAGTTATAATAGAGAGGACACTGAGACCAGACTCACTTCATCAATGATGGGTTTGAGTGTGACCCGCAGGTAATGCATCCCTGCCAGCTTCATGGTCTCATCAATGCATTTGGACGTCAGTGAGTTTCCCCGGAATATGGTGTTGGGATCCCTGGAGGGACGGTAGGAGCATCGTGAGGAACGTGAGGTAGAGGCGTTTGCGCGCAGATGATGTGTGTTTGTACTCACTGTGTGCGGTTGATCTCTGCGTGGGCAATGGCACTGAGGAAAGGCACGATTTTGCCATAGTGCAGGAAGAGTCGCACCAGCGGGACAGCTGCTTCCTGCTTCTCACGGCACACCTCGCCCAAGATGTGAGCCGCAGACGCAGAGACGGGCTGCACACAAACACACCGAAGTGATGTTTGGTTAACATTAGACATATAGACAAATTACAGTTGATCAATAATGACAAATTAGATATATTTCGGAAAATCAAATGGGAAAATGATCGCCTCATACCTTTTGTATCTTTCTATAACTATTATTATATAAATTATTTTTTTATGCTTTTAGGATGTAAACTAAAACAATAGATGATTAAACTATCCTTATATTACTTAAAAAAAATAACTGAATCAAATTCATTCAGTGAAATCTACATCTTAGTGCCTATAACTGCTTTTTTAGCTGCATGAGAGACCTTGAAACTGACAATGAAAGTACAGCTATAAAACTAAAAATAATTTAATCAGGTGAGTGAAATCAAGCTGAAACAAAAAAATATAGATACATATTAGTGTTGTCTTGATTGAAATGCAATAAGTTGAAGAATTAAAATCACTAGTTACAAATTAACTATATATTATTTTATGTTTGACTTATTTGAAGCCTGAAGGAAGATTTAAAAAAATAAAATAATTACCATGTTGTTTTTGTTAACTAAAACTGAAACTATGAAAAATAACTGAAACTGAAGTAATTCAAATCAAATTTAAATAAATAAATATGTATTAAATGAAAATTTTAAATGTTGCCTTGGCAATGAACTGAAATACAATACGTGTAAGTACTAAACCTACTAAAACTGAAAGAAAATTATTGAATTAATTAATGATATATAGAAATAAAAAATAATAATAAAAATGGCAGAAGCACATGATAAAATTACTAAAATTAAAAAACAAAACGAAGATTTTAAATATTACTTTTTTTTTTTACATTTTATTTATAAAATTAGTTACTATAATATTTGTTTATATTATAAATAATGTAGTACTTCAGAATTTGTAACAGTAAATAGATACTAAACACACTTACAGATTACTATTCTGCTTCAACAGAACTAGATGAAGAGCAGCACACACGCGTGAGCTCACTGACCTCGACATGCGCAGACTGCAGCAGCAGCAGGTCTCGGAGGGGGTTATAATGCTCTGTGGGGAACACGTGGTCCTCCGTGTAAATGATGTTGAGTCGTAAAGAGCCCAGCTCATCCGCCTTCACTGATTTATTGCCGTTATCTCTTGGCTGCAGGAAGTACCTGAACAGCAGAGCGGATGATGAGCTTCAGAACACAAATCACGAACTGCTTCAGGCAGAACATACATGAAGAGAGTCGTACCATGCATCATGAACACCTGACTGTCCTAGGACCTTCAACGGCACCCGTACCTCTCCGAGAAACTCGTCTCCGAACTTCAGATTGCTGGCGTTCCACAGATCCACCCTGAGAACAGAGTTATATAGACAAAAAAGAAATCAAAAACAGAAAACGAAGACTATTTCAAAATATTGACTTTAACTATAAACTATAACAGTCTCTCAATGAGACACACATTCCCATTTCTATAAATGTATGGTGTGGGAATAACATCCTCACTGATTAAAACAACAACACCTCATATCAAAAAAGAAACTTAGATGAAGAACTAGGTCTCTGCCATTATCAGCAACGAGTCGTTACATGCTGAGCATTCAGTTCCTATGATAACTCTGCACAGCTGCTGCAGGCACTGCATGTTCTCATGAATCAAACAGCATTCCTTATGAGACTGCTGCGAATATAAACGTCACATCAAAGCACATGATGCGGAAAGATGCTGAATTACAAATACAGACTGCATCTGAGAATCACACACCCACTCACACGTTTGTAAATGTGCTTTACGGGGACTCTCCATTTTTGATGGTTTTTATACAACTGTACAACTGTACTTTGTATCCCCTTTATAGGGAACACCAGGTACACACACACTAACACACACACTCACTTAAGCGCAAGTTTGTCCACGTCGTCCTCTTCCACGTCGAACTGTCGTTTGGTGTAGCTCAGCGGTTTTGTCACCTGTGAGATGAAACACTGATCACTACATAAGCAGATATTTATAACATGAGGGCTGGGGGATTTTTCAGATTTTAGCAATTAATTCAAAAGGATATTTTTTTAAAACTGAGGAATTTGTGCTGAAAACAAGACAAGTGATTCTGTTCTACATTTACACCGAATAGAACTTTCATTAACCAGATGTTTTGCAGGTTTTTAACAGAAAATGTTACTTGAACTATGTTGTAGTTACATTCAACTAATTGAAATGAAATCGATTTTAAGTTCAATTACTAAAAACAAAATGGAAATATAAAAAAAATAAGAGAAAGGTGCTTAAATCATGTTGTAGTTGAGGTTAAGTTGATTAGTTATCAGAATAGTTGTCTTGAATTGGTTAAACATATTTTTACAACAAACTGCTTGACTAACCAGGTTAGACATGGTTAAATGAAAAGGAGGTTGAGTTAAACAGACACGTTTCTGTAAATACAGACGGATCCTCCAAAGACACACGTCCTGTTTGATCATGAGTGAACAATGCACGTCTGATGAGGATGTTTATTTCACACTGAGCTGATAATGATGATGATGATGAAGATGAAGTGGAAAGACTGTGGCTGCGAGGGCTGCATGATGAATGGAGCGGATTGTGTGTCTCACAATCAATCACACTCTTGTCTTGTTGTCCTAAGAGCTGCATTCATGTGCGTGTGTGTGTGTGTGTGTGTGTGTAACTCATGCAGTCCAGAAACAGAGGCCTCATTTACACTGCAGGTCTTGATGCCCAATTCTGATTTGTTGCCTATATCCGATGTTTTTGGCTGTCCGTTTACACGTTCTTTCAATTGTGACCCATATCCGATTCATGTGTTAACACTGAACGCCTGAACATCGTGCATGCATTGTTGTCATTTACTGCCTGCACATGTGCTTCCTCATGAAAATAATGTGACTTGTGCTGACAAAACTAGTCACAATGAGCAATTGAGAAAAAAAAATTAGGGGGAAAAATGAAATTCTCCATTAAAAGACCTTCAAAATGATTTATGATTTGTTGGAATTAGACAAAAAATTACAGAGTCACCCATTTGAAGTCGATAATGAAGTCCTCCATCTTTTCTCATTATTAATTATTATATTAATAATCACAATACATCTTTATTTTTATCTTTTGCTATTTGCATAAGAACAGATGCAAAAAAACAAAACAGTACAAGTAGCCTAGAAAGAAACAAAAAATGCATTACCTTTACAATTTTATGCATTACCTTTATCCTTTTATATTAAGATATAAAATGATAAAGGTAATGCATTTGTTGTTTCTTTCTAGGCTAGTTTTTTTTGCTTCTAAAGCATTCATGTACGAAAAACAATCAAATGTAAAAATAACTTGTGTGTTAATAACAAATAAATTGATTATTGAGGGCATATTGATGTAGCATAATGACTGTGGGCTATCCAGGCTACTAACAATATATAGTTTTTTGTTGGCAAAGTGAGACCCAAGACAATGCAAGAAAGGATGACTGTTAAAAGTCTGTTAAAAGTAAGGTAGAGGTAAAGTGATTCTCTGGCAATATCTGTAAATAGCTGTGAACTCTAATGCCATATGCAATTGCAAAATGACAAGATGTGCATACGTCCATCTCGCGAATGTACAGTCTTCTGCCATCATCACTCATTAGCCACTTTTCCATTGGCCAGTGTGAGCCGGGGCTAACAGCAAGCCGGGCGGAGCTTATAGCCTCGGACCTTGCCATCCTGCGTCATGCCAGTATCCTTGCGGCACTCCTGTAAAACCCGCCCTAAACATGCCTTCACTGGACTACGTCACACAATACAAAGTACCACCAGCGAGAGGGAGAGGAATAAAAAAAATTGCTAAACAAATATTTTAGAGGTGTACACCACACAGAGCTATTGACTTACCACGAACAGGAAATATAACTTATTTGCTTCATTTTTGATTTGTTAATGTCTTGTGGTCTTGCTGTTTTTTTCTTTTTTCTTTTCTTTGAACAATTAAATGGCTATGAACAATTTGGGCTAAAAGTGTGTTGTAACGCAAGCGTTACTGAACATGTACCGAGTAAAATATTACAGAAAATTGATTAGTAATGCTTTACACTACTGCGTTACAGCAAAAAGTAATATGTTACTTTAATGCATTAGTTTTGTAAAGCGTTACTCCCAACACTGTACACATCAGATGTTTTCCCCCAATAGCGTTCACTGAAGAAAGAGCAGATTATGTTTGCGTCAGGGGCGAAAATCTCATCTAAATGTTGGGAGGGACAATAAACATAACATTTCTCATGAGCAAGTTTTGAAGGGGACACCAATAAAACAGGCAAAATTGTACTTAAGGATATGTGTACAGAGAGGAAAGCCTTACTATTGCATGGAGACCGTTCCATTATCCTTCTTCTCAAAGTTTCTTTCTGGTTCAATGAAAAAGCTGACTAAATTGATGAAAACATTCTTCAAAACAATTTTTTTTGTTGCAATGTTTTTGAAGTTGTTTACACAATCAAGCCACCAAAATACAATGGAATTTGAACTTAACTTCAACTTTTATTTATTTACATAGCACATTTAATAGCAATGTTGTTGCTTCACAGTTATAATTAAAACATGCATATATAAAAACATTTGCCATGCCTAGCAAAATGAAGGCATACACTCTTAGACGTGAAAGACAGGGGAAAAAAACAAAAAATAATAATTTATTACGTCAATGACTGATTTGTTCAAAAAGTGGATTCATTCAGTTAGGAAACACCTCAGTGTGTTTCTCAAAGACGCAATTAGCGCTGTTACTGCTGTAGCTTAGTTTTCAACTTTTTTCGTTGGTGAAATAGAGCTAAAACAGGCAATATGGTGCCTAAAATGCACTTAATATTAACATCTTGTTTATTCAATTTTTATAAAAATCTAAATCACATTTGTTATGCTAATATCTGGAGAACAACTGCACTCTTAGTATGATGTTATATTAGATTAACTATATAAAATGAAATAAACCGACCAGTGGGGGCTCGTGAATTTTAAAATAGAGGAGGCAAACTAATTGTATTGGTCTGGGGATCCCTGCCAATTGTTATTATTATTATTATTTGCTTAACCACTTTAAAATGGCTTTTTGGCAGCTTTTAGTCAGAAACCGTAAAGAAAATATATTCAATATCGCTACTCATTATAAATACTTGGTAAATTATCAGCCCAGCCGCTCCGGGAGAAACCATAGACTGTATAAAAACAGGTTCAAACTAATAGCATCTAATTTATGTCTCTATGATGGTAGGTTGATATTCCAGAAGGGAATCATAGAGCGTCCTCTATGATGTTACTTTTCTCATCACTCCTCAGCGCTGAAAGTGAACACTCGATGCTGATTGGTTCCCCTGGCCTCCCCCTCCCCTTCTGTTTCACTTAGCGGTTGTAATTACATCAGATTCGGCACATTCGCAATAGAAAAGCGGAGCTTTCATGTAATGATTACAAGGTATTACAACTGTGAAATTACAAACAAAAATATATAGATTCTGAGACATGAACTGAAATGAATAGTGAATTTTATTAACATTAAATCTTCCTCATTTTCACCTCAAAATTTGGGGGAAACTGTGCCCCCCTGCCTCACCCGACGAGCCGCCACTGAAACCGACTAAATAGTGAATGCGGGAAAATCTAAATGCGTACCCGTCTAATCTAACGTACAAGACTTGTATATGCGTACACTATGGGTGTGTAAGACGTTATTAAACAAGCTAGGTAAACGCCTGTATAAAACGCCTGTTATAATCGCTAACAGCGCAGACTACAACGGTGACAAAAGTGCACAATAATATTTTTTGGACACGACTTATTAATGACTCAGCATCATCTATATTAAAGAGAAAATAATCACGTCATCCGATGTTTAATGTGAATAAAGTAAGCGAGATTTATGGAATTCCACAACTACTGAAACACGTTGTTTTCTCGCACCGGACTGTCTGTGTGACGGTCACAGTGGTGGTGAGGTAAAAGGGGAGCATGCTGTGGACCAAAGCACTGTGAAGCAAAGCAGGGGGAGCTCGAGATGTTTAAAACTTTTTTTGTTGTTGCTCAGTTTGCATTTGTATCGTTTTACTACTTACACAATTAGTTTAACTATATATCATTATATTATTTACAATACACATATTTCAATTATATTTTAGGGGGGGACAACCCTCAGATGGGGGGGTCCGGACCCCCCCAACCCCCCCGCGATTTCCGCCTATGGTTTGCGTGAATTCTGAAATACTGTAATTCTGTTTATGTGTGTATTTATTAGGATCGCGCGCCGTCAGAAGCGTCGCTATATGCACGCACTTCGGATGACTAGTGAATTATGACTATTGACGAGAATTATGCTGAGAAAATGTACAAATACATTTTATTAATATTTTCCGTCTGTAGCTCAAAATAGCCCATGCGAATTTACACTAATTTAGCCAGCACCGGTCACATATGATGTAAACTGCAGAGAAGTACCAAATTGTCATAGTTTTATTGACGTACAGAACGCAATGCCTCAGAAAATCTGATATGCCTGTTTACATGACAGTCACATTGGCATGTATCTAATTTATATTCGATTTATTTCCACATATGTATGAGGCCTCAAACCGATCTTGAAATATCCAAATGACAGCAGTGTTTCCCACTGACTTACACTCTATGTGTGGCAGCACTTCCCCTGGGGGAAATATATATATATATAATATAATAATATATATATAAGTTCACATTTGCAACTCTGCTCTAGGTTTTTGTTGTGTAAAAAGTGGTAGAGCATTGCGTTAGCAGCACAAAAGGTCATGGGTTTAATTCCCAGGGAACACACATACTGGTAAAAAAGTGTATAGCCTGAATGCACTGTAAGTCGCTTTGGATAAAAGTGTCTGCTAAAATGCATAAATGTCGATATAAAAACACCCACAACAGATTTAGATTTTGAAATGTGCAGTGCTCATGTTTATTCAACAAAGTCAAAATTTTGTGGAAAATCTGTTTGTGGTGGTCATTTTTGATATTGTGGCAGGCTACCACAAATAAATCAAGGTATGGGAAACACTACACAGACTACTGCTGGCACCCCAAAACCTCAAAGCAGCAAAATAGTATAGAAGATCATCACTACTAGTACTGCTGCATTATTTAAAGCAGAGATCTGCATGGCTGCCTGTGAATGTTGCGTGTTGTAGGGTGTGGAAAGTGTTATAGTGAGAAACCACAAGTGTTTGTTTTAACTGTAAACACCTGAAAGCTCAGATATGATCTATTTTCATATTAAAGGCTTCCAACTGAACCAGCAGAACATAAACATCATGAACAGCCAATGATTCTTATGACGTCTCTCCTTGTGAACACCTCATCACTCTCAATACCTTATTTTGAGTTTACTGAAATTAAAATATCATGCTTTCACTGTGAAGCTTCTTCTCAAATGCTTTGTGTGTTCATGTTTGATCTTACTGATGTCATATTTATTTGAAACAAGTATCAGAGTCCTTTTAGTATCATTGAGATACACACACACTATTTGTGGGGAAAGTCGTGGCCTAATGGTTAGAGAGTTGGACTCGCAATCGAAGGGTTGTGAGTTCGAGTCTCGGGCCGGCAGGAATTGTAGTTTGGGGGGGAGTGCATGTACAGTGCTCTCTCCACCCTCAATACCACGACTTAGGTGCCCTTGAGCAAGGCATCGAACCCCCAACTGCTCCCCGGGCGCCGCAGCATAAATGGCTGCCCACTGCTCCGGGTGTGTGTTCACAGTGTGTGTGTGTGTGTGTGTGTGTGCACTTCAGATGGGTTAAATGCAGAGCACGAATTCTGAGTATGGGTCACCATACTTGGCTGAATGTCACATCACTTTCACTTTTTATAGTTTTATTCATATTTTGAATCAGTTTTTATTTTTATATTTGTAAAAGTTAATTTTGTTTTGTGTTATTTTCTCATTTATATATATATATATATGTATATATATATATATATATATATATATATATATATATATATATATACATATATATATAGACACACACACTTATATATATACACACACAATGCCCTCCACTACTATTGGCACCCTTGGTAAATATGAGCAAAGGCATCTGTAAAAATAAATCTGCATTACTTATCTTTTTGAATCTTTCTTTCAAACAATTCACAAAATTAAAACATTTAATTGAAGTAAAACAACTGAAAGTGGGGGGAAACTCACACACATGTTTTTCTCTAATGCATGTTGGCCACAATTATTAGCACCCCTAGAAATTCTTATGCGGAAAACATCTCTGAAGTACATTCCCATTCATGTTTACAGTTTTTAGCACACCAGGGTGACTAGGAGCCTGAAATTATCCAGCCACAACTTCCTGTTCCACAGGATTATAAAAATGAGGTACACAAAGACCAAATTCCCTTTATCATCCATAATGTAGTAAACTAAAAATGTTACAAATCTGCCTGGAAGAGGATGTGTGTCTATATACTCCTAATGCAGAGTTTGAGTGGGCAAAGACTATCCAAGAATCACAGCTGGAGAATTGCAAAGATCAGTTGAGTCTTGGGGTGAATATATTTTGCGTATTTATTCCTTTTACACAGGCTATATGAGTTTATTCTATGCTGCAGGTGCGTGATGTGATGATGTGAATCCTCCTGTTCTGTTGTTTATGCTGGTATTTACGCATGTAAAACGAAACCATTGGAAAACATTGTTATTTTTAATGAGTCATAGACACTTATCCATTCTAATAATTATTTTGTGGGTTAAAATGAAATAAACAGCGGGTAGGTTGATGTCAATCCACGAATCCAATGTAGGCTGTTGCACACACATTTTCTTTCTCAACCGTTTAAGTGACAAAACTATGTTTACAGGGATATTTTGACAATTTTGTGAATATTTGTCCATGAACTAGTCTATGAGGAATCTCTCTTGTGCATGATTTGGATGTGTGCGCAGCTCAGAAAACAGTGCCCCCTAGCTACAGAAGTACCTGCTTCATGTCATGCTTGAAGGATGGATTAAAAATAAAATCACATTATTAATAAGCAATTTTATATAGAGCAGGCCCATTCGATTCCTGAGGTTAGTCTGAGGAAGGGCCATGTGAGGCCCGAAACGTCACTAATAAAAAAACATTTTTGAATGGGAGCTTATTCGGTGTGCGGATCTGTTACTTACTACCATTCGATTCCTGCCCTTAAGTAAATTAAGTGATTCCAGATTAGATTTTTTTATTCCCTATTAAGATACTAACATAGGCTACAAAATACTTTTTCATGATATTTCATGTGAATAAATATGTAAATGGTAACTATGGGACTATGTTAAATATTTGGTAATTGTTTTCTCAATATTGTCGATTATCATCTGTAACTGACTTTTATTATCAGCATCGTGATACTTGCAAGACATCGATATATGATAAGATTTTCATATCGCCCAGCCCTAGTTCACAATGAGATTTCCCCCCCCAATTTCCATTGTTTTACTTCAGTGATAGGTTAGAATTTTGTGATTTTTTTTGAATGAAAGATCAAAAAGAAAAAATGATGCAGATATATTTACCAAGGTTGCCATTATTAGTGGAGGGCACTATATAGATATTTCCATATTAGGAATTAAATTACTTTATTAATAAAACAGTTTTTTTATTTTGATGGTTTGCATTTTTGTTTTAGTTAACTATAATAACCCAGGTAAGAATTTCATTATGTTCACATGCAGAGCTGGCTAGTAACTGATTACATTTAATCTGGATTACGTCATCAAATTCCAAAAATTAACTATTTGTAATTAAATTAAATTTTAAAATACTCATAATCAGACTATTTTAATTCAAGTTCAATTCAAGTTTATTTGTATAGCGCTTTTTACGATACAAATCATTGCAAAGCAACTTTACAGAAAATTAAGTTTCTACAATATTTAGTACTATTTTATTGATTACTTCATTACATATTATTCACACAATAGCAATACATTTCTAATAATATTGATTCTCCTTAATTCCCCTTTTCATCTTTGAAAGGTTCCTTTCTAAAATAGCCAACCACTTACATACACTCAGAAACTCCAGTTTTGTGGAAGACACAGCGTTTGACCACTGGATTTACTAAAATATTTTAGTTTTAAGAAGTGTTTTCAACATTGCATCAACTACTGATGCACACATTAAAGGGGTCATATAACATTACTAAAAATAACATTATTTTATGTATTTTGGTGTTATGTGGTTTAAGGTTAAAAAAAAACATTATTTTCCATATAATGTACATTATTGTTTCTCCTCTATGCCCCGCCTTTCTGAAATGTGTAGATTTTTACAAAGCTCATTATTCTGAAAAGCAAAATATATGCTTATTGGCCAGCTATCCAGTGTGTTGTGATTGGCCGAATGCCTCAAGCGTGTGACAGAAATGTTACGCCCCTTAATATACTGTGATGTTGGGTCCCAGCAGGACGAGACTCAGTCCAGCTGCCCTGCTCGTGCACATCCCATCATCGGTTCTCTTTTAGCAGTTCAGTCAGTGTACTGTCAGGAGTAACTGAATAACTCTGGATATTGGTTTATTTCGCATCAGAGGGAGTGTCAGGCACTTTTATAAACCGAATAATTGTGTACTGGAGACGTGACCTGTTTCAAATGATTCAGGACGATTTGGTGAACTGATTCGACTGGTTCACTAAGAAGATCCAGTTAAATAGAACGATTCGTCCATGATCCGGACATCTCTAGACAAAACCAATAAACGAGGGATTTGTTGCATCCAGTGGGGACATAATTACAGATTATAAAGACTTATACTGTCTTTTTACATGTTGTGTATCATGCCGCGTAAACATAAAACCATGTCTGCATTTGTGATTGGAGAAACAACACACAACAAGCGCTACTCTACACTGCTTAAAACCCACATTTGAATCATCTTTTACAAATTACAAACCCGATTCCAAAAAAGTTGGACTGTCCTTGACCTCTTTAGTCCGGATGACATGGCGTCCCAGTTTTCCAAAAAAAACCTTCAAATTTTGATTCGTCTGACCACAGAACAGTTTTCCATGTAGCCACAGTCCACTTTAAATGAGCCTTGTCCCAGAGAAAATGCCTGCGCTTCTGGATCATGTTTAGATATGGCTTCTTTTTAGACCTGAGTTTTAGCCAGCAGCGGCGAATGGCACAGTGGATTGTGTTCACAGACAATGTTTTCTGGAAGTATTCCTGAGCCCATGTTGTGATTTCCATTACAGTAGCATTCCTGTATGTGATGCAGAGCCGTCTAAGGGCCCGAAGATCACGGGCATCCAGTATGGTTTTCCGGCCTTGACCCTTAAACACAGAGCTTGTTCCAGATTCTCTGAATCTTTGGATGATATTATGCACCGTAGATAACTTCAAACTCTTTGCAATTTTTCTCTGAGAAACTCCTTTCTGATATTTCTCTACTATTTTTCGCTGCAGCATTGGGGGATTTGGTGATCCTCTTCCCATCTTGACTTCTGAGAGACACTGCCACTCTGAGAGGCTCTTTTTATACCCAATTATGTTGCAAAATCTCTCACTTTCAACATTGGATATGTTATCTATATTCTACTGTGAATAAAATATAAGTTTATGAGATTTGTTAATTATTCCATTCCTTTTTTACTCACAATTTGTACAGTGTCCCAACTTTTTTGGAATCGGGTTTGTATTTAAATATAAAAAACGTACTTGCAGGCTTTAAGTCAGAAGCGCCTTTTTGCCACAGACGCATTGTAGTTTAGTCTGCATGTTGAGGAAACTCATCCTCCATAAAATGCGCAGCACACATCTTAATATTTATGTTGAACTGTTTTGGAACAGTGTGGCAGCGGCGGCAACAGCGAGAATAAAAGTTATGCCTTCTTTCTTTGCGTGAACATTTGGATGATGTTATGCAAATCTTCCCACATAGCGACATAGACATGTGGGGGCGTGTTAGAATGAGCCATTTTAGGTAGGCGTGGTTGACTTTTAAAGGGTTAGTTCACCCAAAAATTATGTCATTAATGACTCACCCTCATGTCGTTCCAAACCCGTAGGACCTCCGTTCATCTTCATAACACAGTTTAAGATATTTTAGATTTAGTCCGAGAGCTTTCTGTCCCTCCATTGAAAATGTATATACGGTATACTGTCTATGTCCAGAAAGGTAATAAAAACATCTCGACTCGAGAAAGAGTCAATCATTTGTTCCTTATCTGGCTCGGCTCGGTGTTCATCTTCAGTTCTCTCTTCACAGCAGTTCAGTCAGTGTACTGTTTGAGTAAATGAATTACTCCGGGATATTGGTTTATTTTAACTCAGAGGGAGTGTCAGCCACATTAAAAAAGTTAACAGCTTAAGTCATTTGTGGATTAATGCTTATTGGAGACGCGAACCGTTTAAAATGATTCAGTTCGATTTGGTGAACTGGTTCAAGAAGAACCGGTTAAATCGAATGATTCGTTCGCGAACCGGACAACTGGACGTGCTCACAACAGACACCGAAGAGAAGACAATAATTAATAAAGTCATAGTTTTTGTTATTTTTTTGACCAAAATATATTTTCGATGCTTCAACAAATTCTAACGGACCCTCTGATGTCTCATGGACTACTTTGATGATGTTTTTATAACCTTTCTGGAGGTAATGTTCGCCGTTGATAAAGATATTAAAGTAGTTTTTCTTTTTTTTTCTTGTTGTTAAAATTCAAAATAGTTTTTAAATATTATTGGATGTCACTGTTCCCACCACAAGTTAAGGTTACGCATGATGATGAAAGCACGTTAGGGCGAGCCCTTCCGGAACTCATTGAGATTGCATTGCAGTGCCTGCAGTTCGAAAAAAAATTCTTTTTGAATGGAAGTCTATGAGAGCACTCGAGGCGATTCTCAGTTTGACAGAAACCGCCCAAAAAGGGGCGGTACTACACAAAACACGACTCAATGCTGATTGGTCTATTTAAAGGCAGAACAAACAGTCTAGAATAGTGAAAGCTAGCAAACACTGTGGTTGAATGTGAAAGAAAAAAAATCCTTCCCTTTCCTTTGGTGGTGTGCGCCCAATCGCCCTAATGGAGAAACCACCACTAGTTCTGAATATGGTTAAATGTAAAAGTTTGTTGTTAAGTGGAGCTAAAATACATATTTATAGTCTCTGAGATGTTTCAATTTATTTACAAGTATTTTACATTATTTCTGAATGTAATAATAAAATCTGACTGATACCGATGCAACTTTTTTTTTTTTTTGATGCAATTTATATATTTTTTCTTCTGGAAAATACAGTAATACTGAAGTTTAAGAATCATCTACAACAAAAAAACAATAATAATAAACACATTTGTTTAGCACTATTGTGAGCATTGGATGGGATGCCCATTGATTACAAACAAAATTATTTAAAAAATAAATAAATCAGGAGCAGACGTCATGCAAATTCTATTTAGCAGGAGTCACAGTGTCACTTCACTGAATCATAATGCGGTTTAATATGTCACATACTGTTAAAACACTGAGTTGTCACGTCCTTGGACAATGAGTTCCTACCTCAAAAAAGAACACCTCATCAAACTGAGGATTGTTGGTTTTCCGTTTGACCTTCGTCTTCTTGGCTTCTGACCTGTGAGGGGTGAGAAATGCATGTTACGCTACGATATGTTACACTGACAGTGATTTGCATTAATTTCAGCTGACGTGAGCAACAGCTTATTTGAATTTACACTACTATTCAAAAGTTTGGAGTCAATACGTTTTTATTTTATTTTTATAAATAAGTATTTTTATTTCAACAAGGATACATTAAAGTGATCAAAAGTGACTGTAAATTAATGCAGCCTTGTTAAGCAGAGGAGACCTCTCTAAAATCACACATTTCTAAAGCAATGCATATAGTGATGAGGTATATTTATTTTTTTAAGGACACACACTAAGCCTTGAACTGCTGTCCTGATGGCGGTGGGAACTGTGCCATTGAACAGACTTAATCAGCACTTTTAAACTGGATGAGCTTTCAGGTTTGATCTTACCTGGAGGGGCCAAGTAAAGACACAGCTGCGTACGGATCACACTGGCCATTCACTATGGGCAGATCCTGACACTCTAAAACCCTGCGCAAGGAAAATCATTATGTGCTTCAAACACAAAAGCCCATTTTTTTTTGTGATCATCAGTGATTATATATTCTTTAAAATAATTTTAGCATTCATGAAAAATATAAAAACATTTTCTGAGTTATTTTTTAGTTATTTTTTAAAATTCTAATTTGATAAATGGCCTCAAAACAATCCACTGTTATTTTTTGTACCATCTTCCAACATGATGTCACATCCGGCCAATCAGAACCAAGCCCTGTTATGTTTAAACACAAATTACATCATCTGCTAAATGACATCAGCAGGGAATTACACAGACAAACGCTTGTCTGATCACCTGGTAAATCAGAACACAGCAGTCAGACTCAAAGTAGATTCACATCACATCATAAACATACAGCGGTATTTTATATTTACATATGTATATGAAACAGTGCCTGGCTGAGAATGTGAATGTGGATCTAATGCTGGTGAGTGAACAGGATTTACAGCATCTCTAATACCATCTGATCCTTCCAGGGCACTTCCTGTGTGTTAAGCCTGTTTATATAATGCTGCGTCCGGCCTGGTCATTCAGCCACCCATTAATACACCAGCCATGACGTCCAGCACTGGGCTAAAACTGAACTGAGACCTACTGCATTTGTTCAATGTGATGCTTTCAGACACTCAAATCAACAAAGTCATGACGCAGTTAGTGCATGATGCACTGAGCCATGATGCTCATTTATTCTCAGGATTGAGCTCGGACTGCATCAGTTTCACATCTCACCATCATATACTGTCCTTATTTGATTATCAATATCAATAATAGTGGGAAAAAACGGTTTTCTGACCCCAAGACACAACTATTTTCTGCAGTTCTCCAGCTGTGATCCATGGAGAGTCTTTGGCCACTTAAACTATCCTCCTCGAGTTGCATTAAAAACATATAGATACATTCTCATTAAGGCAGGTTTGTAACATTTCCTGTTGATTGGAAATTCTAAATTATTGTGCTGATGATGGAAATGAGAATATACATTTTCTGACAGCCACTTTCTATTTTATGAAGCTCAACAGTTCTTTGTTTTTTTATCATTGTGATGGATGATTGAGGGAATTTGGTCTTTGTGTTCGCTCATATTTATATTCATGTGAAACAGGAAATCATACATGGACAATTATATGTTCCTAGTCACCCTGATGTGCTAAAAATTATAAATATGAATGGGAATGTACTTTTACTCATAATCATTTCTAGGGGTGCCAATAATTGTGGCCAGTGTCTATTAGAGAAACAGCCAAATTAATCCAATATTAATAATTTAAAACAAGCTTATAGTGAACATCATATATAAAGTGAAGTGACATTCAGCCAAGTATGGTGACCCATACTCAGAATTCGAGCTCTGCATTTAACCCATCCAAAGTGCACACACACAGAGCAGTGAACACACACACACACTGTGAGCACACACCCGGAGCAGTGGGCAGCCATTTATGCTGCGGCGCCCGGGAGCAGTTGGGGGTTCGATGCCTTGCTCAAGGGCACCTAAGTCGTGGTATTGAGGGTGGAGAGAGCACTGTACATGCACTCCCCCCACCCACAATTCCTGCCAGCCCGAGACTCGAACTCACAACCCTTCGATTGCGAGTCCGACTCTCTAACCATTAGGCCACGACTCCCCCCCCCCCAAATGGCTTTATGGCCCCCCATAAAGCCACCAGTACGTTTTGCAATCATAATAAAAACATGTGAAATTGTGTAATGCACTCTATATTTCCTGCTTTTTCTAAATGTACTGTACTGTAAATGTACTGAATTAATCTGTGCGTGTGTGTGTGTGTGTGTGTGTGTGTGTAAAAATCATACTCGCTGTGTCTTAAAATTGAAGCTGCATAAATATCCTGTGAATGAGAGCACTGCTCAGTGTGACACTAATTCATTACCCAGAGTGCTCCATTGTGGGAAACTGTCCAGACATGGACCTACTAATGCTGTGAAAGTATATGAAACCCACATGAGCACACACACATACACACACACATACTGCATGTTCTCATACATGAAGAAAATTTTCATTTAGATAAGTGACTGTACAGCACAGACGCATTTATGCAGTTACAGATATGTAAAGTGCACACACACACACACACACACACACACACACAAAACTCACAGGCCACATGAGAGTGAGACTGAGATGCTGCCATTTGCCAAAGAAACATGGAGAAAGATAAATGAACAGATCAGGAGGATACATAAAGGATTTGATTTTCAAAAGGGTTGTTAATAACGTGATATTGTCAGAATAAAGGTGCAGCAGTCAACCACAGAGCAGTGCAGCTCCCGGACAGTTTAGACCAGCGCACAGGCTCATAGCCAAGGAACCAATTGTCTAACCCTGCGTTCCATTCAGAAGGGCTCATCCCTACATCATAATCCCTTCAAAAGGTTTACCCGTCTGAGTGAGAGATTCGAAGGCATCAAGAAAAACTCTTATTTTTTAACGCACTTCTGAAAACGACCTTAACGCACACTGATTCTTGAATATTTGAGGCTTAGTGTATCCCATCATGCATCATGACCTGAAAATAATTGTGAGACATTTTGCAGAGATCTCGCAAGAGGTCACGGAAACCTTTCCATTGTATGTTAAATATTAATAATAATTAGATATTACATATAATTTGGTAGTAAAACAAAGAGTTGCATGTTTTTAGATGACAAAAACCTCTTTAAAGAATCCTTAAAGGATCACTGCTAAAAAAAATACTGAAGCGGCACGTGTCATTTCTATTCAATCAAACAAAAATGCAAGAATAATAACTGTTACTAAATGGTCAGAAAATCCCGCCCCAAAACGTTTGAGTCAGAAGCATCTCCCGCATTCTAAACATTAAATGGACTATAATTAGTAGTTTGTTGAATAATGAATGATACATTTACAAGAAACACCCTCGCTGAAACAAGGAACACACTCACTGAAGACACACTCTGATCTTTCAGGACGTGAATCTAATAAAACATGAAGGCTGAGCTCTGATTGGCTGATGGGCAGCTATGTGGAACTTGTGATTGGCTGTCTCACCGTGTTGCCAGCTTGTGGCAGATGACTCCGCTGTCTGTGATGACCTCACTGAGACGCAGCTCCAGGTGAACCTTCCCCTGCGGAGGACAGAGAACCACGTTACCATGGTTACACCCGCCACCCAATGAGAAGGAGAGCAAGAGATGGAGGAACGGAGCGTGAGAAACCAATGAAAACACAACCACTGCAGGGTCCCATGAGGCTGTGCAGGGATCAGGCAGCCGATGAGTCATGGGCGGCACACGTGACCAAACAAGGACCATGGAAAACACTCGGGGTGGGCGGTACTATGATACATACTGACTGGTAAAGATTCAGTTCATCTGTTCAAGAACTGTTCATACTGCAGCAGAACTGATCTGATGAACTCTGTGTGTGTTTGTGTGTGTGTGTGTGTTTCAGATATTTAAAAGCAACTTCAAATGTCTCATCCAATCAGAATTCCGAATATGTTTATTGTTTTTAAAAAGTATTAAACTATTTCTATATTTTAAAATATTAAATATTTTTTAAAATACGAAAATGTTTTTTCATAAATTTTCTAGATATTTTCATTAAAATATAAACTTTTGTTACAGCAGCCAGCTCTTATGAGAAAAACCATCATCAAACAAACAGAAAGTCAAAGGTCATCACAGAGGCCAGTATATATATATATATATATATGTAAAAAACAATTACATGATCCCTGTAATATCCAATAAAAAAGCAGCTGAATAAACCAATAGCTTCACTAGCTTGGTAAAACAATGTAAAAATAAACAGAAACACATCGGAGCTCCAGATATCTGTCCTGAAACTCATCGCTTTGACATCTTTTTATCCCATATGTGTTTACACATTTTTCTGTACAGCAAAAATTTTAAATATTCATAAGCAGCTCCATGAACTTAATGTATTCTTTAGCATGAAATCTCTGGAGATGCTTGATTAACTTGGTTGTGTTATAATTCGAAGTTTTATTCTAAGGAACATTGACTTTGCAGATTTCGCAAGCAGCTGTCGAACTTGTTGGTATAGCCGGTGTGAAATACCTCCAAACAGGTGATTCTTTGGTTCACTCCATGCTGTAAGCTGCTCAGTGCACATTAGCTGCTGAGAATGTTGTGAGTGCACTCGTCACAGACTGCACACAGCATAGAATTACAACAAGATCTTTCTTTCAGATAGTAATTTCATGTCATACACCGATCAGTCTGTGCAGCATCGCTTCAAGTCGAACACACCATTACACTAAATAAAATGGCCCATATGAATCGAGCCCGTTGTCATGATACCCAATCTAGAATTTTATTCAATATTAGTGCCGATACCTGATACAAATATCAGATTGTAGCATCCCTAAAGCTAAGCTAATGAAATGAAGCACCTTTTATTAGTGGAGGATTTTATTCACTAAATTATGAAAAATAGAAATTAACATATGATTATCAAAATAAATAAATATATAATTAAACTTCAGCTGACATCATCAATATGCAAATGAGCCTGGTGAAGAGGATGGGCCACTCTTCCTCAAACACATCACAACAGTAAGTGCTCTATGGACAGAGTCTCTGGGCTCTTCATTACACACACGCACCCTTCCTCACTCAGCTCTCGATGAATGCTTCTGTGTTTCTGAGGATCCGCTGCGGCTCTGGCAGCATCACTGTGAAAGGATCTCATTCAGCTCTGAACTACAGAACTGCATCAGATGTGGAAATGCAGTCAACATAATTAAGTGTGAATGATGAGACTACTGTGATCTTACAGATGAGAGCTTATGATCTAAACAATTACTGCGTCTCCTCATATAAAATACTGCGTCTCCTCATAAATCATGAGCATTTGAAGCTCTAATTAGTGGTCATGTGACCCTGGAGGATGGAAAGCATTCAGGAGCTTAAGGTGAGTTGCTTAACAAAAACGTACCTGAACCTCTGAGTCTGCACAGACCGGCTGCAGTGGGAACCAGTGGTCTTTACCGTGGTATTTTTGCAGGTCTTCCTTCTTCACGGCCACTTTACCTGCAGAAACAACACAGATCACAGATCAGCTCACCACATGAACTGAAGCCTTGTTCAGACTGTCAGTCCTAATCGGATTACTTGTGAATGAAATTGGAATCTGATTTAAGTGTATGACTGTCCACACTGTGTACTGAAGCTGTTCAGATCTGATTTGTGTGTCTTATGGCGCCTTTTCATTTTACTAAATATCTGCACTGATTCTATGTCAACGACATTGCGTTTGGTATGCCTAGGCTAAAACTGCAATACAGTTTGCAATACAGATGTTGTCCTACAACATGACAACATGATGCAATACAAATGGATTATATTTTTATAT
Source organism: Carassius carassius (assembly GCF_963082965.1). NCBI lineage: Eukaryota > Metazoa > Chordata > Actinopteri > Cypriniformes > Cyprinidae > Carassius > Carassius carassius. The sequence continues at coordinate 17,394,473 of NC_081760.1, read as the reverse complement.
TATGTTTTATGAGGCAGCGGCAGAAATGTAGGAAGCTGGAATGCATGGAACTATTCCCTGTTGCCGTCTTCACCGATCTCAAAACTCAAAGTGGTGTGTAGACCAGTGTTTCACAACCATGTTGTCAGGTGTGCCATGGAAAATTATTTAATTAAAATAAATAAATATATAAATAAACATATATGCTACATAGTATACTGTCACTGTCAGGCTAAAACTTCTTACCTCTATATTTAGTCATTTTTTATAAATCAATGCTATTGGGTACTTTTCGTCTGTTTGTGGGTTTTTACAAATAATTAACAAATAAAAAAGCATTTAAAAGAGCTTAACACCTCTTAATGCCACTGGATCCACAAACTCTCAGCGAAACCTCATAACTCCCACTCATAACCCACCTCCACTCAGAATGAAGTTTGGTGATGGATTTCTGCCTATTTGCAATGCAAGCTTAAATAACGAACTGATGTTTGAATAAGTTTTCTTAACTCAAGAAACGCTATGTCTATAAAGGCTAATGTTTTTTATTGTTGTTGTTGTTTTTTTGTATATGAAGAACAGAGAACAGTCTTAGTCTAGCATTTGCTATCTATCTAACCAATATACTGTTTTAATTAAATATCTTGTGTATAAAGCATTATCGTTTATATCATGAGATTTGGGCCAAATATATTCAACAACAAGAAAAAATGAGCTCCGATATAGCTACAGTAAATGTTATAACCTGTACGTTGATGAAAATGTAATACAATTCAACTTACTGCCTCAGATGTGACCATTCTAATGATGGACAAAACACATATTGCCATTTAAGACTCTGATGACGCTGTGTTTAATTATTAAAAAAAATTATTTTCCCCCCCTGAAAAGTAGTAGTTTTGGATATGCACAGTTTCTGCTGACAGTGACGGTATGTAAATTTGTTGTTTTATCTTCACCAACAACATACAGCTACCTAGGACCTTGTCTTAAACTTGACCCTGACTTAAGCAATGGATGTTTGTGCAATTTTGCTACAAAAATTAAATAAATAAATAGGTTGGGAAACACTGGTACATACAGTATGTTGTAATTTTCCGCTCTGCATGCACTTCACAACAACACAACCTTGCTTCTACAATTCATTCAGCATGTTTTCTACAAACAATGTCTGACGTGTTCACGCTTTTGGTGTAAGAAAGTGACATGAAAGTGGCCAAAATGCTACTCTAAATCTAACATGAACAGTCAAACTGAAACACATACAGTAGAGAGCAGCAGGCTGTGGCTAATTTGGTACAGTAGGTGTATTTAGCAGTAGCATTCAATTAACTGATCAAATACAAAAATAAAGCACTACTTACTTTCACTTCAGACATAGCCAGTTGTGTTTATATGTAATTTCTTTGCATTTTTGACCGTATTAATGCAATTAGACACAAAAAAAAACCTTAGTCCACTAATCAGGCACTGTTTTTACAGGCTTTATAATGGAAGGTCTTAGAAGCAGATGCAAATAATATACTTTTGTGATTGTGAATAAGTGAACTGTCCTGTCAGTGTAACTCTACCGCTGAGTTAACTTTTGATGTGAATGTATGCAGCGTTGTACAGTATATTTGAGACCAAGACGCCAGAACTGCACTAATAGAATGTGTGCTGTAGTGAGATACTACAATATTTCTTCAAAAGAAGACCATGGAGACATTTTAATCCTAGATCAAATCAATAAAAAACTTGCTCTACAGGATAATCATGTTGACGATATAAGAGAATATCATGAATATTGATTTGATTTTAATGTTTTTGTTTGTATTTGTGTCAGTGCTCTGTGAAGAGTATCAAAGGTTTCTATATACAATGTGTTTTTGCATCAATGAGCGTGGTTTTTCATTCAGTTATTTTTTGAGGCTGCTTATTTGTCACCAATGGAATTTATTTAGTACCAATACAGAGGTATTAGATTCCGGTATAGTACCGAAGTACAAAATTGTGGTATCGAGCCATCCCTAAGCTGTAGTATTCATCATCAGTCATGTGTTTCCCTCTTCAATCTTCCGAGCCACATCTATTCCCTGTAGACACACATGTAAAGAGTGATACATGCCTACACACGGCTTACATACCATAAACACAATGAAAATCACCTTAACAACTCACAAACCTTGACAACTTAAAACACTCAGAACCTTAACGTTAAAGCACTTCACATAACAATGTGCTGAAAACATCCAGAACAACTTAGCAACAGGCTACCCACAAAAAATCCAGCTGTTGGCATCAATGAAAGTAGAAAACATGCTACAAGACCACACTGGCCAACTGAATCATTTAGCAATGTTTTGTTAAACTGCTGTTTAAAATGCACTAAGAGCTTGCTATTTCAGCATAAAAGTGGCATTCCATGATCCTCTGTGTCTTAAACAGCAGCAGCTGGTGAAATGAGTAAATGCTGCTGAATAAACCATAACATCTGCTCCATACATTGTTTCCCTCAGCTACAAAAACATAGAGATCTGCCCGCCCCATCAGCTGCACAGCCAATCAGCTTCCACTACACTGAACAATTACAGAGGACCAAAAGGGTGAGTGCTGGGAAAAGATATAACAGGAAGTACAGAACATCTCACAACAGGTCAGAAATGTAACATCCTGTAACCCGTATTCAAACGCAGACATTTAATGAGAGCCGCTCACCGATGCTGGAGTCCCTCCTGAACACGTCTCTGTCAAAGATGTAAAAGGACAGATGGCGGAAACTGCGTGGGATTTCACAATAAAAGTCCTCGCCATAGAATGGACTGCAGTGGACAGAGGCAGAGATATATTGTGGGCATTATTATTATAACAATTATAACTAGTTATTCTGTTTTTTAATGAGATTATTTTTCATTGTCAGATTGATGCAATTCTGCACAGGTGTTGTTGAATGATACACCTCATAAACACAGACATGTTATTTGAAGACATCTTCATATGTGCATGATTAGTGCATGTTTGTTTGTATCCTCACCACAATGACTTCTCTATGGTTTTGGTTCGAAACACTTCCTCCTGGTCCAGGTTGACTGTGCAGTAACAATCCCGCATTTTATTCGGACCCGGATATGGAGGGATGTTCTTTGCTTCACCTGCAGAGAGACACACACTCGTTCAGTCATTTATGAGGCTGACGGTTCATGTGTTTGCAGCTATAATGAGATACAAGCAGTCATCAGATCGCTGAGACACACATTTATTCTGAGAGGAAAAAACAATTGCAAAATGCAGAATTTTAACATCCCATCAGTGCCTCATTTGTAAGTTGCTTTAAATAACAGCATCTGCTAAATGAATAAATGTAAATGTAACCGTAAATGCTTCTGAAAAATTTGCATTCTTCCAGCGATGCATAAAATTTGACCCACCTGGTCACCTGGAGATGATGGTTCTATGTACATGAAATTATTTGATAGGATCACAGTATACAGATGTAATTGCTGTGTAAATGCATGACACTTCTGAACAGCATCAGACATTCACTTAAATGCAACTTCAGAAGCGTGCAAATGCGTGTAAATTTGGCATAAGTAAAAAAAAAAAACGGAGGAGAATCTGCAACTACAATGCACCAGCATCCTCTCACAATTACGCATTGTAAGTGCATATACTCACGGTTTTCTTTTATTTTCACAAACGCATCATTGCACACAGACAAGCAGATGTAAGCCACTCTCTGGCTGCTCTGGGATCAGACACAAAACAAAAGAGTGCAATATTCAGCGGCCACAACGAAGCACTGGTGGGACAGGGTGGGTTCAGTGCAAAAATCTGTGTGGGATCTGCAACCCAATACACACATCAGACACGTGAGTGGAGGAATGTTTTCAGCCCGCTCGCACACACACATAAATGGACATGCGGCTGAAGCAGTAAGAATGCAACACTTTGGGAGGAAGTTGGGTGTGTTGAGGCATGTGTTTCCACAGAGTGAACCGGTGTCCTGTTACGCCCTCATCACCCCACTGACATGACTGAAGGTGTCAATCAATCTCTGTGCAAGCTTGTTCCTGTGAAATAAAAGGGCCGTTGGAAGCATGCAGTGCAGTTTTCATTTCACTGCATGCAATGTGAATACAAATGCATGTGGAATATAGTGATCCTTCATAATGCTGATCAACTGGACTGCGATGAGTCATTAAGCAGTTCAGAAGCGCATCTGATACTGCAGACAGACCCAGCGTCTGAAGGTGCTGACGTGTTAAGCCGATCCATGCATGACATTCCGGATCTAGAAGCATCTCTGTTTCCTGTCCACTCCCTCCCAGCACACATAATCTCTGTGTCCTGATTGGATTACAGCTAACAGGTCACTCTGGAGACCATGACACTGAGGGATTACTAAAACTAGTACTAGTACTCATACTGATCATACCTTAGGGCCTTATAATTTTCCACAATGCATAAATCACAGAATCAAAACATGAAAATTTAATTTACAGTATAATGCAGAATGTCACGGAATTTTAGACGAATAAATCAATAGGAGGACTGTACACTTAATTAAAGCATGAGATGGACCAGTATCTGAAAATACTGAACAAAAAAAAAAAGATATCTAAAGGGGTCATATGATACGATTTCAAGTTTGTGTTACAAGCAGTTCGTGAATAGATAAGATCCCTAAAGTTTCCAGTGGCGACTCGTTGGTTTTAAAATAGAGGAGGCATACTTAATGTATTGGTCTGGGGATCCCTGCAGATTAATATTATTTTTGTTATTGTTATGAATTGCTTAACCACTTTAAAATGGCTTTTTGGTTGCTTTTAGTAAGAAAACTTTACGAAAACGACAGACATACAGCAAGATGATATAATTACACTTACCTGGCCTATCACTTGAAGAAAACATCCGTCCCTTTAAATGTCTGTGTTAAAAGAGAGCTGCCTGTTGTGCCATTTAACTAGCCGCGACTGCTGTAGCCTATATCCAGCTTAGGTGTGTTCTTCCTTTATTTTTAATTTGTAAATATACTATCTGAATGACAGCTTGGTAAATCTGTTGGCAATCAAATATTCAATATTGCTACTCATCATAAGTACTTGGTACATTATCAGCACAGCGGGAGACGTTCAAACTAATGTCACGTAATTTACATCTCTATGATGATTGGCTGATATACCAGAAGGGAGGTTTCTTTTCTCAACACTCCTCAGCGCTGAAAGAGAACACATTTGATGCTGATTGGCAAAAAAATGTTTACCAATGGAGGCACGAGAGCTCAGTTCTCCCCTGGCCTCCCCTTCCCCTTCTCTAACATTAGCGGTTGTAATTATCAGCAGATTCAGCACATTCGCGATAGAAAAGCGGAGCTTTCCAACTAATACACATTCTGAGAAATGAACTGAAATGAATTGTGAATTTTATAAACATTAAATCATCCTCCTTCCATTGTCATCTCAAAATTTTGGGGAAGCTGTGCCTCCCCTGCCTCCACCGATGAGCCGCCACTGAAAGCTGCAAAGACTAAAGTCTCAAACCCAAGGAGATATTCTTAATAAAAGTTTAGACTCATCCACGTCTACCACGGTTACTGGTGTGCATGTAAACGGGGTAAACTGGTTATTTTAATAAGCTGATATTTGTGAGTAAACAGCTTACTGGTGTGCATGTAAACATGCTCACTGATGATTCAAACACAAGTTTTAAGCAGTGTAGAGTAGCATTTGTTGTTTCTCCAATCACACATGCAGACATGGTTTTATGTTTATGCAGCGCAATGCAACGCAACATGTAAAAAGAGAGTATAAGTCATTATAATCAATAATTATGTCCCCACTGGATGCAACAAATGACTCATTTTTAATAGTTTTTATTGTTTTTGTCTTGTCGCACCGGTGTTCTCACCAGGACACGTGTCTCAGTATGGTGAGGGGAGTAACATTTCCATCACACGCTTGAGGCAGTCAGCCAATCACAATGCACTGGATAGCTGGCCAATCAGAGCACTCCTCGCTTTTCAGACCGATGAGCTTTGAAAAAAATCAATGCCTTTCAGAAAGGCGGGGCATAGAGGAGAAACAATAATGTACAGAATGTGGAAAACCGCATTAAACACATTTTATTAGACCAAATAATGTTCATTTTTAGCAACATCATATGACCCCTTTAAATATGTATATTCTGCATGTTTCTGTGTGAATGAGTGGGTCAGTTTAAGAAAAGCAATTGTTACATTTTCATTTGATTACATTGATTTAATTTCAGAAGATTAATAAAACTGTTAATAATTTATTACTTCATTTTACCACCTTAATTCTTTTTATAAATTGTTATTAAATAAATAAATAAACTTTATCTTTCCATAATCATGCACTTTAATAAATTGTTCTTAAATGTATAAGTTTATTAGACATGTTTTTTTTTTCTTAAATGTAATTTAACCATTAAAATATAATTTAGAAAAAAAGGAGAAAAAATAAATTTAATTTTTTTTTAACTGCATTTGGGATAAAACTGAAAGGAAGATTTGGAACATTTTCTAACAGTAACTCAGCAACACCCTAGCAACCATCCAGATGAACCTAGCATCTAGTTTTCATTGTCCCTGACACACACACACACACATAAACATTGCATTGAAAACAACTAATTCCTGATGCAACAAACCTTCACCACAGGAAAACAGGAAGTGCTGCCCTCTGTCCCAGCATCTGTTTCCTCTCTCGATATAAAGACAAGAAAGAGAGAGAGAGACAGACAGAGACGGTGTCTTACATAATAATGTCTGTGATGTTTCTCTCTCTGTGTGTGTGTGTGTGTGTGTTTGTTATTGTCCACGGTCAGCACAGCGTCTGTGAAGAGACATTCTTAATTGCTTGATTAACATGAATTTAGTAGGAAAAAAAATAGATGTGTTGGGCAATTTATTACATACCAGCCAACATAGGACATTTTAAGAGCCAAACATGAGCATTAGTAAGGAAATATAGTTTGGTCACAGCGAGTCTCCTTATTACTAGTCTTCATCAGCAGTGCACTGAATCTGTACAGGGTAAATCTTACAGTCATCAATCAAATTACATCTAATTGTAGATCTAATTGGAATCAGCTGTGCATTTATTGCATGAGCACTTTGCAATGTCCGAACTGACTGCACTATATTTTATGTATAATTGTTTTCTATTCTTAACTGTTTTAAATTCATTCTAAACCTTTTAAATGCATTTTAAATCATTTTCAAAGTTTTTAAATTCCTTGTTTTATTGTTGTGATTTTTCTTCTACTCTTTTATGTAAAGCACTTTAAAATACCATTGTGTATGAAATGTGCTCTATAAATAAACCTGCCTTGCCTTGCCTCATTTGCATATATGCATGCAGAAATTTGTTTCATTCCCAAATTCCATGTTATTATTTATTTCGGTTGTAATTTAGAGTTTAACAACTTATTAAACGTTTTAATTTTAAAAAATCTGAGCATGTTTCCCACTGGATAATTCTGACACTGTAAACATGAAACCTCAGTAAACACAATAACTCAGATGTGTGTGTGGGAAAGCATGCTTTGCTGCCATGTAGACAGACTCACTGCAGGAACTGTTTCCTGTTTCGGGGATCAGCAGACAGTGTAAATGAGTGTGAAATTGAATGTGTTTCAGAGAGATGAAAATATCCTTCTCCTTTAGAGCGTCATCATATGGGTGACTCTGTCTACAGCTGCAGCCTTAGGAAAGAGAAATCACACCAGATCTCAGGAACATCTCAGCTGTTCCACCTAGACAGCGATGAGATCAAACAGAATGCAAATGGACACTTTGATTTCTGTTTCTCCTGACAAAAAGACCCAAGTAATCTCACGTCTCAAACTGTGCTCGGAGTCATTTGTGTTTATGATGATCTTCTTGTTGCTGATTTTTCCACAGAAAGCCAGAGCTTTCCCTAGCCAATCTTTTTTTCCTTTGTTCTAAAAGAAAATCTGTGAACATGGCGTCATCTCAAGAAATATCTGCGTACACAAAAAACGATGTAGTACATATTCCAGACCAGTATGTGGCACTGTAATTCTGCCACAGAGATGAACTTAAAGCGGAGAAGAAGACCTCCAGCACGTGCGCTTGCACGCTGTATACAAACAGGTCAGGGCACCAGAGAGAGAGAGAGACGAAAGAATAAACAGAGGAGAGAGAAAGTGAGATGATTATACTGACAGAGGAAGAAAAACAGATAAATGGGTAAAATAAATCACACAGTCCTCCTGCAGAGAGATATATGGTGGTGAGATGTGCTAGAAAACAAATACAGAAATGAAAATAATCAATAGTCCACTGATCAATTAGAGAGGCTGATTTATTTTTCCCCTGGGCAGTGGCAGTGATTTGAAAGGGATGAAATAGGACAGGGTTTCCAAAACTAGGGCTCACGAGTTGATGAAATTTGATGTATTATTATGCATTAAATTAAATGCTTTTTAATTAAATAATTACATTTTTTTTTAATGTTCAGTTATTTTATCTGTGCACCTGTAGCACTTTGAGATGTGTTCTTCATGTGTAAAGTGCAATATAAATAAAATGTATTATTATTATTATGTGAAATAATAATAATAATATAATTTGGAAATAAACAACAACCAAAATAAAACACCAAAAAATTTCAATATTTTATTTGTTTAGCTGTATGTGACTATTAATCTACATCAGAGAACTGTTAAGCTGTGTTTTATAAAAACTTTTTTTTTTACCTGAAATATATGGTTGATTATCGTTTGAGTTTGGTCGATTCTTATTCTGATTGCGATTCGCAGTTTTGATTCCAATTTGATAACATAATAAATGATATCAAACATTTATCCTGTGTCTTTTTTTTCCACACAGCAGCAGAATACTGTTATAAGTCCAGAATTTGAGTCGTTAATACAGTTATGTTCACACACAGATCTAGAACTACACAACTAGTCGCACAAACACGGGTCTACCGTGTGTTATGTGTTTTCATGTGTGTGTTCGGTAAATTACAGTGACGGAGAAATATGATATACAGTTTTCCACCAGAGCTGCTCTCGTCAGTTTTATGTTCTGTACACTATTCAAATGCAACGCTCTCCACCCAAATATAAAAGCTGCTGTCAATTAACAAAGATTTGACGAAAGAACTCATGTCATGTCAGAAGTGATAAAACTTTATTTCATTATGGATGTCTCCATCTTTGATTTTACTTTGGTCAGTGCTGCTGTGGTAACTGATAGGGAATACCGTTGCACGTTCATACAGACAGTATTCCAAACGCAACTGTAAGCTGCTGTGTGAATGCTACATTGAGAAAAATGATTTTTTGTTTATTCATTTGTTTTTAATGTTCAACAGGCAAAGTTCTTCTGTATTTAAATGCAAAAACTGTAAAAATTGTTTGAATAAAACGGACTACTAGGTGAAAAAACCTGAATATTTATCTTGTGATCATCTTTTGATTATTTTAACAAAAGCAACAATATAATAATTGTAATAATAATAATAATTTATGTATATATTAATTGCTCATCAGGCTCATATTGGCCGATAATATCAGCAAAACATATATATCATACATATATATAGGTCAGTGGCCCTTGGCTTAGTATTACTGGCAGAATTCTGCCCTCTGCTATAACTAATTGAGGAACCCTGCCATACACCCTCTCAAGCTGCTCTTTTACCTGTTCTATGATCTATGGCTGATAGGGCTTTCTCTTCTAAAACTACAGAACTCTCTGCCCTCTGAAATTATACAAGCAAAATCTCTTAAGAGTATTAATTCTTCCCCTAAAACTCACTTATTTACCATAGCTTTTATAATTGTTTTGATAGAATTTTTTATTTGTATTGCATATATGAATGCATTTATTTCTTTTAGTCTTGAAAAGCACTTTGAGATGCAACATTTAAAGGTGCTATAGAAAATAAAATGTATTATTTCTATATAATTTTATTTCAGCTAGTTGTCAAAGGTAAATTTCTCATTCTCATTTAGTTTAACTTGATGTACTAAAATAACTACGGTAACAATAAACTAAAATTACTCAAAGAAGTATGGCTGATGAAAACGTTTGTGAATCCCTAAACAAGTATATCTTGAGGTGTCATGTAAACCAGGCAATAGTTTGTGCAGATTCTGTTGTTGCAGTGAGATAAATGTGCACACTCACACACAGAGATCATGTGCTTCACTTTGACCATTTACAGTTAAAGGCCAAACGCCTCCAAGAACAGACATAGTCCCATAAACACTACAGACACAGATAAAGACAGACAAAGCTGGTGTGATCAGCGTGTGAGAGCACGACCCGCACTACGGAGAACTACAACAGGAAATGAGATAGAAGGAATGGAATTTTGACTGCATCCAAAATGTAGTTTAATGTCTCTAAACGTGAGCGTTAGTGGGACACGAGGACCTACAAAACAACAACCACGTTCCACAGATTCAACAAGCTCTGATCCCTTTAATAGCGTCCCAGAACTAACAAACAGACGCTGTTATTAAAATAGAATATTTGTTTTGTTTCTTCATTTGCATTTCATCACTTGCTCACCAATAGATCCGCTGCAGTGAATGGGTGCCGTCAGAATGAGAGTCCAAAGAGCTGATAAAAACATCACAATAATCCACAAGCAATCCACACGACTCCAGTCCATCAATTAATGTCTCGTGAAGCCAAAGGCTGTGTGTTTTTAAGAATTAAATCCATCATTGAGATGTTAACTTCAAACTGTCGCTTCAGGATACAACACTAGTAGTATAAATTCTAGCCTAGTAATACTAATAGTCCATAATCCATAATAACACTTTCTCCATTCCACCCATCCATCCATCCATCCATCTTCTTCCGCTTATCCGGGGGCCGGGTCGCGGGGGCAGCAGTCTAAGCAGAGAACCCCAGACTTCCCTCTCCCTAGACACTTCCTCCAGCTCTTCTGGGGGGACACCGAGCGGTCCCAGGCCAGTCGGGAGACATAGTCTCTCCAGCGTGTCCTAGGTCTTCCCCGGGGTCTCCTCCCAGTGGGACGCGCCCGGAACACCTTCCCGGGAAGGCGTCCAGGAGGCATCCGGAACAGATGCCCGAGCCACCTCAGCTGACCCCTCTCGATGTGGAGGAGCAGCGGCTCTACTCTGAGCTCCTCCCGGGTGACTGAGCTTCTCACCCTATCTCTAAGGGATCACCCAGCCACCCTGCGGAGAAAGCTCATTTCGGCCGCCTGTATCCGGGATCTTGTCCTTTCGGTCATGACCCAAAGCTCATGACCATAGGTGAGAGTAGGAACGTAGATTGACCGGTAAATCGAGAGCTTCGCCTTGCGGCTCAGCTCTTTCTTCACCACGACAGACCGGTACATCGACCGCATTACTGCAGAAGCTGCACCGATCCGTCTGTCAATCTCCCGTTCCATCCTTCCCTCACTCGTGAACAAGACCCCAAGATACTTAAACTCCTCCACTTGAGGCAGGAACTCTCCATCAACCTGAAGTGGGCAAGCCACCCTTTTCCGACTGAGGACCATGGCCTCGGATTTGGAGATGCTGATTCTCATCCCAGCCGCTTCACACTCGGCTGCAAACCGTCCCAGTGCATGCTGAAGGTCCTGGCTTGATGAGGCCAACACGACAACATCATCCGCAAAGAGCAGAGACGAAATCGTGTCGTCACCAAACCTGACCCCCTCCGGCCCCTGGCTGCGCCTAGAAATTCTGTCCATAAAAATCATGAACAGAACCGGCGACAAAGGGCAGCCCTGCCGGAGTCCAACACGCACCGGGAACAAGTCTGACTTACTGCTGGCAATACGAACCAAGCTCCTGCTCCGGTCGTACAGGGACCGGATAGCCCTTAGCAAAGGGCCCCCGGACCCCATACTCCCGGAGCACCCTCCACAGGCCGCCGCGAGGGACACAGTCGAATGCCTTCTCCAAATCCACAAAGCACATGTGGACTGGTTGGGCAAACTCCCATGAACCCTCCAGCACCCTGTAGAGGGTATAGAGCTGGTCCAGTGTTCCACGGCCTGGACGAAAACCACACTGTTCCTCCTGAATCCGAGGTTCTACTATCGGCCGGATTCTCCTCTCCAGTACCCTGGCATAGACTTTCCCAGGGAGGCTGAGAAGTGTGATCCCCCTGTAGTTGGAACACACCCTCCGGTCCCCCTTCTTAAAAAGAGGGACCACCACCCCGGTCTGCCATCCCAGAGGCACCGTCCCCGACTGCCACGCGATGCTGCAGAGGCGTGTCAGCCAAGACAGCCCCACAACATCCAGAGACTTGAGGTACTCAGGGCGGATCTCATCCACCCCCGGTGCCTTGCCACCGAGGAGTTTCTTGACTACCTCGGTGACTTCAGCTTGGGTGATGGACGAGTCCACATCTGAGCCCTCAGCCTCTGCTTCCTCAATGAAAGACGTGACAGCGGGATTGAGGAGATCCTCGAAGTATTCCTTCCACCGTCCAACGACATCCCCAGTTGAGGTCAACAGCTCCCCACCTTTACTGTAAACAGCATTGGTAGGGCACTGCTTCCCTCTCCTGAGGCGCCGGACGGTTTGCCAGAATCTCTTCGAGGCTGACCGATAGTCCTTCTCCATGGCCTCACCGAACTCCTCCCAGGCCCGAGTTTTTGCCTCC